>NC_058098.1:131367803-131670833 GCF_020171115.1 Neogale vison
CAGGATTTGTTTTTTTTTTTTAAAGGGACATATTGGGACTTTTTCTCTGAACTTGACTCATAACTGTCTATTCAGCCTCTCTATTGTGATGTCTAACAAGTTTCTCAAACTTAAGATGCCCCAAACTGAGCTTCTGCTATTTTCCCCTAACTCTTCCTCCAGGGCTTTTCATTTCAGTGCATGGTCACCCCATTCATTCAGTTTCTTAGAAATCTTGGAGTAATCCTTGCCACTTCTTATTTTCTCATAACCTGTTGCTGACCCAAAAACAAACTCTATTGGCATTAGCTTCTCTTGCCAGAATGATTACAGTAGAGTCCTAATAGGTCTCCCTGCTTTAGTACCTGCTGCCCTTCAGTCTATTCTGAACACATTAGCCAGAATGATTCTTTAAAATATGTCATAACATATCACAGATCTGTTCAAAACCTTCTACGGGCTTTCCATCTTACTCAGAGGAAAAAAAAATCTTACTTACTTTTATATGTAATCATCTGACAGTGATCTCTCTTGCTTCGCTAAAGCCCTCTCTGCTATTTTCCCTTTGTTCATTCTGCTGAAACCACACTGACTTTGCTGCTTCTTGGATACATTAGGAATATTCCTGCCTCAGGGACTTTTTACTTGCCTTTTCTGAAATGTTCGTAAGTTATCTGTATAGCTTGTTCTTTACTCCCTTCCTTGAACTTCACTTAAATGTCACCTTGTTAGTGTGCTTTTTCTTCCTGCTATCATTCATATGCCCCTTCCCTGCTTGTATCTTTTCCTCCTTAATACTTTGCTATCAACATACTCTGTCTTTTACATATTTATTTTATTTATTGTCTGTCTTCCCCACTGGATTTTAAATTCTTTGAGGGCAAAAGCGTTTCCTATTTTATTACTGTATCCCCAGTGCCCAGGTGCTTGACGTAATAAATGTTAGTTGAAAACAAGAGTGAACAATGCCAACAAGAGTAAGTTTGTCTTAAACACATTGCTCTGATTAAACTTTTCTTCTTGAGGCATTTAACTGTTTGTCCTCCTAGAATACCAAAGGTCTCTTTGGTATTCTTTGTTGCAATGTCTGCTAGATCCAAGTATGTGAATACAAAGCTTGGATCTAGGACAGTAAATTTAACAGTAACTATGTATCTTTCTTCAGAAATTAGACATTAACTTGTCAGAATTTTAAATGTTTTTCTCTTTAAATTTAAATGAAGAGAAAAATCAGTTAAAGCTAAAACATGGATGTATAATCTAGAAAACTAAATTATAAAAATACTTCTCAAAATCAATTTTATCTCTGATCCCATTTAAGATCTTTATAAATAAAGTCAGTATAATAAATAAAAATTTCCTATTTACTTATTCTTTTGTGTTAGTAGAAAAGAAGTATTATTTTTATTTATTTTTGTCCTTTTACTTTTATATTTTCCCTTTAAACAATCTCTTAAGCTTTATTTTTTAAAACAATATTTATTTTTAAAAAGTTAATATCTAGACATGGTACTAAATGCAAAGGATTAAAAAAAAAAAAGAAACAATGAATAAAAGTACTTCCACCCCTTTTGACACTTAGCTATCTAGTCTTCCTCCACAGAGGAAATAATGGTTAACAATTCATTTCCCCTATATATTTCCATGAAAGAATAATATGTTATTATTAATAAGCATATAAAGTATTTTTAGTTGTTTTTTTATACCCATTTTTTCCAGCATACTTAATAAATTCAGTAATTTATAAATTTCAGCATGTTAAAAATGTAAGATTATGGGCACCTGGGTGGCTCAGTTGGTTAGGCCACTGCCTTTGGCTCAGGCCATCTCAGGGTCCTGGGATGGAGCCCCATGTTAGGCTCCCTGCTCAGTGGGGAGTCTGTTTTTCCCCTCCCCCCTTTCCTTTCACTCCTGTTTGTGTTTTGTTTTTGTTTTTTTTTCCCTCTCTGTCTCAAATAAATAAAACTTTTTAAAAAAATTAAGATTAAAAGGAGAAAAACATTTTAATGCTAAAGAAACTGAAACTTGAAAAGAAGTCAAATGCATTTAATGAATTTGACATTTTGACCAAATTTATGGTAATTTTAAAGCATTTTTAGAAATTCTGACTTTTAACTTTAAAAAGTTCTTAATACTACTCTAACATAACTCTTGGGTTTATATTTTAGTAAATATAGTTTAATAGCATGCTTAATCATATAATCCATAATCTTTGTGATTGGGACACCTAGATGGCTCAGTCATTAAGCGTCTGCCTTTGGCTCAGGTCACGATCCCAGCGTCCTGGGATCGACCTCAATATTGGGCTCCCTGTTCAGCAGGAGGCCTGCTTCTCCCTATCCCACACCCCCTTCTTTTGTTCTCTTTCTCACTCTGTCTCTCTCTGTCAAATAAATAAATAAAATCTTAAAATAAAGTAAAATAAAATAGTTAAAAAAATCTTTGTGATTGATTCTGCTGCCTGTCTATTTGCCATTCCAATTTCTCCTTTATTTCACTGCTTTACATCCAGTAGCTTAATTTCTACTCATTTCTTTTGTATGCTTCTAATTGTATATTTATACACAATCCCTTTCTTCTCTCCTCAGAGTCTTTATCTTTCTTTACCCTACCCTGCTTCCTTTGACCAGAAAGAATGCTCTTTTCTTTTCTTTTTTAAAGATTTTATCTATTTTTTTGAGAGACAGAGCAAGAGAGCATTAACAGGGGGACAGGCAGAGGGACAAGTAGACTCCCTGTTGAGTGGGGAGCCTGATGGTGGGGCTCAATCCCAGGACCCCAAGATAATGACAAGAGTTGAAGTCAGATGCTTAACCGACTGAGCCACCCAGACACCCCCAGAAAGGACACTCTTAAGAGTTACTGAGGATTTTGACAATTTTTCAGTTTGCATTTTTTTTAATTGTTGGCAGCCTTCCATCCTTGAACCCTTCAATCTGTGATGATACACCACTCCTTATTTCTCTGACCATACAAGTTCTTTTACTTTCTGATTCTGAGATAGAAGCAAACTGCACAGTTTAGTCTATGGCCTTTTGCTCCTTTCTTCTGCTTTATATTCCTTAGAAACCTCTTCAGTTTTCATGGCATCATCTAGCATATCAAACCTATGGTTTTGGTACCAAATAATGTCTTTCTTAGATTCAAATTTCAATTGTATAACAATAATTTAAAAAAAAACTTATGGGCGCCTGGGTGGCTCAGTGGGTTAAGCCGCTGCCTTCGGCTCAGGTCATGATCTCAGGGTCCTGGGATCAAGTCCCGCATCAGGCTCTCTGCTCAGCAGGGAGCCTGCTTCCCTCTCTCTCTCTCTGCCTGCCTCTCCATCTACTTGTGATTTCTCTCTGTCAAATAAATAAATAAAATCTTTAAAAAAAAATCTCTTTAAATTAAAAAAAAAACTTAATATTCACTAAGTGCATGGTATAAGTCAGGACATAGTCTTTTTTCTTTTTTTTTTTTTTAAGATTTATTTGAGAGAGAGAGAGAGAGATGACACATGTAGGGTGGTAAGGGTACAGGGAGAAATCTCAGGCAGACTCCACTCTGAGTGTGGAGCACTACTCAGGGCATGACCTCATGACCCTGAGATCATGACCTGGGCCAAAACTAAGAGTCTGTCCTTAACCGACTGCACTAGTCATGTGCTTCAAGTCAGAAGATAGTCTATGCTCTTTATCTATTTTAAATCATTCAATCCTTAAATAACCTCATAGTAAAATACTATTTCATCATTCTTTTACACTGTGAATTTATATAACTTGTGTATGGTCATAAAGTATTAACTCACAGAATCAGAATTCAAACCCAGGCAGTCTGCCTCAAGGCCAAAGCTCTTAACTGTTACAGTATACTGCTCTAATTTCCATATTGCTGTGGGTCAATAACTTTAACTCAGTATATCTAAAGTCTTATGAGTCTTCATTCATTCACTCTCCTACCTGACATTTATTCCCCATTATCAAATCCTTTTTTTTTTTTTTTTTTTTTTTTTGAGAGAGAGAGAGAGAGTGCATGTGAATGCACATTTGAGCAAAGTGTCGGGGGGTCGTGGGGGAGAAAGAAGAAGGGTAGAGGGAGAGGGAGAGGGGGAGAGAGAATCTTAAGCAGACTCCCTGTTGGTGCAGAGCCCCACAGATGCTTGGATTTCATGACCCTGAGATCATGACCTGAGCTGAAATCAAGAATCAAGACACTTAACTGACTGAGCCACTCAACCCCACCTTCCCATTATCAAACCTGTTGCTTCCTTCTCCTTAGGAGTTTTCCGACCTATTCATACTTTTCCATTCATTTGAGCCTTCATAATGTGATCTTTTCAGATGACCACCCCACGATTTCCCTATAACTTAACTATTCTATTAATGCTTCACTTTCTACCAATTAATATTTTCTATTCTGTTCATAGTCGTTCCTCTTCTAAGGTGCTCTCCTTTTATACCTATTTAAGTCTTACCTATCCTTAAACTACAGCCTCTATAATGTTTCCACCAACAACTGGAACATCTTATGTCTTATGAATAACATAGGGCATTCTTTTAAAATTCACTTAAAAAACACTTATTATACAACTATCCATATTATTTATCCCCTTACTTTTCTAAGCTTCTGCATAAGCATCATCTTAGAAAATTCTTTATAGTCAGTCTCTAAAGCATTTGATCAGTGTTTTGTATTAAATGTGGTTTATTACTTATATGTCAAATATTAATACATTTATTTCATGATTTCTTATGTTTGGTTTTATGTTTTTATTGGCAAATCTACTAAGGTTATAGCTTTTTTTCTTTGTTTGTTTGCAGAAGAAAATATAATAAATCCAGTGGGGCTTTTTGATATATTTTCATCTTTGGCTCTTTCTTCTTTATACTTCCCCTCAATATTGAGACCAGCTTCAAAGTAGAACCCAACTCTTCCTCACAATGCTTTTATAAATACCTTTTAATATGACTAACACCTACTTAAATTGATTTACACACTCATTTTTTTCTTGATAATACTGATTTTCAATAAAACTTTACAAAATTGTTTATTTGTGCTTTCAGCTATAAGCAAAAATGAATGTTGTACAAATTTATTTTTTCCTTGTCTTTGAAAGTTTGCTTCACAAAATAGTACCTCACAAATCTACTGCAATTCTAAATACTATACTTGGAATGATTATCCTCATCATTATTATCATCATAATTGTTAGCCATCAAGGGTCTTTATGAGGAGGACAACTTGGCACATATGGACTTAGTGTCAATAATCAAAATGTGGAGGTTGCTTATTTGCAATGGAGCAAACAAATAATTCTTTCATAGCCTGCTGGGTGGGTCAGAGTCTTAGAGCTGGTGCTTCATTTTCTAATTACTTTAGTAGCATGTTGTTCAAATATTTTATGTACGTTCATGAAATTTCTCTGCACATCTCAAGTCTTCTTTTTTGGATATGACAAACCACAAACTTATTGACAGAAAGTTTTAATTTGAATGTGGCAGAGTAATATATAAATTAACTCAATGTGAAGTAATTTCTTAGAGTGTATGTATTTTGATTAGAATGCTGCCGACTTGGAGTTGGATCTAGGAACATTTTCACAGGTGCTCTTTACAAACACAGAGCAGTTTGGAAGTGGTTACAAAGAAATAAGATGTAACAGCACAAACGCTTCAACAGCTCCAATGATTCATCAATGCTGAAAATACATTTATCTAAAGAGATATTAATGCTCTCATGCTAGATTAAAACCCCTGTTAAGAAATGAGAAATCAGGGGCACCTGGGTGGCTCAGTGGGTTAAAGCCTCTGCCTTCGGCCCGGGTCATGGTCTTGGGGTCCTGGAATCGAGCCCCACATCCGCTCTCTGCTCAGCAGGGAGTCTGCTTCCCTCCTCTGCCCCACAACCTGCCTCTCTGCCTACCTGTAATCTCTGTCAAATAAACAAATAAAATCTTAAAAAAAAAAAAAAGAAATGAGAAAGCATAGTTTCATAAATCATTAAGATTTTTGTAATACTGACTTGAAGAACTTAATTCTTAGAGAAGTTTTACATTTACAGAAAAATGGAATAGAATGTACAGAGTTCCCCTATACTGCTCCCTCCATCTCCTCAATTTCCTCTATTGTTAACATTTTGCATTGGTGTTGTACATATGTTACAATTGTTGAACCAATATTGATACATTATCATTTTTATTTATTTTTAGATGAATTTTTTACTTATTTGAGAGAGAGAGCATGAGCAGTGAAAGGGGCAAAGGGAGAAGCAGACTCCCCACTGAGCAGTGAGCCCAAGGACTTAATCCCAGGACCCTGAGATCATGACCTGACCTGAAGATGGACACTTAACCAACTGAGCCACCCAGGCAACCCTTGATACATTATTATTTCCTAAAGTTCAGTTTACATGAAAGTTCACTCTTTGTGTTGTACAGTTTTGAGTTTTTTCAGATGCATGATGTCACATATCCACTTTTACAGTATCATACAGAATCGTTTCACTGCCCTAAAAACTCTCTCTGCTCCACCCGCTCGTCTCTCCTTGCCCCTCTTCCTGAAATTCAGGGAACCACTCATATGTTTACTCTATTTAGTTTTGCCTTTTCCAAAATACCATATAAGCTGGAATTATTTATTATGTAGATGGTTTCTTTCACATGGCGATCTGCATTTAAGATTCCTATGATCTTAACTTTTCTAGCAAAAGGTATTTTTCTAGGAAAAGACTTCAAGTCCCAAATGCTTTAGGCCTTCCCTTCTACCATTCCATTTTCTTTCAGGGAAAAAGGCAGAAATTATAAATCAGGTAAAACTGTGGCTCTGTCCACCTATCAACTTCTGAAAGTTTTTCTCATAGATTTTCCTCTTCTAAGGAGCTACACTGTCAACATTAACAAAAGCTTCTCTTTGAACAGAGACATTTCAAAGCATTTTAAGCCATGATAAAATGGTTCCAAAGAAGGTTTTATCTTTTATTTTGTTAGTAAGAGCTGCACTTAGGAGCCAAAATGCGCCAGAGACTAAATGGTCAACATTAGGATGGTGCTGTAAAAGTCGATGCTAGGCTTGGAAAATTTCTAGAAGTGGAAATCAAAAGCACTAGCCAATATAAGGGAATATTTTAATGTGTTACTCTTTGTGATATCTTGTATAATGAAGGCCCTGTGATGTGCTGCATGGACATCGAATACTATTAGTAGTTCCCATTCTGTGACTACTTGAATGTTAATAATCATCAAGTATGTATTTAGACTCAGTAATTTTCTAGCACTTTATCAAGTGCTATATGGAATATTCATATATAAATCATGGCTCCTGATTTAGAGAGTATACAAAGTTAGTTGGCAAAATCTAAGAGGCAAAACCCACTAAAGAACTAAAAGAATAGTTAGGAGACTTGAGATTTTGTTCTGACTCTCTCAGCATGATCTTGAATATGTCATATAGCCGCATTTGGCTTTCAGATGTTTCCTCATTTGGCTTTTATTGTAATCACCAAAATAACTTCTGATATTCTGTTGTTTTGCAAATGAAATACACTGTGGGTTGTTCATTAGAAATAAAAGGAGAACTATAAAGAAAGAAAGGCATTAAGTGTAAAAATCAAAGAATGTGAAATATTTTTAGATATTTTAGCATTTTTATTTGCTATTAAAGGATGATATAAAAAGAATAAAGATTAGAGTAGTTGTTATCATTTTAAAAAGATTTTATTTATTTATTTGAGAGAGAGAGCACAAGCGGGAGGAGGGCAGAGGAAGAGGGAGAAACAGACTCCCTGCTGAGCACAGCGCCCAAGGGTGGACTCCAGCCCAGGACTCTGGGATCACAACCTGAGCCCAAGTCAGATGCTTAACTGACTGAGCCACCCACGTGCCCCATTATCTTTCATACATCTCAAATATGAAGAATATTATCTGTTTCCTAATGCATTCATTTATTCATTTATTTATGCACTCAATTTACACTTATTGAGAGCATATTGTGAGTCTGGAACCGAACAAATGATCTCATTTCTGTGAATTCTCTCAGTTATAAAGCTCAGAGCATGTTACTCATCATTCTTCCTATGGAGCAGGCATTTTTTTAAAAAAGAGAATCTACCCACAGAATGTCTTGGGCCTAATTTATAAGGAACTCTCCCTTAAATTAATTATTATTCTATATCAATAATAAAGGATGGACTTTTTAAAAAATGATTGCTTGGATTTTCTGAAGACTGCCATGAAGACAGTCCTATGGATGTGACATATTTTCCATAACTAAATTTGAAAAAGAGTTTCAATAATGCCAGTGTTTATTTATGATTATGAGGACTTGGAAAGTGGAGTAGGGGTTATTTTATTGCTTTTCATGGGACTAATGTTAGAGATACTATATATGAAATGTCTACCCCAGCTCCCATTACATAACAAGCATATAATTACTAGTAACTATTATTAATATTTCAGGAGGGGTTTCTCATCCCTTATAGCTGTAAGTAAAAAGATTACCAATGGGGTCTCATGCCTTAAGAGATCTCACCCACGAGGTATGGGATGAGGAATACTTATCTTTATGCACTGAAGTCTATCATATGTTTTGAATACTTACTTTTCAACTTACCTTCTTTATAAGGAACAAGTTAAACACTTATACATGTTTGGGTCAATTTATTTTCATATGTGTAATATACTCTGCCAGGTCCCATGGAAGTCCATTTAATATAAACAAATGCAGTAAAACATACTCAATACAAATTTACCATTTTAATGATTTTTAGGTATGCAGTTCAGTGACATTAAGTACATTCACATTGTTATATATAGTACTTTCAAACTTCACTGTATTTAAAAATATATATTTGCTCAGATTTCCTTTTTTATCATAAGAGCAACATCATAAATTCATAACAACAGAAGGAAGAAAACTCACTTTTGCAATTCTTTCTAGTTTTTAACTCAAACTGATTTTATGTTAGCTATGGTTAACACATTCTTATGTGTCTTTGAAAACTGCTTGGGTATTTGTTAGAACCTGGACATGAAGTTCCTTTGCTTAACAGCTTTTTCTTACAAAGATAGTACAACAGGAGGAAAGTTTTAAATTGGGATAGAATTATAAAAGTAGCTGAGATTACACTTGAAATGCAATAAAATTACAAAATGTTTTGTAAGGCATAGAAAAATAATGTATATTGGTAAATTTGAAAGAAAGTATGAAATATTGTTAGATTAAGATAGATAAGACATTATTCAATTGAATAAACATTCTTTGAAGATTTGATATATAAAGCACTTGGTAAGTACTGTGGGAGTTACAAAATATGGAGTTTTAATATAATTGAAGGGAAAACATATTGGCATATAATATAGAACAGAACAATCTGAGTGTTCTAAGGGTGCAGAAATTTGAAAGATTGATACTGGCTGGAGGAGGAGATTTATGTGAAACACACAGAACTTAAACCAAATCTTAAGGTTTTTTTTTTTTTTTTAAGATTTTATGTATTTATTTGACAGAGAGAGTGAACACAAGAGAGACAGCAGAGGAGAGAGAGAAAAACAGGCTCCCCGCTAAGCAAGGAGCCCACCTAGAGGCTCAATCCCAAGACTCTGAGATCATGACCTGAGCCGAAGGCAGAAGTTTAACTGACTGAGCCACCCAAGTGCCCCATGAGTTTTAATAATTATAGATTAAGATAGGGGAGGGGAAGAGTGAAGATGAGTAATTTTGTTTAGCTGAGGAGTTTTGAACTTGCTAATTATATATTTTATTTTAATATTTTATAAAATTATGGAGGATTATAGATTAAAAAGAAAATATATTGAAGGACTTAATTCCCTTATAATAAAAAATTCTTATACTATATTTTGAAGTCTTTTTTAATTTTGAGAATTTGATTTGTGTTCAATAAATGAAATTTAAAGAGGCTTTCTGAGATAAGAAGCATTATACTGAAATTCCAGAATTTAGAACAAATTAAATTTTAATCTAACAGTATAGCCCCCTTAAAGAATAAGGAATGCTTGCATTTTCAAGTGATTCATATGCCTTTGAAGAAATTCTCTAAAGCTTCTACCCTGAGAGTAACTCAAAGTTAAGGCAGGATACTCAAGTTTCCTTCTTTCTCTTTCTTCCTCCCTCCCTTCTTCCTTCTTCCCTCTTTTCCTTCCTCTCTTCCTTTTTTTTTTTTTTTACTTTCTATTTCTTCTCTTCTTTCTATCCTGATTCAGTTTCTCAAAGGTTTTATCTTTATTTTTATGTCATATTCTCCCTCTCCCGAATTATATTTGTTTTCTAACATACCCATGGTTAGATCTGCTTCTGTCTTTACTTTTACAATTCTCCTGAGGGAAACTATTTGTCAGTGGAGTCAAAGCTTTTAGGACTGAAAGGAACTTCATGATCAATATTTCCACAATAGTATAAGACTTATTACCCTCAACTGTTACACATTTTACTGGACCATCTTCCTTGCTATACTATGAGATCATTGATGATAAAGATTTAATTTTTGTCTCTAATTACCTTCTTTATAAGTACATAATAATTGAGGTATGCAAGATAAATGTTTCAGACATCTCTTTTTAGGATATCTTTTTCTATTTTTCTGTTCTTTTATAAAAACTTGGAAAATTTAACTTTATCTCTTAAACTACTAGTTTCTTTTTCATTATCATGTTTGCAAAATTGTACCTAGCTCATCATTATCATCTTTGTGTATATTTCTATAGTTTTTATGAAATTTACAGCACTTTCTATAGTTTGCCCCATTAAATCTTCTCACCAGTTCATTATCCAACCCCTTTTTCAGATAATGAAATTAATATCTAGATTAGGTAACCTTTTCAAGAAAGCAGATTATAAGACTTTAGATCCTAATACAAGACCTGGCACATGGAAATAATGGTTGAAATGAAATTAGGGCTAATACTCTTCCCATTAAATTTACAAAGGAACCTACTCTCCTATTGTTTTTCTTCATTCCTTCCCCATTTTCCCATTTCCTTTTTTACTGAGTGCTACTATATCTGAGACATAAGTTTAACTGCTGGATATATAATGAGTATAAAACATGTTTGCTTTCATGAGGTTGACTACCTGTTTGGGGAGAAACAATAGTCACACATTACAAAGTTAAATAAAAATAAAAGCTAGTGTTCTTTTTTCTGAAATCTTATAGATAAGAAGTCAAAAGGGAGAACTCCAAAGAAGTTTCATCTATCTGTAGTGCATAGTATGTTAATCTTTTAAGTGTTAAATCATATTTTCATGTTTACAATTATATTCATGAAACTATATTTTAAATTTTCATAATTTAGAGCATTGGCTTAAATGAAAAGCATATTAAGGAAAAAGTTAAATTTAATTTCTTTAATTAAAATATTATTTTTTATATTAAACATTAATGGGATGATATAGCATGGCATTAAGTGATGTTATGGTTTATGGGTTCTTGATGAGCAAACTCGAAAAATTTGGTCTGTATTACTCACTAGTTAAATGTTAGCACCTTGCCAGTTCTGTATTTTAAAAATATGACACCTGGGTGGAAACCTGGGTGGCTCAGTTGGTTAAGTGCCTGACTCTTGATTTTGGCTCAGGTCATGATCTCAAGATGGTGAGATCGGGCCCCATGTAGGGTTCTGTGCTCAGTGCAGAGTCTGGGTGGGATTCTCTCTGCCCCTCCCATTGCTTATACTGTATAAACAAACAAACAAATAAATAAATAAAATCTTTTTAAAAACTCTTGCAAAAAATGAGACATTAATAAATATATTGATATATATTTTCAATTCAGACATATAAAATTATTAATGAAGCATTATATAAATTAATCCATTTATATTCATATCCATATTTTCTTCTTCTCATATTGTTTTAAATATATATATGCATATATTTTAGCCCTAGTTTTATTTATGCTGATATGTAGCTTGCCAGTTGGGAAAGTTCTATCGCATAGAACATAAAACTAAAAAATTAAAATACAACCTTCTCAAATTGTCAAGCTGTCACTGGACAAGATTAGAATAATAAGGTCATATTTTGACAATATTCACAAACATGTTAGAAAGGATTTTATTTAACATTAGTTAATCCTAAAAACGAGTTCATAAAGAATCCTTTTTAATACTTCATTCTATTCCTAATTGCAAACTATATGAGGTAAACTGTATGTAGTAAAAAGAGTTAAACATTTTAAAAGATTTCTTGATATATACATTCACTATTCAAGTTTTAAAATTTTTAACATTGCTGGGCCTTCAGCCATGAAAGACTTTTTAGTTTTGGAAATTACAGAATTTGACAAAATCTGCCTGCCTCATTTTTCTATTCTTAAGCAAGATGGAGAAATAAAAATTTCTCTCCTAGTAAGAATATGCTACCTTTTGGCCTCACTGATGTTTAAAATAAAATCTATGTTAAATTTTCTTCTTTCTAACTTAATATCTAGTTTTTGTAAAATATTTTCTTTTTACTTGAGTACTGTGGGAAAATGTGGCCTGATACTTCTTTCTCTGACTTGTGGAGACCTAATCAGCAGTTTGGGTAATGGTTTTGTGGTAGAAAAGGAATCAGACAAGAGATGAAAATAAATGCATCGCAATGACTTTTGGTTACATCATACTCTGCATTTCCAAAAAGGGTGTGAAACACATAAACTGAAAGCAGAAGCAGCATATTGTAGCAGAAAGAACATGAGGTTTTGGAGCTAGATCTGGCTCCAATCCATAATAACTTCTTGGATTCTCTTGTTTCTTCATCTATTAATTGTTGATAGTAAAATGCACCTTTCAGGGTTTTTTATCAGAATTATGGATAAAGTCCGTAAACTGTCAAACGGTATTTGGTTCATGGTAGGCATTTAATAAACAATAGCAATAATATTTATTTAAAAAAATTTTTTTGAGAGACAGAGCACACATACATGTGATAGTGGGGGTAGGGGTTGAGGGGGGAGGGGAAGCAGGAGAGGGAGACAGAGAATCTTAAGCTGGGTGGGGAGCCTGACTCTGGCTCCATCTCATGACCCTGAGATCACGACCTAAACTGACATCAAGAGTCAGACACTTAACTGACTGAGCCATCCAGGGTCTCTTAGCAACTAACATTGAATTAAGCATTGTCATGAACAGTTGCTCAAATGCTTATTATTATTTATTAATGTAAGAACTAATAGAATTAATTTACTAATTCACCCCAAAATATTTACTGAACTGTTACTATGTATAAGGCACTACTCTAGACACTTAGGATATACCAATGAACAAAATAGAATTTACTATTCTTGTGGACTCTACCTTCTTTATCCCTTTTTTTGTTTGTTAAAGATTTTATTTATTTACTTGAGAGAGAGAGGGACAGAGAGCACAATCAAAGGGGAGCAGCAGAGGGAGAGAGAGAAGCAGACTCTCCCCTGAGCAGGGAGCCTGGTGTGTGGCATGGGGCTTGAGCCCAGGACTCCGGGATCGTGACCTGAGCCTAAGGTAGACACTTAACTGAGCCAGCCAGGTGCCCTGTGACCTCTATGTTCTAATTAGGGGAGACAGACAACCAACAGTAAACATAACAATTAAGTAAATTATATGGTATGTTAGAAAATGTTAAATAAAAGCAGAATCTGGGTAAAGGAGAGAGACATCACTATATTATTTATTTTTATTTAGCTTTTTTTATTTATCTAACAGGTATGAGATGACATCCTGTTGTGGTTTTGATTTGCATTTCCCTGATCATTAGTAACGTTGAACATATATATATATATTTTTTAAAGATTTTGTTTATTTATTTGACAGAGAGAGATCACAAGTAGGCAGAGAAGCAGGCAGAGAGAGAGGAGGAAGCAGGCTCCCCGCTGAGCAGAGAGCCCGATGCGGGACTCGATCCCACACCCTGGGATCATGACCTGAGCGGAAGGCAGAAGCTTCAACCCACTGAGCCACCCAGGCGCCCCAACGTTGAACATCTTTTCATGAGTCTGTTGGTTATGTGTATGTCCTCTATGGAAATGTGTTTATGTTTTTTCCCCATTTTTAATTGGATTATCTGGAGTCTTTTCTGTTTTGTTTATTTATTTATTTATTTAGGTGTTGCGTTGTGTAAGTTCTTTATTTATGTCATTTCAAAATATCTTCTCCCCATGCAATAGGTTGTCTTTCAGTTTTATTGGTTGTTTTCTTCAATGTGCAGAAGCTTTTTATTTTGATGTAGTACCAACAGTTTATTTTTGCTTTTATTTCCCTTGCCTCAGCACATATATCTAGAAAAATGTTGCCATGGTCTATGACAGAGACATAACTGCTTGTGCTGTCTTTTAGGACCTTTATGGTTTCTGGTCTCACATTTAGGTCCTTAATCCCTTTTGAGTTTATTTTTGTCTATGGTGTAGGAAAGTGGTCTAATTTCATTCTTTTGCATGTTGCCGTCCGGTTTTCCCAGCACCATTTGTTGAAGAACCTTTTTCTCATTGTATTTTCTTGTTTCCTTTGTGAAAGATTAATCATATAATGGATTTATTTCTGGGCTCTCTAGTCTGTTCCACTGATCCAGATGTCTATCTCTCTGTCAGTACCATACTGTTTTGATTAATATGGCTTTGTATTATATCTTGAAATCTGGAATTGTGATACTTCCAATTTTGTTCTTTCTCAAGATTGATTTGGCTATTTGGGGACTTTTGTGGTTCCATACAAATTTTGGGATTATTTTTTCTGGTTCTGTGAAAAACGCTGTTGATGTTTTAATAGTGATTATATTACATCTGTGGATTGCGTTTGGTAGTATGGACATTTTAATAATATTTGTTCTTTCGATCCATGAGCATAGAATATCTTTTCATTCGTGTTATATTCATTTTCTTCATCAGCGTTTTATAATTTTCAGAGTACAGACCTTTTACCTCTTCGGTTGAGTTTATTCCTAGGTATTTTATTATTTCTGTTGCCATTGTAAGCAAGACTATTTTTTTTTTCATTTCTATTTCCCCTACTTTGTCATTAGTGTATGAAATGCAGTGGATTTCTGTACATTGATTTTTGTATTCTGCATTCTAATTAAAATCATTTATCAGTTCTAGTAGTTTTTTATGGAGTTTTTAGGGTTTTCTTTATATAGTATGTCATCTGCAAATAGTGAAAGTTTGCTACTTTCTTACCAATTTAGATAACTGTTATTTCTTGTACTTGTCTAATTGCTGTGGCTGGATTTCCAGTACTATGCTGAATAAAAGGGGTGAGAGTGGACATCTTTGTCTTCTTTCTCATCTTAAAGGAAAAACTCAGGTTTTTTTACCCTTAAGTGTGATGTTAGCTGTGGGTTTCAATATGGCCTTTATTATGTTGAAGTATGTTCCCTCTGAACCTACTTTGTTGAGGATTTTTATCATGATTAGATGTATTCTGTCAAATGTTTTTTGCATCTATTGAGATGACCATGTAGTTTTTCTCCTTTTTGTTGTTGATGTGACGTATCATATTGATTGATTTGTGAATAATGAACCCAGGAATAAATCCTAATTGATCTTGGCAAATGATTTTTTTAATGTATTGTTGGATTTGATTAGCTAATATTTATTGGGGATTTTTGCATCTATGCTCATCAGAGATATTGGCCTGTAGTTGTCTTTTGTTACAGTGTTCTTATCTGGTTTTGGTATCAGCATAATGTTGGCCTTATAGGATGAATTAGGGAGCTTTCCTTCCTCTTCAATTTTTTGGAAATAGTTTGAGTAAAATAGGTATTAACTCTTCTTTAAATTGGTAGAATTCACCTGTGAAGCCTTCTTGTCTTGGACTTATGTTTGTTGGGAAGTGTTTTTTCCATCTACAAAATTTTTAAAGATTTTATTATTTATTTGAGAGAGAGAGGGAGTGAGAACACACAAGCAGGAGGAAGGGCACAGGGAGAGGACAAAGCACACTCCCCGCTGAACAGGGAACTGGACACAGTGTTCAGTCCCAGGAACCCAGGATCTGAGCCAAAGGCAGATGCTTGACTGACTGAGCCACCCAGGCACATCTGTTTTTGAAATTTTTAAAAATTATGGATTCAATTTCATTGCTGGTAATTTGTCTGTTCAAATTTTCTATTGTTTTCTGATTCAGTGTTAGGAAGTTATAGTTTCTAGGAATTTATCCATTTCTTCTAAGTTGTCCAATGTGTTAGCATATAATTTTTTATAATATTCTCTTAAAACCCTTTATATTTCTGTTGTTGGTTGTTATTTCTCCTCTTTCATTTCTTTGTTGTTGTTGTTGTTGTTTTACAATTTTATTTATTTGTTTGTTTATTTATTTGAGAGACCCAGCATGTGTGTGCACTTATGCAAAGGACAGAGGAGGAGCAGGAGGAGAAAAAGAATCTTGAGCAGGCTTCATGACCAGTGCAGAGCCCAATGCAGGGCTTGATCTATCTCATAACCCTGAGATCATGACCTGAGCTGAAATCGAGAGTCAGATGCCCAACCAACTGAGTCACCCAGGCACCCTTTCTTCTTTTGTTTCTTATTTTGAGTTTCCTCCCTCTCTCTCCATGATTTTGGCTAAAGGTTTATCAATTTTGTTGATCTTCTTAAAGAATCACCTCCTGGTTTTATTGATATGTCCTATTGTTTTTTAGTTTCTATTTTGTTTACTTTTGCTCTAATCTTTATTATTTCCTTCCTTCTACTATTTTGGGTTTTTGTTTGTTCTTCTAGTTTCTTTAGGTGTAAGTTTATATTGTTTATTTGAGATTTTCTTGCTTCTTGAGGTAGGCCTGTATTGCTGTAAATTTCCCTCTTAAAACAGTTCTTTGCTGCATCCCAAAGATTTCAGACTGTTGTATTTTCATTTTCTTTTGTCTCTATTTTTTGATTTCCTCTTTGATTTTTTGGTTGACCCATTCATTGTTTAGTAGAATGCTATTTAACCTAAAGTACATTTACTTACGTTCTTTCCAGACTTTTTCTTGTAGTTGATATCTGGTTTCCTTGCATTGTATTTAGAAAAGATGCATGGAATGATTTCAATCTCTTTTAATTTGTTGAGACTTGCTTTGGTGCCTAACATGTGATCTAATCTGGAGAATGTGGACTTGAAAAGAATGTGTATTCTGCTGTTTTAGAAAGGAATGGTCTAAATATATCTGTTGGCTCCATCTGGTCCAATGTGTCATTCAAAACCACCATTTCCTTGTTGATTTTCTGTTTGGATGATCTATCCATTGAGGTATATGGTGTGTTCGAGTTCCCCACTATTATTGTATTACTATCAATTACTTCCTTTATGTTTGTTATTAGCTGCTTTAAATATTTGGTTGGTCCCATGTTGGATGCATAAATGTTTACATTTGTTGTCTTCTTGTTGAATTGTTCCCTTTATGATTATGTAGTGTCCTTTTTTGACTCTTGTTACAGTCTTTGCTTTAAAGTCGATTTTGTTCGATATAAGTATTAATATTCTGGCTTTCTTTTCATTTCCATTTGTACTGTAAATGGGTTTTCATCCTATCACTTCGAATCCATGTGTCTTCAGATCTGAAATGGGTCTCTTGTAGGCAGCATATAGATGGGTCTTGCTTTTTTATCCATTCTATCACCCTATGTCTTTTGATTGGAGCATCTAGTCCATTTACATTCAAAGTAAGGTATGTACTTACTGCTTTTTTAAAAAAAATTGTTTTATGGTTGTCTTTATAGTTCTTCTCTGTCCCTTTCTCTTGCTCTGTTCTCTCATGGTTTGCTGGTTTCTTTAGTGACATAATTGGATTTCTTTCTCTTTACTTTTTGCATAAGTATTACCAGTTTTTGATTTGTGGTTACTATTAGGTTTATATATAACATCTAATGCATATAGTAGTCTATATTAAATTGATAGTCACTTAAATTTGAATCCATTCTAAAAACACGAAATTTTCTCTTTTCCCCTACCATATTTTAGGAATATGGTGTCATATTTTATATCCTTTTATTTTGTGAATCCCTTGACTGATTTTTAATGGATATACTTAATTTTACTGCTTTTGTGTTCTTGCTTTTTTTACTCCTGCATATGGTCTGTCTTTTCCACTCAGAGTCCTCATCTTGCAAGGCTGATTTAGTGATCATAAACTCCTTTAATATTTGTTATTCTGTGAAACTCTCTCTCTCTTATTGTGAATGATAGCCTTACTGGATAGAGTATTCTTGGCTGCAGACTTTTTTTCTTTCAGAACTTTGAATATATCATGTCCTTCTCTTATAGCTTGCAGTTTCTGCTGAAAAATCAGCTTATAGTAATGTAATTGTTTTTGTTTCTCTTGTTGCTTTTAAAATTCTCTCTTTTTCCCTACTTTTTGTTATTTTAATTACTATGTATCTTGATATGGACCTCTTTGGATTAACTTTGTTGAGGGCTCTCTGGATCTCCTGGATCTGGATTTCTGTGTCCTTCCCCAGATTTGGGAAATTTTCATGTGTTAGTTTTTTAAAAAAAATTTATTTATTTATGAGAGAGAGAGAGAGAGAGATCGATCATGAGCAGAGAGAAGGGGCAGAGGGATAAGCAGGCTCCCTGATAAGCAGGGAGCCCAATTCAGGGCTTGATCCCAGGACCCCAGCATCATGACCTGAACTAAAGGCAGATGCCCAGCTGACTGAGCCACCCAGGCAACCCATGTATTATAACTTCAAACAAATTTTCTGCCTCCTTTTCTCTTTCTTCTCATTTTGAGATCTCTGCAATGCAAATGTTATTATGCTTGTTGGTGTCACTGAGTTTCCTTTAAAATCTATTTTCATTTTTTATTATTCTTTTTTCCTCTCTGTTAGCCTTGATTGCTTTACATTACTCTCTTCTCCAGATTACTGAGCCATTCTTTTAATTCCTCTGCTCTATTTATTCCATCTCGTGTATTTTCAATTTCAATTACTGAGCTCTTCGTATCTGATTTGTTCCTTTTTATGTTTTCTATCTCTTTGTTGAGTGTTTCACTGAGGTCCTCCACTGTTTTCTCAAGTCCAGTGACTATTTTTATGACCATTACTTTAAATTCTCTATCAGGCATATTATTTATCTTTGTTTTATTTGGCTTTCTTATATGATATTTGTTCTGGTCTTTCATTTGGGACGTATCCTCTGTCTCCTCATTTTTGTCTATCTCTCTGTATCTATGTGTTAGGAAATTCAGCTACTTCTTCTACTCCTGAAAGTAGTAGCCTCATGAATAGATCCTATAGTGTCCAATAGTGCAGCATCTCTGTTTCAACAGAACATGGCACTTTAGGGGCTTCTCCTACATGTGTTGCATGAACCCTATTGTTGTGGTTAAACCATGTTTGCCTTCAGTCCTGTTGTCTGCATTCCTGTTTGTGTTTCTGATAGATAGGCTGGGTTTATTTCCTGTGTTGTTTGTCAGACAGTCTGGGATCACCTGAGGCACGAGTTGAATCAGACTAGGCATTCACGAGGTGTTCTCTCAGGGTTGTTTCCAAGAATTTTCTTTGGTGGTTGGGGTCTGTAGTCAGACCAGAGATCTGCCTGTAGCCCATGGCTGGGGCCACAGTTGAACTGGTGTATGTGGTTTTCTTACCCTCTCCCTGGGGCTGGAGTCACCTTGGTGTGATACTAGCCCCCATTGGGGCACTTGCATACTTCCATGCTTGTGGTGTCACTTAGCAAGAGTCCTGCCCAGTGGCATGTTGGATGAGTGGGTCTGCAGGAGAATGCTGGGGTAGGGTGCATGCTACCAACAAAATCTGAGCTGGTTTGGTGGGGGAATGGACCTGCAGCCATCTCGGAAAGCTGCCAAGTCTGTGATGGAGGGGAGAGATCTGCAGAATATGTGGAGTCGGGGTATGCTGTTAACAAACTAGGTGGAGAATGTTTGCACTGTACTGGTTCCCTCCGGTGTCCTATGTCTAGTTTGGAGTTGGGATGGGAAATGGCACCCACCAGCCCTTTTGTTCTTGGAAAAGTCTCCCAAAGATCTCTGCCCTTCTAGCACATGCTCTGAAATGACTAAACAAATCTCCTTCCCATATATCCCAGGTATATTTCAAACTGACTCTTCTGTGCTATATCTCAGTGGGGCTGTTTGTTGTGCTGTCTCTTTAAGGCAAGGACTAAGTTTGTTATTGCCCTCTTGGCTTTCCCAGAGCTGAGCCTACTGATTTTCAAAGTTCCAGGTTTGAAGCCCTACCAATTGTAAGAATTCATGAAGTTAGGCGCCTTGGTTTTACAGCCAAATGTTATGGGGATTTGTATTCTTAGTGCAGGTCTGCCATGCCTGAGGTGCCTGATGTGGGGGTCTGCTCCTCTCCTCTCTCCTTGCCTGAGGCATCCCTCCCTCCCACGGACAGTCTTATGGGTCCATTTAGCTCCTGACTGCGTCTCTGCCCTTCCTATCTTCTTTGATGTGGCCTCTTCTCCACAGTTAGTTGTGGAGAGTCTGTTCTGCCAGTCTTTGCATTGTTTTCTGATGTAAATGTTATCTAGGTGTATCCAGGCGATGAGCAGCCCAGGATCCTCCCACTCTGTCATCTTTTCTGGAAGTCAAATATTTGTTTATCTTTATTCTTTTTCTGACTTGTCCCAGATTGATAATCCCCCCTTTCCCTCTTTAAGTGTTACAGAAATTCTAAGTATTATTTCTATTTATGCAGTGGCTCTCTATTGCAGTGGCCTATAAGAATCCCATGTAGAACTTTAAAGAAACAAAACAAAACAACTGCTTCTAAGTTCTAAGGCCCAGACATCTGCATTTTTATAAAACATCGCAGGTAATAAGGATGTAAACTGCTTTGAGAGCCAATATTTTTAGTGTTATTTTAAAATTTCAACATAGGTATATTTAAATATAGCCTACTAATATAGATAATTGAAGAATATGTATAAAGCTTTTCCCTTCTTATAAATTCAAACAAGATATTTTTGGGATACCTTTTCTTTGTTTTATTTTACTTAATTGCATTATACTTAATAAGCATATTATCAACAATAAAATAATCATTTGGATGAAATTAAACATTTTGCTTGTTTCTTTGCTTGCTCTTACATTTCTCTTTGGATTTCATTATGCTTTTTGTGTGTTTTTGTTTTGGAAAATTATGTATTCCAGAATTTTCAGAAAGGATAGATAGCTAGCATAGTACATTACTATTGCTTTGGCTGCTTGGTATCTCTTCTATCTTCTTCTGGCAATAACACACTTTTCTTTTCTTTTCAAATTTTATTTATTTATTTGTTTGTCAGAAAGAGAGAAAGAAAGAGAGCACACAAGTAGGCAGAGTGGCAGGCAGAGGCCGAGAGAGAAGCAGGCTCCCTGCTGAGCAAAGAGCCCGAAGCAGATCTCAAAGGAAGGACTCTGGAATCATGACCTGAGGCCGAAGGCAGCAGCTCAACTGACTGAGCCACCCAGGCATTCCAATAACACATTTTTCTTTTTGCTCTCTAGCACTAGCCATTTGATGTGGTCTTCATGGGGCTGTAAGTCACTATATTCTATGCCAGTGACCGTGGACATGGGTATCTGATCCATGTCCAACCAGTTATAGTACAACCTCGCCTGGAACACAGAGATTTTTAAAAAAGAGATGGGTGAAAATAAAAAAAAGTGATGGGTGTATGATTTAAGTTTAATTAGAGTCTTTCCAGGGATTTAATGTATACTGACGTAATTTTGTTTTTTATGAGTGGGATGATATAAAATCATAGATGTTTCCTCCTTCATCTATGACATGGAAGAGTGATGTAGTTAGTGAGACAGAATAATGCCACAAGATGGGGGAAAAATAGATATAGAAGATAGAGAGAGAGAGAGAGAGAGAGAGGGACCTGATAATAATAGTTGAGACTCTGGATACAGTCATGCTTGCATGACCCATTTTCTTACCAGTTATATGAGCCATTAAAGTTCTTCATCTTTTTAAAATTTTTGAATTAGATTTATTTCACTTGCACTTGATGGAATCCTGGCAAATACAGGTAGAAAATTTTCTTACCTGGAAAGTGTCTATTTTGCCCTTATACTTGGAATAATAGTTAATCCTGAGCAAAGAAATTTATGTTTAGAAACCATTTTCCTTTAGCCTCCTGCAGACATTTTCCCATTGCTCACCAGTTTTATTCTTCTTCAAGGAGTTATAGTTAGCTAAAAGATTATTGCATTTACTTTTTATTATTACTAGAATGTGAGTTCTGTGAGAGCAGGATTTTGTTAATTGCTATATCCTTGGCATCTAAAATAATACTTAGCACCTAACTGCCCAGTAATTGTTTGTTGACTGCATGCATTAGAAATTCAGTTTAGGGACGCCTGGGTGGCTCAATCAGTTATGTCTCTGCGTTTGGCTCAGGTCATGATCTCAGGGTCCTGGTTTAGAGCCCTGCATTAGGCTTTCTGCTCAGTGGGGAACCTGCTTCCCCCTCTCTCTCTTCCTGCTTCTCTGCCTACTTGTGCTCTCCCTGTCTCCGTCAAATAAATAAATAAAAATCTTAAAAAAAAAAAAAAAGAAATTCAGTTCAAATTGTATTATATATCAAATTGACATATATCAATATGCCCAAGTTAACTAAAAAGGAAATTATATATAATGCATATTCCATTATGTGGATTTATTTTTTGTTTTTGAAAAGAAAGATCTGGGTTAAAGAACTTTCCTATAAATTACTGTAGAATTTTAAGCAGAATAATAAAGATTCTAATGCCTAGAGAGGATAAAACAAATAAATCACATCTCTTGTAGAGTTTTGTTTTAAGAAATCTTTCTTTGGTTATACATAAAGTAGGTTCGCTTATTTTTTTCAACAGCTAAGGTGAGTTACAATAAATATTTTCAAGCCTATATTCAGGTTTTAGTTCTGGATACTTCATAAGGTTATCGCATGTCACTTTGGATTTTAGGACTTCAGAATTTGATTCAATATTTGAGCATCTGAGTGAGGCTGCATACAATGGGACGATTATCTTATAATTCTTAAGTCTTATACCTTACTTATGAATTTAAATTGTGCTTGATTTTTAAAAATGAGTATTTTGTTGGTTGTTATTCAGCTTTTTGTCTTTTGTGATTTCTTGGTCATATTCTATTATACTTAGAGCCAGTTCTTTTCTGTGTGTTAATCCTCAATGAAAAGTGACACGGTCTCATTGGACATGACAAGTGACAGGTTTTTGTTTTTCCAATATTAACTAAGCACTTTATAAGACTGAAAAGGTATGAATTATTGGTGTAGAAGATTTTGACTTACCTCCTACTACCCAGGTGAAAATTTAACTAAAGTTAGTATAATGAGTACTGTTTTGGTGTAGGGACTATTATGATATAAAAAGGAAGGATGATATTTGACTTTTAATTTTTTTGTCAAAGAATTTGTTTAATAGTGTGACAATAAAAATCTTCTCCCTTATGTTGATTAGTAAGGGAAAAACAACCATAGAAGATAAATAGTCTGTGACTGCTGGCATCAAAACAGTTAGAGGATGAAAAACAATAGTCAACCCCCAACTAAACAGAGTGTGAACTGTTCTTGAGTAAATATCTTAAATTAAATGGAATGTTTTGAATATTAGGAGTTTAGAGGAGATTTTCTTTTTCACTTGTTTCCCTATGTTAAGTGGGTGAAAACGGAGTACATTTCTTAAATTTGAAAGGATTTAAGTTTATTTTAAAATCTGAGATTGATTTAGTTATCTTTAGAGGAGCATAGAGAAAAGAGTGGGTCACAGGACTAGAAAATTCCGAACTTGATCCCCAACTTGGTGACTCAAATTCCACAACCTGTGCAAAATAACAATGTTAATTCTTCTTGCCCTCTGTATATAGAAACCTCTTTCTTGAGCAGTTAGTTTTCTCACACTTCCCGTTTTATTGCTCATACTCCTTCTTCCTTTTGGAAAATTGTTTTTACTAATCTCAATTGGGAAAAACCAAACCAAGCCAAACCAAACCAAACCAAACCAAACAAAAAAATTTCTTCATCCATTCAATCTTAATCCACTCTTCGAGGGCCAGGTCACAAGGTAAGATGATATTTTAAATGAAACTAAGTCTTAATCCACTCAGCTTTTGGTACCTAATAAATTCACTTGTAGAAGATTGCTGATCCAAAGTTTATCATGCAACTAATGAATTGGATTTCTAGACTTTTTGGGCTTTGGGAAGGCTATGCTGAAGGAAAGGACCAGAGTTTATGGACCTTAACTGTCTTTTTCTAGTTACCAGAAAAAAGTCCTTCTTTGAATAGGCAGAGTGGGTCAATGTTACTTGAGTAGTCACAAGGAATGGGATTCTTATAGCATGGCAGTAGTAGCCCAGACCAGTGATATTTGAACTTAGGGGCACAGAAGAATCCTCTAACCTGGTTGAAATGCATAATTCTGAAACTCAACTTGATTGGTTTGGGAAGGCTACCAGGAGTTTGCACATGTGTGTATATGTGTGCATTCTAGTATGTTTTTGACAAACATCTTAGGTAGTTCTGATACTGGTTTTATAAAGGCCATAGTTTGAAACCTGGCTTAGATGTTAGCACAAGGTAAATTTTTCCATGCACCACAAAACCTCTGTCTATATTAATAAACTGCAAACACCAGCTGGTGTTCAAGGCAAATATGACTCTGTTGTCTTCCACACTGTACCACTAATTTTAATTCTTATTTCTGACACCTCTAGACTTGGTGTTCATGTGTACTTTTTCCAGCATTTGGATTTTTGCTCTTTTCTAGTGGCTGTGGCTTAAATGGTAATCTCACTGTCTTCTGTTACCTCAGGTAGATACTTTGTACTTCAATGTCTTTATAAAGTCTGGTGAGATTATCTTCCTTTTAACACTTGTACTTTCCAAATGAACATGTATTACTTCTATGGGAATTCTAAAACAAATAACAAAACAAAACAAAACAAAAAAAAAAAGGAAAGAAAGAAAAGGAAAGGAAATAAAATATCACAAGGCTATTCTAGCTATAGGGGGACTTTGTGAGATGACCTTTAACAATTGTGGTACAATTGGTTAAGTCATTTTTCTAGTACAGTTTTTCTTTTCTAAGCATTTCCTATCCTTCAGTGCTGCCTAAGATTTCCTAGGGCACATAATGGACTCATTCTAATAGTTGATAGTCCCTGCTCACTTTCTTTTGACCTTGAAAGTGAATTTTTCTCCTACTTACCAACTCTCCTCTTGAACCCTTGCACCATGACATAGACATTTTTAACTTATGCTATCATTTCTCAAATGTCAATTTGATCTTGTTATTTTCTATGCCCACCCTCCCTTCTCAACCTCAAATTTAAACCACTTCAATGGCATCCGGTATTTCTTAAAGACTCAGGTCTTTACCATGGTCTTTAAAATGTTGATGTCCATCTTTATTTACTTCGCTGGCCTTTTGCCTTCTCACCATTTTCTTCCCTCTCAACAGAAACCTCACAAGTCTTCTTTTCACTTGAACTGTCCACCGCCCTTCCTTCTATGCCTCTTTAATTCCTGTTTATGTCCTCAGTTCTCATCACAACTCGGAGCAAATGTTCCTTGACTTCAAACAAGTAAAGCCTTCACATTTTAATTCTTATGTTTCCCTGTACTCCTCCTTTGTAAAACCGTAATTTTACATTTATTTGTGTGATTATTTTACAGGTGTCCACCAGCCCACCCAGCAGTCTAAGATCCATGAGT
Organism: Neogale vison; assembly: GCF_020171115.1. Lineage (NCBI taxonomy): Eukaryota > Metazoa > Chordata > Mammalia > Carnivora > Mustelidae > Neogale > Neogale vison. Next base: position 131,393,383 of record NC_058098.1, read on the forward strand.
GCACTGACTATGTCTGTTTCTCTCAACAGTGAATCCCAGCTTCCAGCATGATGCGTGGCACACAGCAGGTGCTCTTTTATATTTGTTGAATCAATGATTACACTTCTGAATTAAAGAATTAAACTGAATTAAAGAATATACATAACAATCATGATAAAAGAAATGAGCATGGCTATAGCAGCATTCAGAAGAAGCAGCTGCTCATCTGACTCCACCCCTGTATGTCCCAGGGCTTTGCCTGTTGCAGTGGGCTAGACCATACAGACTACCAGATATTTAGCAATAGCTGAGGAAGCTTTCAAATTTAGACTTTATAAAAATGACCAGATGATTTGTTTAGAATGTCAACCTGGAATGAACACCATTTACAGTTTAAATATATATAGCTAAGTAAGAATATTTGTCTACTTTCAACTTTAAGGTATGAAATTTGGCACATTAATTTTCTTTTTGAACAAGTGAAATCCACTCCAAATTTACCCTCCTCACCTCTACCAACTTCAGCTGGCAGGAATCTGGTCTCGGTTGAATTTTGATGGCAAACCCTTCCAGAAACCCTTGCCCTTACTTACTCTTATGGGTACAGGGCTTCTCAATGCAATCCCCCACCCTATACTGTCTTTTCTAAGCAGGCATGGCTGTCCTGCATTTAGGAAAATCAGATATTCCTGTTTTTCTCCTTTATCTCCTCAGTCTGGCTCCCTCCTCATTTCAATACCACTGGTAACTTCCATCTTCTTTTACTTTGGGACCACATAATGCATTCCCTAAGAGGGACTACTGAAATCCGAAACTCTACTTTCCACTGGAGGTGAGGTAAGGACTGTTTAAGATCTTAGAAGCATCATATTGGTTTCCTTTTTCCTTGCCTAGGAAAGAGAAAGTAGTTATTAATACCAACTCTTTACTTAATTAATAACGCATTTTGTATATATGTGCATGTATAGTGACTAATAGAGGTTCTGATTTCAGCTATTTCATTTTGGTTACCAAGGTAATAAGAATCAATTACTCTAGTTTCCGAGGGAGTGATTATGGTCTCATCTGAACAGTATATGGTGTGTTGGACTCCACTCATTTCCTATATTGTCAGAAGTGTGCTGGGACATCTGTGTCTTACTTCAGGATTCTTATTACTAACTCTCTTTCTCTACCTTTGCATTTACTCAGTGTTTGAGAACTGATTTATTTGATTTCCATAGAACTTTCATTCCCTTGATTCGATTAATCAGAGATGGTAAAAGGGACACTCTGTGTTTCAAGTGAATTTTGGAGTCAGCCATTTCTGTATTCAAGGTGCATACATGGGGGCTCCTGGGTAGCTCATTCAGTTAAATGTCTGACTTCAACTTAGGTCATGATCCTAGGGTTCTGGGATCCAGCCCTATAGTGGGCACCTAGCTCAGTGGGGAGCCTGCTTCTCTCTCTCCTTCTGCCTTTCCCCCTGCTTTGCCTGCTCTTTCTCTCTCTGTCAAATAAATAAATACAATCTTTTTTTAAAAAAGGTACACATATGTTGCTTGTTGAAACTGTGACATTAGGTCAGTGGTTCTTTCTTAGGGGTGATTTTGCCTGTTGGGCGACATTTGGCAGACATTTTTGATTCTCACCATTGCAGGGGTGCAACTGGCATTTTGTGGGTGGAAGCCAAGGATGCTGCTAGACACCCTGCAGTACACAAGACAGCCCCCGCCTGCTCCCTAACAAATAATTACCTAGCCCAAAGTATTTGCATTGAAGAACCTTTCCTTAGGAAGATTTTTAACCTTTCTCCATTTAGTTTCCTCATCTACAAAATGGAGATAACAATATGCATTTATAGGACTGTTGTGCAGCAAAAGTTAGATTGCAGTACTGTAAACAGTTATCCATTTAGTAGAAACCCATAGATGGGCATTATAAATATTAGTATTAAATAACATTAGAACCGGAAGGTTTTAGAAAATGTGTTGATCACCTGTCTGGTATCATGCACCTGCTGTGCTCTGTTTCAAATGTACTTGGCTTTGGTTTTTTTTTTTACACCAGTTGCTGTGAAGGTGACCACTTCAGTTCAGGCTTTGATCTGCTTCCATACAGTGCAGCTTGAAAGCACTTTGTTTTGGCTTTTCGTCACACTTTTCATTTCCTGACCAGGGTTTCTCTGTCATCTCTTGAGTGGACACCTGTGGAACCCGGCTCTGTATTCAAGCAAGTGCAAACTCTACGTGGGTGCCAGGTTGGGGGTGGGGGTGGGGACTGTAGCACCCTTAGAGCCATGTTTGACTGATGAGGCTCTGAGCTGCTGAAGAGAAATTTCCTTCCTCCTTTTGTCGCCTAGGTGGACAGCTCTGGGACTGCTCATTTCATAAAGCTCCCAGGAGGTTCTGAGCACCCACGGCCAACTCAATATCATATAGATGCTTCTGTTGGCTTCTTCTCCTTCTCTGGGTCACTCTTCTTGTCCTTCATTTCTCTCTGGGATCACTTCCCAAATAAACTGCTTGCATGTGGGCTTTTTTCCTCAACTCTGCTTTCAAGAAACCCTGTTGTTGACACTTCTCGTCTAGGAGATAGGGAAATGGAGGCCCAGAAAGCTGAGGTAATTTGTCAAAAGTCACACGGCCAGTGTAAAAGCCACGTTGGAAACAATGTTTCCTGACACTTTTTCAATGCTCTTGTTGCAACAGTTTCTCTCCACATTATAGTTTGGCTTAGCTTATCAAGGCTATTTATGCGCTGTTTTGGTTATTATTAGGCACTGTTAAAATATGACAGGATGGCATATGCTAATAAAATGCGTGGGTTTCTAGAATGCCAGCAAAAACTGTTTATGCCACGGATTAAAAAATTATTTAAAGATGTTTAGGTGTTCTACCATCTGGAATGTCTACAAAAATATAAAACTATATCTCAAGTTTACATGATACCTAAATATATTTATACATATAATTGTACTTCGGTAAGATTTGCATAACAAGAACTGTTGTTGCAAACTTTCATCACATTTCAATGTTATTCATTATGTTGCAAAATCTACAGGTCATTTTAAGATGTGAAAAAGCCATTGACTGGCAAAAATGAAATCACACCTAATAGTGTTCAAAATGGTTGATTGAATGTGTTCCTAAAAAAGAATTTAGAGGTAGTTCTTAAAGCATCTGTAATAAATCTGACAAACTAAGAGTAGGCAGAAATATATTGTTACTTTATGTGGTATCTAGATTGGCCTGTCTGTAACATTACATTTTCCAGAAGTTGGAAAGAGCGTGGTTTTCTTCTGCACAGACAGTTCTTTTGACACAATCTAATTTGCAGTTGCTCTTAACGAATTGTAAACTCACGCCAAGTGGGAGTTGATACATTAATCCATGTTAATATTTGTGAAAATTCATGTGAACATAGTAAATGAGTCATTGTAGAGTCTGGATTACTTTGCTCAAGAACAAAAATATCAGCAGGATTTCTGCATCTGTGAACTCAGGAAAGCCTTAAGGTTCAGCTTACCTACCTCAGTTAAGTACTGGACTTATCCAGTGGTGCTGGATCAAAGTGGTGGTTCTGTCTGAAGGAGAGAAGTGAAATAGGCATGATTTTGGAGAAGGACCATAGGAAACAGAGGATGGGAATTAGACCATGCTGTGTTAGAAAGTGTTCATATTTTCCACCCACACAGGAATAATTAATTTTCCTTCCTTCCTTCCTTCCACCTCCCTCCCTCCCTTCCACCTCCCTCCCTCCCTTCCACCTCCCTCCATCACTTACTTCCTAGTTTAGAAAGACTTTGCAAATCCAGGATTATATCTCAGGAAAGTTTAAGTGATGCTAGTGGCTAGGCTGAAAATCTCCCTCAGAATAGAGATTTTCTTGATGATGCTAGCTCACCCATTATCTCCAGGCTATTTACCTTGCCCTTAAGACCTGGTTAATATGTGACAGAGGTGTGTGTGTCATGCTAAATAACTTGGGTGTTAAGAATAGTGACTATAAAAAAGCAGTTTTAAAGAGGGGGAAATGATTTCAGGTGTTTATTTTACCAATGAGCAGGAGTTGGAGGAAACTTGTGGCAGGAAAGATACTTTTGATGCTATTGCTATAATATAATTAAGAAATGATGAAAGTTTCACTAGAATGGGTAAGTGGGGGTGGTGAGCACACATTCAATTTGGGAGTAAGGGGGAAATTACTTCACCTGTTGATTTAAAGGACTGTAACAAACTTTCACATACATATTTGGTATGAATTCTTTCTAACATTGACTTTTCCTCAGATATATATTGTGATCTAGCATTTATTGGCATTCATTCATTCATTCGTTCGTTCACTTACTCAGATGTTTTTGGTGCATCAAACGTATTGCAGATCCATATACAGCAAGGGGAAAGAATGTAAAGATTACATGGAAACTGTACTGAGTTTGGCGACAGATACAGATCTTGATTTCTGCTAGAGGAGATTATAAACTTTCTTTATAAATGGTTATATTTTTTGCTCCATGGGGAAAAATAAACAATAAAGACTCAAGAGTTGTGTTCTATTTTTGGCATGAAATTTTAGAATCAGCTTAGATAAGGCACTTCTCTAGCTGTCAGTCTCCTAATTTGTAAAATAGGGAACTTGAAATTTCAAAATGCTATGAGCTGCTCAACACCATTGGTTGTTGGGGGAGTGTAAATCTAAACCACGAGGAGGAAGCATTTCATACCAAATAGAATAGTTATAATAGATTAGACCAGTAATAACAGATGTTAGTCAGGATGTGGAAAACGTGAACTCTCATACATTACTGGTGGGAATGTAAAAATGGTTCAGCCACTTGGGGAAATAGTTTAGCAGTTTCTTAAAAAGTTAAATATACAGCTACTATATGATCCAACAATCCCACTCTAGGTGTTTATGCTAGAGAAGTGAAAATGTATGTCCAATCAAAGACTTGTTAGTGAATGCTTCTAGAATTATTCCTGTAACCCCAAACTGGAAATGGTGTCTATCAACTTGTGAATGAGTAGACAAAATATAGTAGATCCATGTAATGGAATACTATTCAGCAATATGCTACTTCATGAATGAACCTCAAAAACAAAGTGAAAGCTCTTAGACACGAGACTACATATTACATGATTCCATTTTTATGACATGTTTTATGACACATTTATAGAGACAGAAAGTAGATTAGTAACTACTATCTGGGCTTTGGAGTAGGGTAGAAGTTTAAGATTTTTTTTTTTTATTTATCAGAGAGAGAGAGGGGGAGACTCAGACAGAATGGCAGACAGAGGCAGAGGGAGAAGCAGGCTCCCTGCCGAGCAAAGAGCCCGATATGGGACTCGATCCCAGGACGCTGGGATCATGACCTGAGCCGAAGGCAGCTGCTTAACCAACTGAGCCACCCAGGCGCCCCAGGGTAGAAGTTTAAAACATCATGAGGGATGTTATTGGCGGGATGAAAATGTTCTAAAGCTGACTTATTATGATCATAGTTTTACCACTTGGTAAATTATTAAGAATCATTGAATTGTAACTTGGAAATATATTTTATGATTAGTAAAATATACTTCAGTTAAGTTGTTTGAAATATGTTAAGAGCAATAGGGAATGGCCTCTGATTCGAGAGACATGCAAACAAGAGTCCTAGTATGGTCAGAGTCAGCACATATTCTAAGTGTGATTTCTGTGTTCTGTACAACCATTACTGGAAGGTTTTTGTGGGGAGAGAGGGTATTTTCTTTTCATTTAAAAAAATTAAATTAAATTAATTAACATATAATGTATTATTGGTTTCTGAGGTAGAAGTCGGTGATTCATCAGTCCTATGTAGTACCCAGTGCTCAGTTCCTCATGTATGCTTGAGTATGCACCCATGGTTCTAGTGTGATTTGATCTGTTTTGCTTCAGACTTTAATATTTCACATCTATCAAGTATTTGTTTTCCTTTGTTTCCCCAGAAGGATAACGGGGTCTAGGGTATAGGAGTTGGCTAAGGGGATGGCTCTACTTCCGCATCAGTTTTACTCTGTTGTAAAGCTGGCTGCTTAAATAGCTAAGGGAATACAATAGCACATGCAGAGTCACTCAGGAATTGGTGCAAATTGTCTTCAGATGTTATTTTTTTAATAAACTAGTAAGTTTGTAGATGGGTTTTTATTTTTATTCTGCTTCCAAGTCACTTTCTTTCTTTTCAGGTTTTTCATTAATTTCTCTTCTTTCATTAAAAGAATAACATCTTTGCCCTTCTTTAATTAATTAATTTATTTATTCATTTTCTCTGCTTTTGCTCAGTCTGTTCCTTTTTGGAATTCTTGATTTTTTTCTTTTTGACAGTAGTATCTGACCATGACACTCTTTGGAAAATGTATACTTTACTAAAGAAAAATATTGAGAAGAGAAACGAAGTTATCAGGAAATCATTTTGCTTTTCTGTCTCAACTGTTTATTGATATATGACTCAAGTGAAATCACAATGTGGCGAAGATTGTAGTAAATAACTTCTTGAATGCATTTCTTTTTTTTTTTTAATTTTTTTTAAAAGATTTTATTTATTTATTTGACAGAGAAAGATCACAAGTAGGCAGAGAGGCAGGCAGAGAGAGAGATAGGAGGAGGAAGCAGGCTCCCTGCTGAGCAGAGAGCCCGATGCGGGACTCGATCCCAGGACCCTGAGATCATGACCTGAGCCGAAGGCAGCGGCTTAACCCACTGAGCCACCCAGGTGCCCCTTGAATGCATTTCCAATAAAGATTTAAAAACTTCTTTTGATCTCATGCTGAACATTCTTGTTTGCTGCTTTCAGTGACACAAGAATACTGAAGTATTTAAGTTAGGATAGCTATATTTATCTTTTTTCTTCTTCAAAACCAATTATGATTTACTTTGTATTCTTCCAAGGGTTGGAGGGAAAAAGTGGGAACCTAAAGTGTGACTACAAAGAGCCCTGAGTGAAATTTTTGCACTCAACACAACAGGTTGTCTGTACATACTGGTGCTAGCAATCCTCCCGGCTTACGTTAGCAGTCCACTTTAGATTATAATTCCCCTGGGCAGGGTAGTGTAGCCTTCAAGGCACCTAGAATTTTGCTGATATTAAATAAGCATTAGCTCTTGATTTTGTAGTGCATTACCATAAATAATAATGAAATTTTGTGGCTATTATGTACTCACTTAGGTGAACATTTAGACCTTGATGCAGTGTGAAGTCCTACTTAGTAATTCACCATAACTTAGGATTTTAGAACTTACTTAAGAGTTAATTCTCTTGTATTCACTTAAAATATTTTGTATTAGTTTGCCTCAGGTAAGTCTAGTTCATAAAGAAACAAATAACAAACTGGAATCTAAGAGAAACTAGCTCACCTAACAAAAAACAGTGGCTAATTAAAGCATACCTGAGGAAAGTCTGATTTTTACTTGATAGAACATACAAAAGAAAGCCTTGATGATAACAACAAAGATTTATTTAGTGTATATTATGTGCCAGCACATTAATTTTCTCAATGTTTCAAGTGAGGAAGCTGAGGGAGAGATGCAAAAGAACCCCCAAACCAAAAAAAACCACACTTGCCCAAAGAGCAATAAAGGGGCAAATCTGAATTTTGAACTTAGGCAGTCTGGCTCTACTCCATGTGTTTGACTAAAGAGTAGTAACATTCTACTGCCTTGATGAGTAGATGATATTCTGCACATGGTGCATTGTAGGTGTTCAGTAGATACTTAAAGAATGAAAAAATACCATACCAAATAATAAAGATCAGAGCTATTGGAAGTATACTATTACAAACTGGGAAAGGAAAGACAGGGAACAATGATTTCAAGAATATGATAGAAAATAATTTATTACTTAAAATCCTTTAATAAGACAATTTTTAATCAAGTGTGAGTATATAGTAAAGACAATTTTAGTTTCAAATATTCAAAATTTACCTTCAATTCATTCTTGTTAGAAAACTATTAGAGGCTGGATACTAAATTTTAAAAAAGGGTCATGAGATAGGGAAAATAGTGGATTTATAATGGGATTTTCAAGAAGAGAGCAGGATGAAGAGAAAAGGAAGAACCAAGAAGATAACTCTATTGTAGGTCCAGAGAGTAAGCAGTCTGGAGTAGAGTAGGCAACTGGGGGACTCTGAAGATAGATTATCAGGGAAAAAAGGAATTGATAGGTTTTTGAAATCCTTGAATATTTGAAATAAAACAATAAATACATGACATTTCTATCTGGACATTTGGATATAATTAAGAAAAACAATCAGAAAATGAATTAAGTTCAATGGGAGTACACACAATTATTTAAAATTTTACTTATGAAAAACCAGACTAGTGTCTAATCTTTTAAGATCTACAAATAGAAAAACTTGCATGAACAAATCCAAGGGAGATTATTTAGATGGTATATCTGATAGTTACTGTAAACACATACTCATTTATTTCCCAAATATTCAGAGTCTCTGATAATCTTTGAAACACATCTAATTCGAGTTAAAAAGGCATTTTAATACTACTTCCCAGCATCTACTTTTTTCTGACTATGCATGAAAAACATCTTTTGAGAAAAATGACTGTTGTTGAACTTTGCAGGAAAGTCAGTTTTATAGAGATGATGGTCACAGGTTAGATAATTCAGTTATTTTGATTTGTGAATTTGGATTGTCAGTAGGTCAGGAGTAAGCATTAATGAGGAGATAAGATTGTTTAGATAGGCTGAGATCATTAGGTTTGATGTTGAATGCAGGTTCCATATAGCTTTGATGACAGAGCAAAAGGGATAAAATACATCATTCAGCACACTGAAGCTGGCTTTTTTAATATTCAAAATTGAAAATTTAGAAAGTATTTCTCCAAATGTGCTAAACTGAGCATTTGTCTGATTTGATGAATGAGTGCAGGTTTCCTACACTCATTTTATTTTCTCAAAGAATTGGTTTTGTAAGAAATCAGTGACACTTGTTTCTTATTTCTATTTCCAATAAATGGTCAAGAGGGCAAATCAAACAGGTAATGAGTAACTCTATGTATTCAGTGCTCTGCTATGCTCAACAGCATATGTTCAAGGGTTCCCCTCTTTTCTTCATTTGGAAAGATAAAACATATAAATATGGAAATAAAGTAATAATACAAGATAAGTGCTAATTGACTGATAGAGAGAAAAAGTACTTTCAGGAGAGAGGTCAGAGGAAGGAGAACTAATCTAAGTCTGGGGTGGTCAGTTATACCTTCACAGGATTGGCATCTGACGTGGACTTTGGCTTAGAATTTTGATGAGTAGAAAGAAGGGGAAAAATATTTTTGGTGAAGGAAAAATATAAGTAGAACAAATTGGCTGGAGGATGCAGCTTTATTTAAAGGAGTAGTAGAAGATAAGGTTTATGGCTAGGATGGGTTTTCAGTGCTACATTGAAGAGTTGAACATTTTGGGGGTATGCAAGTTGTTATATGGAGCATGATGTCATGTAACCATAGTGAGAAGTCTAAGAGGGGCTGGGAATCTCAAAGAAAGAGAGATGTATTAGGGTGCTCTTTTTGGTAGTTTAGGATGGAGTTTGATGTGAGGTTCTGATCTTGAATAGTAGCAGTGGGAAGGAATAAGAAGTTTCTAAGTAAGAGCCCTGCCTAGGCTTTTGGGGTCGGGGTGGAGGTATGGGAGGAGGTGAAAAAGGAGGATTTATTAGAATATTGAAGTTGAGTAACCAGGGAAATGATGGAAGTGTGGAAGCCGAGTGAATTACTAAGGAAAAGAAAAGTTTGTTCTTAGCTTTATGAATCTATGGTGAAGGTGTCTTTTATGAAGAAAGATCTGATTGGCAATGAATGACATTAGAGCTTGGAAGAGATACACTAATATTTTCAGAACTTGGATGAATAATATTTTAAATAATGTGCTTCATATCATGTTTAAATGCCTGAATGGCTTCCTATTACACTTGTAATAAATTTCAAGCCGTATAATGACACTCTCTATTATCTGCCCCTGCCTCCTTTCTTACCACTCCAGCTTTTGCTCTCTGCATTCCAGTAACATTGACCTCCCTTTTCTTCCTTGAACATGCCAACTCTTTCTTATCTCTGAACCTTTTCATACTACTTGTCCCATTTTTCCTCTAGCCCTTCTTATGGCTCTCTTTCTCTTCTTTCAGGATTCAGTTGAAAGGCTACCTCTTTAGAAATATCTTCTTTGGACCCCTTCCTAAGGTAACCAATTCCTTCTCTATCTAACCCCCTTCCTGCCATTACAGTTAGTCTTTGTCATATCACCATGTTTATGTTTATTTTTTGTAGTACTTAACAGAGTCTGAAACTATCATAAAGCTGCAGAGTTACAAAGATTATTAAATAAGAAGACTGAAAAGTTTTGTGCTTGAATTGAGAGACAAATGGATACTCAAACCAGTAATCTGAGGTAGACTATGAGAAGTGACTCAGTAGGAAGAATGTTAATCTATGGCAGGAGGGTTGTAGCTGGGATTTTGATGGCATAAGTGGAAGGAATTTCTATTTCTTTTTTATTATTATTAAATTGATTTATTTGTTTTCAGAAAAATAGTATTCATTATTTTTTCACCACACCCTGTGCTCCATGCAATCCGTGCCCTCTATAATACCCACCACCTGGTACCCCAACCTCCCACCCCCCCACCACTTCAAACCTCTCAGATTGTTTTTGTCCATACTCCATAGATTGTATTGTCCATTGTGGAGCATAACAAATATCATGGAGGACAAGGGGTGTTAGAGAGGAGAAGGGAGTTGGGGTAAATTGGAAGGGGAGGTGAATCATGGTAACCTTTCACCATTTCTTCCACCTTCCCTTCTTCCCTCCCCTTAGTATCGTAACTACCGAGCTTCCAGAGGAATTTCTATTTCTTGTCCTGGGTGATATTAACTTTAAAATAATTCATTTAGCCAAACATCTGGTTTATATGATTTTATGTATCTTTGTATAATTATACAATAAAATTATTACAAGTGATTGGGAAAACAAATACAATGCTATAGTAGCAATTGGAAGGAAGGAGACTACTTCCAGCTGTGGTGGTTGGAAAGATGTCCTGGAGAGAGTGACGTTTGGGCTGCAATGAACTTTGTGGAATGAATGGAATTCCTTTAAGATGAGATGTGAGAGAGCCTTCTTGGCAGAGAGGAAGGAATAAATAAACTCTCAGAAATGGGAAAACTTGAAGTGTGTTTAGAGAATGTCACTAGCTTAAATACGGTTCCTTGCAATTTTCTTTGATGGAGGGGTGGGAAGCAGGAGTTGGAAAGATAGAGTGGGAGCATGGGGAATATAAGGGACAATTTCTGGTAATTATTGAATATTCCTAACTCACAGTAGTCATCTTATAAATATTTTTTGAATAAATAAATTCCCTGTTAAACAGTACACAATCAGCTTAGTACCTAGGCTGATCTGAGTCTCCCTCTTGAGCAGAGAGAGTTGTCATATATTTCAGCCCACCACTGATGCATAGCAAGTGCCTGCAGAAAAGAGAAAGGAACAAATTTAAAATCAATGAGCAGCTGTTTATGCAAAGGATGATAAAAATTGGGAGCTGTCAAAGACAGGATAAGTGTTATACATTAATTTCATTGGTAAAATTTTTCTTAAATTTTAAAATGTTTATATGTTTCGTTATAAATCAGGAAGTGAGATAACTTGGAAATAAAGAACTTGGAAATAAAGAATCCGTGAATATTGAAATCAGAGACATCTGGGTGCATGGAAGAAGAAAAGTTTTGGTTAAAATTTGGATGGAATAAATTTGAAGTGACGTGAACAGCTGAGTGAAATGAGAATTCGTGAGTGAGTGTCTGGTTGAGTAAGAAGAGTGTACAACTCCAGTATGGAAAAATAAAATACATTTGAATTAAACAGACTGAATTTTGAATCTTCTTCATCCAATGATTTGGGTAAGACACTTAACATTATTGAACCTCAGGTCATAAGGTTGTTAAGTTTAATGAAACATGGGATATAAAATATATGGCACAATACCTGGCATCTTGTGGTTCTCAATAAGTAGTGGTAACCTTCCACCATTTCTTCCACCTTCCCTTCTTCCCTCCCCTTAGTATCGTAACTACTGAGCTTCCACACTAAAGTTCCGGTAGTAAAATGCAGAACACTTTGATTCACAAAGTCAGATAGAATTTACTTCCTGGATATCCACCCTGGTGCCTGGATGTCTTTTCGTATTTGATCTGAGTAAAGACCAAATTCCATCTGGAGTTTATAAAACATCTTTCACTTGTCATTTTCAAACAGATTTTCTGCATGTGTCTACTACATGGCTTGAAAGCTGTAAGGAGGAATAAAATGGTGCAAATGGATTCCGAGGTGGTATATAGAGTTCCCCATTGCAATGAACAGGTTTTTGTTATTAAAATCACCAAAGCTTATAATGAAAATTACCAAATGGACTTTCCATAAAGAAGGAATAGTATGATTTTTATTAATATACTCAATTTCCTCTTTTTTACTAACAGAATGAACTCAACATTCTTAGTATGAAAATTATGTTTCTTCCTTTCAGATTAAGGCTTTTGTTTCACCCTTATACATTTTTCCAACTTTATTATTTACAAACTGTGTTTCATATTCTGTTCTAAATTTCACAGCTTCCATTAACCATGTATTGAGTAGTGAAGGTACTAATTCAAACTTGTCTCTGTGATTCAACATTCCTGTTTTCTTTCCACAACAGGATGCTTTTTTTTCTTTTGTGTTCTCTACTAGATGCCTTTTCCTAATATACTCTCTGTACCTTCCCATATCTGTGCTTTTGTTCACAATATTCCCCCTGCCTAGAGCAGTTTTTTTCTTGCCTATTGTTCTATTTCTTTCGTAGCTCAAATGATATCTTTTCAGTGAAGCCTTTTATGATGCTTCCAGTTGGAATTTCAGTTGCTTTCTCTGTACTCCTGAAGTTCTATGGACTTTTATTATAGCACAGGATCCAACTTTGTTCTAGTAGAGTTAATGACAGAGGTAGTAATTCATTCTTCTAAGTATAAATTTTCCTCTTTTTAAAAGATTTTATTTATTTATTTGACACAGAGAAAGAGACAATGAGAGAGACAACAAGAGAGGGAATACAAGGAGGAGGAGCAGGAGAAGGGGAAGCAGGCTTCCGGCTGAGCAGGGATCCCAATGAGGGGCTCAATCGCAGGACTCTGGGATCATGACCTGAGTCAAAGGTAGAGGTTTAATGACTGAGACACCCAGGTGCCCTCCCTTTTCTTTAATAATATGTAGAACTAATTTTTTTAAAAAATATTATTTATTTATTATTTGACAGAGAGAGATCACAAATAGGCAGAGAGGCAGGCAGGGAGAGAGAGGAGGAAGCAGGCTCCCTGCTGAGCAGGGAGCCTGATGCAGGACTCCATCCCAGGACCCTGAGATCATGACCTGAGCCGAAGGCAGCGGCTTAACCCACTGAGCCACCCAGGCGCCCTGTAGAACTAATTTTTTACCTGGGTTCATGACAGCCTGAAATCAAGCAATATTCTCAGCCAATATTCTCAAATAGAAATGGTCATATGAGTAAACTGTGGTTATTGGAATGCAAGTGGGAGTGTCAAGTCACATGCATTAAAGGAATCCTTAATGCGGGGGTGCTTGTCCCTCACCCCCTCCTGTTGACTGCAGTGTGTCTCTCATCTCTGGAAATCAGACAGCTATTTTGGTCCATCAGTTAAGATATGCTGAGAAAAAAGGAGGAAAAGGGGAACAGCTTAGGTCCTTGATAATCATAAAACTATCTTACTAGTTATGGTCTATAGCTAGATTTCTTTTATGTATGAGAGAAGATTCTATTTGTTTAGTTCATTTTAGTTTAGGGTTTCTGTTATTTGAATCTGAGTATGATTTTAGTTGGTATAATTTTTATTATTCCTAGTCAGCCTCTCTCCTCTACCCCGATCTACCTTCCTCTCCCTCTTATGTTCAAGAACTGAGGTTAGGAGCCATGTTTCATTCATTTCTCTAATTTGAATGAAACTATGTTATAGGGTTAGACATTCATTCATTTATTCAATGTATTACTATATGTCAGGGACTGTGCTAAGCAAGAACAATTCAACCACACTCCCTGTCCTAACAGAGCTCAAAATCTAATTGGGAAGACAGACTCTGAACAAGCAATGTTAATAGTGAATCTCAACATTTAAAAAAAATTTTTTTTAAGATTTTTTAATTTATTTGACAGACAGAAATCACAAGTAGGCAGAGAGGCAGGCAGAGAGAAAGGGAGAGGCAGGCTCCCTGCTGAGCAGAGAGCCGGATGCTGGGCTCGATCCCAGGACCCTGGGATCATGACCTGAGCTGAAGGCAGAGGCTTTAATCCACTGAGACACCCAGGCGCCCCATGAATCTCAACATTTGCTCCACATTACTTTTAGTAGGATATTTAAAAGCTCCTTGGAATCATGTCACTCCTCTACCTCCTATCTATTAAACCAGAATCTCAGGTGATGGGGTCTGGACATCCATGTTTTAGGAGTTTACCAGGTGATTTTAATGTACATTGAAGGAAAGAGCCATTGAGTTAAACCAGCCGGAAAGCACAGCAATGACTTTGACCTAATTATTGTAATTACCATGTAAGAACTGTATCAATTTTCTGTCATTGCCATAACAAATTACCGAGAGACTTGGGTGTTGGTAATTTCAATGACTTAAAATAACAGAAAAATTTTCCCTTACAGTTCTGGTGACCAGGCTTCTGAAATGTAACCAAGGGCCACACTACACTCCCTCTGGAGACTCTAAGGAGGAATCATCCCTTGCTTCTAGCTTGTGGGGGTTGAAGAGTTCCTGGGTATCTTTGGCTTGTGGCCACATCACCCTATCGTCATGCCTCTATCTTCATATCTATCATATCCTCTTTCTCTTAATAGGACACATGTCATTGCCATTAGGGACCACCCAGATAATCCAGGATGATTTCCCCATTTCAAGATCCTTAACATAAATCTTGAAAACCATTTTTTAAGTGAAGTAACACTCAAAGATTTTAGGAATTAGGGCAAGGTCATATTTTTTTGGAGCAACGACCATTCAGCCCACTGCAAGGATCTGCTGTGTACCAGGCACCAAAATAGCTTTCATGTGTTTATTCATGTTTAATCTCAATACCGGATCCATGAGGTAACATTATCTAAATTTTACAGATCTCAAAATTCAGACTACTTAATTTTGTCCTTTTGATACTCTTTTTGGGTCCAATTTTTGGTTTTAAAAAAGAAGTTTACTATTAAAAAAGTCAATGTTAGGGACGCCTGGGTGGCTCAGTTGGTTAAGCAGCTGCCTTCGGCTCAGGTCATGATCCCAGCGTCCTGGGATCGAGTCCCACATCGGGCTCCTTGCTCGGCAGGGAGCCTGCTTCTCCCTCTGCCTCTGCCTGCCTCTCTGTCTGCCTGTGCTCGCTCTCTCTCCCTCTCTCTCTGACAAAAAAAAAAAAAAAAATCTTTAAAAAAGTCAATGTTATTCATGGAAGTGTTATGTAGTATGCTGGGTAAAAGATCAGCCTTAAAAAAGTGTTTGTATTTCTAGAATAATGTTGGTACTATTACACAAAGTAGGAAGTCTTGATGCATTTATTTTTGGGGGTGGAGGGGTAGTGGTTAATGACAATGCTGGAGATGTTTATACAATTAATTTTTCTTTAGTTATTGACATATTCTAGGTATTCCTCTTTTGAGTAAACATACAGAAATGTTTCTTATCAACTTGTGGTTGTTTTCGTTTTTGAAAAAGCAAATAAGATCACTGCTAAATGTTTCTCTTCTAGCTTGAGAAAATGGAAGAACCTTCTCATTGTACTTCAGTGTCTAGTCTCTTTGATATTTAAGGCAGACCTAAAAATATCTGTTTTGATGCTTTAATTTCTTTCATTGTGATTTCTTGCCAACAATGAGAACTGTTTACTTTGCACTGTATGCAGACAAATATGTAGATACTTGTAGATGTAATTTTTTCACTTTACTTTCTAAATTTTAATATCTAAAGATGATAGTTGATATTTCAGAAAGAACATGCGTTTTAGGATGAGACAGGTCTTATATATATTTTAATCCTACTCCAAGCACTTTCTAAAGAGGGGAAATAATACCTTCTTTGTAGGGCTGTGTAGTGAGATTATGTACATAAAAATACCTCACACAGTTGATACTTAGAAAATGTTAGTTACTCTCCCTCTGTATTTCTTTCTTTAAAGTGTTGATAATATTGGCTAATTTTGAATTGCCAGTAGAGACCATTTTTTTGCTCCATTCATAAGGAGACCTTGATTATTTGCATTAAAATCTATGATTCAATTTAAAAAGTATGTTGATAGAAAAGGTAAGAAATGATTATTATTAAATATAAAGATGACTATAAAAATTATTTTTATAATATGATCTCAAGGAACTCCATTGATTATTATGTAAGTAATTCTTAATGCATTTGTAATAGTGGTGACCTATGAATCTTAAACCCAAGCATCTCTCTACAGGTAAAAAACCTAAAAAAATTGCTATTTTATTAAGTTCACAAATTCAACACTTTAGAAAACCTTTGTCTCTTAGAAAATTTTACATATTTACATGTACACAATAGATGATCTGGCTTATTATTTCAGAGAAAGATCAGAAAGGGTAGAAACTAATTAAGAAGGAGTCATTAAAATAAAAAACACCCTTACATACCCAATAGCATATGAAAGAATGAAAATAAAAGCTTGGTACCTAATTAAAACTCATATACTCTAATTATGTTTTAAACAGTACATAATTAAAATATGCTTACATTTAGTGTTCTGTTTTCTCAAAGTAAAATATGTTTTAAATAGGAAGTAAATAAAAATTTTGTTGGGCTGTTTTACTAAAGTGACTGTTCCAAGTCTAAACTTTTTTAGTGGGATGCCTGAGTGACTCAGCTGGTTAAGCAACTGCTTTCAGCTCAAGTCATGTTAGTAAGGTTCTGGGATCAAGTCCCACATTTGGCTCCTTGCTCATCATGGAGCTTGCTTTTCCCTCTGCCGGCCACTCTCCCTGCTTGTGTGCGTGCGCTCTCTCTAACTGATTTAAAAAAAATTTTTTTTAAATTTTTTTGGTAACTAAAGTACAATTCGATTGGATTTTTAAAGTACATAGCTTTCATTTAAAACAGCCATGTAAATCTAATACCTCCCTCTGGGTTTGTTTATGAGATGTTTTAGATAGATGGACACTTTGGTTCTATGCTTTACAGTGAATCCACTATGGATTTGATGGCAATGGCCTCTCTCTCGCTAAAGTATGGGTTTCTGGTTGTATATACCATCTGTGAAAATTTACCTGAGTGCCTCAAAATGCCCTAGGAGAGGACTGGCCTTCATAAGAATGTAAAATATATATTAACTTTTTGTTTTGCCACTTTCCCTATTTATGCCATTTCTTTGTGCACACTCCTTTTTTAAAAAATTTATTTCATTTAAATTTGATTAGTTGCCATATTGTGTATCATTAGTGTCAGATGTAGAGCTAAATAATTCATCAATTGCATATAATACTCAGTGCTGATGGTGTCATGTGCCCTCTTTAATGTCCATAACCCAGTTACCTCATACCCCTCCCCTCCAGCAACACTTAGTTTGTTTCTAATAGTTAAGAATCTCTTATGGTTTGTCTCCCTCTCTGATTTTGTTTTATTTAATTAATTTATTTAATTTATTTTTCCCTCTCTTCCCCTATGATCCTCTGTTTTCTTTCTTAAATTTCACATATGAGTGAAACAGTATGATAATTGTCTTCCTCTGATTGACTTGAGCATAATACTCTCCAGTTCCATCCACATTTATGTAAATGGTAAGATCTCACCCTTTTTGATGCCTGACTAATATTCCAGCATATATAATATGATTATTATCTATGTAAATGTATATATACATATAAATATATATATACACACACACACACACACATATACACACACCATATCTTTTTTTCATATCTGTTGATGGACATCTGGGCTCTCTCCATAGTTTGGCTATTGTGGATATTGCTGCTGTAAACACTGGAGTGCAGGGGTCCCTTTGGATCACTATATTTGTATCTTTGGGGTAAATACCTAGTAGTGCAATTGCTGGGTCATAAGGTAGCCCTATTTTTAGCTTTTTGAGGAACCTCTATATTGCTTCCTAGAGTAGCTATACCAGCTTGTATTCCTACCAAAGTGTAAGAGTGTTCCTCTTTTTCTGCATCCTTGTCAGCATTTGTTGTTTCCTGACTTGTTAATTTTAGCCAATCTGACTGCTGAGCACACTTTTTTTCTTTTCCTCAGGCTACCGGTGTTCTGTGGCCAGCCCATCTTTTCTTGTCCCTGTGAGAAATGATTTACTCTTTTCTTTTTCCTTTTTATTCTTAAGACTATTTATTTGAGAGAGATAGAGAAAAAAAGAGAGAGTATAAACTGGGGAAGGGCAGAGGGACAAGCACATTCCCTGGTGAGTGAGGAGCCCACTGATCAATGGCAGGACTCTGAGATCAAGACCTGAGTTGAAGACAGACACTTAATTGACTGACTCACACCCAAGCATTCCTAAGCTAGAGAGCTTTAACTAAATACTTCAGGGGTCTCTTTGAAGGGCAAAGGGGGTTGCTGACAGAGATGGATTTCTGGTTTATCAACCTGCTCCAATCGAAATAACTTAGCTGCTGTCTGCTTTACTTCTTGTGCTTGTGCTTTACTCCCTGTAAGATTTTGTTTAAAGAAAGATTTTAGCTGTTAAAGAGAAAGTTTTAAGCTATATTCGTAAGACTCTGACTTCCATTGTGAAATTTTTTTTTAAGATTTTATTTATTTGACAGAGAGAGATCACAAGTAGGCAGAGAGGCAAGCAGAGAGAGAGAGAGAAAGGGAGGGAGGAGGAAGCAGGCTCCCTGCCTAGCAGAGAGCCCGATGTGGGACTCAATCCCAGGACCCTGAGATCATGACCTGCGCTGAGGCAGAGGCTTAACCCACTGAGCCACCCAGGCAGCCCCCGTTGTGAAAAATTTTTGATAGAAAAATAAAAAAAAAATAATACATCCATATGTCATCCTTCAAGATTCAACAATAAACATTTTAGTCTCTTTTTGTAGAATCATTTCAGAGAAAATTGTACATCTAAACAGTTCATCATGTTTTCTCACTTAGTCAAAATACTATTTATTGCAGATAGAGAGTGAGCACAATTATGGCGGGGTGGGGGTGAGGGGAGGACAAAGGAAGAGGGAGAAGCAGATTCCCTGCTAAGCAGGGAGACCAACGTGGGGCTCAATCCTAGGACCCCAGGATCATGACTTAAGCTAAAGGCAGATGCTTAACCACCTAGTCACTCAGGTGCCCCTATAGCTGACTATTTTGAATGCAAAGTCTACCAAATTTCTTGTCAAATTTTGGGTTATGTCCCTTTAGTGTGGAATACCACATCTCTCCCACACAAAATTTTATTTTTCATGACACTGAATTATTGAAGAGACTAGATCAGTTGACTGGAAAGTAGAATGTATGCATTTAGGCTTGTCTGTTTATTTCCTATGATGTCCTTTAACTTGTTTCTTTATTCCCTGTATTTTCTATAACTGTAGATTAGGTCTAAAGTCTCAGTTAAATTCAATTAATCATTTTTGACAGAGTTCTTTCCAAATATACTAATCATATCAGGAGATATAAAATGTCACTATTAATGGCTTAGATTTGATTATTTGGTTAAGGTGATAATCACAAGATCTTTCTATTATAAAAGTAAGTTTTCCCTTTTGCAATTATTAGCTAATCTGAAGTGAGAAACTTCAGTATAGTGTGAATATTCTGCTCCCCATAAACTTTCCATGTAATGGTTTTAGCTTCCATTGATGATCCTTCACTGAATAATTTCTTCTAGTTACATTTTAAAACTATCATTTATTACACATTGTTTTTCTGTAAAGAAAAAAAGTGTTTTCATTAATCAATGACAATGGAATATTGTTCATCTTTAAAAAGTAATGTGAATGCTTAATTCTTTCCCTCCAGTCACCAATTTTCAGAGTAAAGAGAATAAAAGTTACTTCTGATGGAAGCAAGGGATTTCTTTTTTCCCTTCCTTTGTTCCTTCTTTTCTCTTCTCACTTTTTCATTTTTTAAATGTGTATCATATTGTTCTCATGGATTTTTATTTATTCAATACATTACAATTAACTACAGTTACTGATTTCGAGGCACGAGTTATCCTCTAATCTGCTCATCAGTAAAGAAAAACAAAGCTGGAGGCGTCATAATTCCAACTTCAAGTTAAGTTACAAGGCTGTAGTCACCAAGACACTATGGTACTGGCACAAAAGCAGACAAATAGATCAGTGGAACAGAACAGAAAACCCAGAAATGGACCCACAACTATATGGTTAACTAATCTTTGAAAAGCAGGAAGGACTCTCTAGTGAAAAAAAAAAAAAGACAGTCTCTTCCACAAGTAGTGTTGGGAAAACTGGACAGCAACACACAGAAGAATGAAACCGGACCACTTTCTTACACCATACCTGAAAATAAATTCAAAATGGATGAAAGAGTTATACGCAAGGCAGGAAACCATCAAAATCCTAGAGAACACAGGCAGCTCTTTGACCTTGGCAAAGGTCAAATTTTTACTAAACAGGTCTCCAGAGGCAAGGAAACAAAAGCAAAAATGAACTACTGGGGTTTTATTAAGATAAAAAGCTTCTTCACAGGGTGCCTGGGTGGCTCAAAAGGTGGCTCAACTGAGCTGCCTTCAGCTCAGTTCATGATCCCAGGATCCTGGGATCGAGCCCTGATCGTGCTCTCTGCTCAGCATTGAGCCTACTTCTCCTTCTCCCTGTGCCTGCCTCTCTGCCAACTTGTGCCTTCTCTATCTCTCTCTATCTGTCAAATAAATAAGTAAGTAAATCTTAAGGGAAAAAAAAACTTCATAGCAAAGGAAACAATCAAGAAAACTAAAAGGCAACCAATGGGATGGGAGAAGATATTTGCAAATGACATATCTGATAAAGGGTTTGTATCAAAAATCTATAAAGAACTTACTAAACTCAACACCCCCAAACCACAAAATCCAGTTAAAACATGTGCAGAAAACATGAACAGACATTTCTCCAAAGAAAACATCCAGATGGCCAACAGACACATGAAAAGATGCTCAACATTACTCATCATCAAGGAAATACAAATTAAAACCATGATGAAATAGCACCTCACACCTGTCAGAATGGCTAAAATTAACAACACAGGAAGCAACAGATGTTGGTGAGGATGTGGAGAATGGAAATCCTCTTACACTGTTGGTGGGAATGCAAGCTGGTGCAGCCACTCTGGAGAACAATGTGGAGATTTCTCAAAAAGTTAAAAATAGAACACCCCGTTAATCCAGCAGTTGCACCACTAGATATCTACCCAAAAGATACAAAAGTACTGATTCAAAGGAACACGTACACCCTGATGTTTATAGCAGCATTTTTAAAAAAATGGTATAATGGAGCTTATAATGAAGTGTTAGTGTTTTATAAAGAATCATTTTTCCCAGGGGAGAGGTACAAATCAGTTTTTTAAACTTTGGAACATAAAGAAGAGGAGGTTGGCTGCCTGTGGGAGATACTGTTTGGAATGCCAGCCAGCTGAAGTCAAGCCCCCTGGAGAGAATGTTGTTCAAGGCACTTGAATATTGCTTATCAAGATGAAAGATCAACCCTTAGACTTAAACTGAGGGGTGCAATGAGGAGTGGGTATAGCAACATTATCAATGGTAGCTTAAGTATGGAAAGAACCCAAATGTCCATTGACTGATGAATGGATAAAGAAGATGTGAGTGAATGGAATATTACTAATCCATCAAAAAGAATGAAATCTTTCCATTTGCAATGGTGTAAATGGAGCTAGAGTGTGTTATGCTAACTGAAATGTCAGAGAAAGAGAAAAGCCATATGATTTCACTCATATGTGGAATTTAAGAAACAAAACTGATAGACATAAGGGAAGGGGAGAAAAAGAGAGGGAAGCAAATCATAAGAGACTCTTAACTATGGAGAACAAACTGAGGATTGATGGAGGGAGGTGAATGGGGGATAGGCTAGACAGTGATAGTATTAAGGATGGCACTTGCGATGAGCTCTGGGTATTGTATGCTAAGTGATGAATCACTAAATCCTACTCCTGAAGCCAATATTACACTATACATTAACTAACTAGAATTTAAATAAAATATTTAAAAAAAAAAGGAGATCGCTATGATGGGCTGTCATGCTATATTTGAACATGATTTTGAAAATAAGTGTTGGGAATTTAAGTTAAAACTTAAGATTTCAGTTTTTAAGATTAACTTAAATTTAAAATTTAAGTTAAAACTGAGAAAGTTGTTCAAGATATATTATTTTTCAGTCAACCTCCAGGCTTCAAGAAAAATGGTAAGTATGTCTTCCTTAAATGTATTAATAGCTAAAATTGATTATCTTCCCTCTGCATTCAAAGGTATATAGTCTCAGGGTTTTTGTCTTTGTTACTGTAATTCAGAATGCCTTAGGTTATAATAGGTTTAATTGAAATGAAACAAAGTCTTGAACTCTTTGTTGGAATAAAAATTCTGTATTTATGGTATTTTTGTGACATGTATATATAAAAGAGAGGAAAGGGAATTCCAAAAGAGCTCTTCCAGCTAAAAAAAGAAACCTTACAACTATTTATACTTTCAGGAAACAAGAATGCTAATTTGGGTATTATAATAAGGGCAAATAATCATTGAAATGTTGAAAATGATCAGAATTGAAAGTCTGGAGCATTAATAGGTTGTGTTTCTCAGGGCAGAAAAATAATCTCTAAAGTCCCGGTGTTCTAAAGACCCCTTTGTATAAATAACACTTTGAAGGACAGTTTCAATAACCTAACACAGAACAGATTACACTTTTTAACATGTATTTCATAGGAATACAAGATCAACACTTCTGTAGATATTGTTTTCTATTCACCATTTTATCAGAACTATCTGTATGAGGTAGAATTATACATACATATATACATGTGTGTGTGTGTATATATATATATATAATTTTTTTCCCACAACTGTAGAGAGAGAGACATTTTATCCTTTCCATATTTCTGAAATTTCTTACCAGCATTTTGGAGTACATGCAATTTCAAATCTTAACACTGTGGTATCATCACATAGCACCAAGAGGGCAAAGAAAAATTGGCCTAAGAATATTACAATTTAAAATGTCAAAAGGAGGGACACCTAGGTGGCTCGATGGGTTAAGCCTCTGCCTTCAGCTCAGGTCATGATCTCAGGGTCCTGGGATCGAGTCCCACATCGGGCTCTCTGCTCAACAGGGAACCTGCTTCCTCCCTCTCTCTGTCTGCCTCTCTGCCTACTTGTGATTCTCTCTTTGTCAGATAAATAAATTAAAAATCTTTTAAAAAATAAATAAAATGTCAAAAGGAAAAGGCAAAGAGAATTTTTACAAAGGGAACAATGAGACGTCTAATATTTCATATGCATAGTTCTTTTCTTTGTTGATTGTAATCAACATTCCCTCTTAAATTTGGATCTGTGTAATCTCTCCTAAATACCTTATTGCAGCACAATGCTCAGTATCCCAGCAAGTATGTTTGTTATGCATCCTTTTAAGGCTGCGTTGCTTGTAGCATTTCATAAGCAGTACTTCTACATGTAAATGAACACTACCCTGTTTATTTTATTTTGTATTTCTTATTTCCCTACAAGGCCACCAGCTGATATAAGTAAGTTCTGATCCTCCAAGCAGTGTGACTTGCCAACTTTCTTTTGTGTGGGACTTGATAAATCATGGATCACTTTAAATGGACAGGAATACAGTTGGAAGGCTCCTTAGGAGGACTGAAAATATCCATCCTTTGATGGCTGATGTGAAATTCCAGGTCATTCTCTCAGGGGTGACCAGGTTAGAGAAGCAGTCCTGGTATTTCTCTGTTGTTTTAAAAGGTTGGTTGGGTTCTTGAGCTCTCCGATAGAGCAGGAAACTCTGTAGGATGAGTATGTTGTTCTCTGAGATCATTTTGCCTCAGCTCTTTCAAAAGGAGGATGAAACTCCCTTGTGGATCTTTGGAGGCTAAAGAATTGCGAAGTTTTTAAAACTTCGAGTTTTGTAGAGAAACAAAGTTGAGATAAACATTACATTTTATTGCAACATTGGATATAGTTACTAATGCTGGTTTTCAAAAACAATTTATTCACTTGTATTACAAAAAATAGTTTAGAGACAACAGTGACTAAGCATAAGTCAATCACTCCCCCTTTGTTTGGGGCTAAGTGGGAAACTACTAATTCTGCAAATATTAATTCATTCCTCTATTGTGGACAGACAGTTTAGGAAAGGAAATATTCCCCTACAGAAGGAGGACTGTCACCTTCGTTGAAAGACACTGTCGTCACAGAGATTTCTTTTTCAGTGCTACATGCCACGGAGAGCAGACCCAGCATCTAGGAACGTTTAAGGAATGTGTTGTTGCTGTATCTTTGCCATAGAAATGGAAAGAGTAGCAGTAACTAGGTACAGTATAGTAACTGTGATACGTTCCACATTGTGTGATACAGTTCTGGAAAGTAAGTTCTTTCTTTCTTACATTTGATGCTCAGTGATCAAATTAATAAGGTAGGTTGGGAGGGTACAGTAGCTAGAAGTTTTTAGAGTGCTCCCTGAAACACCCTGTTACTTTTCGTTTTAGAAGCATTTGTAAATTGAGGCTTTTACACTGATAGGAGAGAGGGGTTAACAATCCTGCTTAGTCCCTTTATTGTGTGACAGTTCCCAAGTAAAGATGTCTTTTTTAATGAGAGAGTAGTCAAATCAGTTCTTGGAAGAAACAGGTAAGAACAATAGTTGGGATTTAAATCTCTTTTCTCTTTATTTCTTTCCTCCTTTCCTCCTTCCTTCCTTCTTTCCTTCCTCTCTCCCTTTTCTTTCTTTCCTTCTTTCTTTCTTTCTTCCTCTCTTTCTTTCTTCCTCTCTTTCTTTCTTTCTCTCTCTCTTTCTTTCTTTCTCTCTCTCTTTCTTTCTCTTTTTCTTTCTTTCTTTCTTTCTTTTCTAAACAATAGAATGCTGAGGTGTTGTGATATATGAAAACAAAAGTAGGACTTGTTAGGGAAAAATAGAGTTACCAGCATGGCATTCCTTTTAATGAATATGTAGGTTGAATGCTCCTTCCTTGGATAATGATGGTCTAATATAGACTAATTTTAGAATTTTTGAACAACTTTGATACAAGTGTTGAATTTCTATTTAGCATTAGTTTTGGGTTGCCAGATTTCTAAAGGGTCTCACACCTCTATAAGGTGCTTTATGATGTTTGTTATCTTGGGTCTGAGCTCAACTGAATAAAATGGAGTTGGTTCCTTTGTCTAGAGAGAAAAAAACTGATTAGTAGCAAGAAACCTATTACTGTAGGAGGCTTAAATCTAAGACAGGTCTTGATGCTTGACTATATACGAAAAGTCAGCAGGATGTGATGAAAACCTTTCAGTGACGTTCTAGTGATATCATTTCCTAAAACCTTGAGTGAACTCAGTTATGTCTTGATGTGATAACATTCTTTGTTCAGGGCTACTGGTAGAGATTCTTGTATTGTGAATGGAATATGTTCATATGACTTATTAGCATTTTGCAATAATAAAGCACAATTTTATGAAATATTTAAATGTTTTTCCCATGAGTGGTCTCTAGGAAAGTCATCAGAAGTACCATAGAGGATTCATTAATAATTTATGTGTGAAGTTCCTAGTCTTCTTTTTACTGTAGAGCACATGTTCCTAAGAACTTTGAGCAGTGCATCTGATCACTTCAGTTCTGTGTCTGCACAAACTTGAGTCAGTTTATGTTTTCAAGATTCACTTTAATATTCTGCTACCCATGGTTGTGGAGAATAAAATCATGGATGAATCTAGGACTTCACACATTTCCTTTACAATCTATCTTCAAGCTGCATCCCCTGACAACTTTTTCAAATTTTTAAAAAAATATTTTATTTATGTATTTGACAGACAGAGAGAGATCACAAGTAGGCAGAGAGGCAGGCAGAGAGAGAGAGGGAAACTTCCTGCTGAGCAGAGAACCAAAGTGGGGCTTGATCCCAGGACCCTGAGATCAGGAGATCATGACATGAGCGGAAGACAGAAGTTTAACCCACTGAACCACTCAGGCAACCCCCCACCCCCAAAACTTTTTTTTTTTTTTAAAGATTTTATTTATTTATTTGACAGCCAGAGATCACAAGTAGGCAGAGAGGCAGGCAGAGAGAGAGGAAGGGAAGCAGGCTCTCTGCCGAGCAGAGAGCCCAATGCGGGGGCCCGATCACTGGACCCTGGGATCTGGCCTGAGCCGAAGGCAGAGGCTTTAACCCACTGAGCCACCCAGGCAACCCCTGCACCACCCCCTCGACAACTTTTAATAGCAAGTAATCCAACCACGGGACAAGGTCCTTTAGAAGTGTCTTGCTGATAGTTTTTATGTCAGCTCTTTCACACTGTAAAAATACACATATAATAACAAAATTGGTTGCACAGGAACATTAAAAAATGTGAACAAAATCAATTACTTTCAAAGGAAAGTTAAGCCTGCTTCTTTGTTTGTAGAACTTTCTTACAATGAAGACCTAAGAAATAGGGCAGATTTCATAATGCATTTGAGCAATGCTGGAAAAATTTGGACCATACTAACTATGCTAAATATTCTTAACATTCTTTTTTGTATTTGTATCCATACACATGAATTATGGAGCAAGAGAAGGGAGTCTTTGTCTTACTAAGTGGCTGCGAAATGCTAAAAATAATCTATACGTAAGGGTTGCCTGGGTGGCTCAGTGGGTTAAGCCTCTGCCTTCAGCTCAGGTCATGATCTCAGGATCTGGGATGGAGTCCCGGCATCAGGCTCTCTTCAGGCAGGGAGCCTGCTCCTTCCTTTCTCTCTCTACTTGTGATCTCTCTCTGTCAAATAAATAAAATCTTAAAAAAAAAAAAAAAAATCTATACGTAAAAGACATTGAGTGCATTAGCTTTAAAAATCAATGCTGTAAAGATCATACACACACATAATTAAAGATTATATTATATATTATAATCTTATTTATTATATATAAATAAATATATAAATAAATTATATAGTATAAAGTTTAATTTTCTCTCTTATTTATATATATATAATATACATATTCAATATTCTGACCTTATTTTAAATGACAATATCCAGATGAGTTGACAAAGTGGAAGTGTTAGTTGTCAAAGATAAAATTTTCTGAGAATAGAGAATAACCACTGCTCTAGTTGCATAATTAGTTAGAAAAGACATGTTTTCTAACAACCAAGCAGAAGCAAAGATTCCTCTGTGAAACTAATGAAAACTTAAGCCTTGAGATCTCTCAGCCCTGTGTGGAATGTAAAAAACCTTAAAATATTTCAGCTGCTTTAGAACTGAGCAGTCTTTATTTTTACAATTGTTCATACAGTCTTGAGCTACCACCAATGCACAATAACGGGCCAGAGTGAATGTGAGTGAACCTTTGAGATGTAAGAAAAACACTCTGGAGAACATAAAGTGTTCTCCTGGTTGGACAACCTGCTCAGAGGGCAAAGAGGAAATTTTGCTAATTCATATGCAATCATTTATTAACTCCTAGCCAGAGACCGATTTTATTTTCTCAGAGCTACAAGTTTTCTTTTCTTATTACACAAACGATTTAAAATTAATTTTAATATAAATTAAATTGAATTATACACATGTATACAATACAGTCATATTAAATACTATATTTAAATGATACGATTTGAGCTTCAATGCAATTATTTTATCAAGCACTTTTTAAAGATTTTATTTATTTATTTGACATAGAGAAATCACAAGTAGTCGGAGAGGCAGGCAGAGAGAGAGGGAAGCAGGCTCCCTGCTGAGCAGAGAGCCCGATGAGGGACTCAATCCCAGGACCCTGAGACCATGACCTGAGCCAAAGGCAGCGGCTTAACCCACTGAGCCACCCAGGCGCCCTATCAAGCACTTTTTAAAGAAAATATTTATCATGCTTCAATTTTGCCATCTTGGCTTCAGTGTTACAAAGAATGAACATGTTCCTACATTGCAAAGACTACACATAGGGATTGCATGGTAGCTCTTCATACTCCTCCATTTTCTCATATTTACTTTTTATAGTTCCTTTGTCCTTATATATTTTTCATTTATTTCCACTTTTTTTGTTTTCTTTATGACAATGATTTGCTTTTAAATTCCTCACACAGATACAAAAATTACAAGCACTAATTGCAAAATAATTAAAAATAATTAAATAAAACAGCATGTTTTATGTTGGAAATCTGAATTGTTTTACCTTATCTTATAACCAATTCTACAACATTAGAAAAAATCTATGTGTTGACAATGTAGCTGTTTTTCTGTCATAATAAATTTCAGGATTAAGTCCTATTTTTCTTATTTATTTAATATCTGTGAACATTGATTTTAAATACTAGATATTAGAGTCCTTATAAAAGAAATATATATGTGATTATTAAAAAAATGGATGTCTTGTGCTTGCTTTGGGAGCACATATACTAAAATGGGAATGATATAGAGATTAGTATGGCCATCATGCAAAGATGACATGCGAATTTGTGAAGCAGTCCATATTTTTAAAAAAATGTATGCCCTGACTTATTAATCTTAAAGTGAAATTAAATTCTCCAAATGGTCTATGATAAATCATTAAGATAATCAAGAGGAACAATCTTAAGAAATGTATTATTGAAAATATATTCCCCAATACACAATATACCATGTATGTTTGTCTTATTAATTTAAATATTATGACACACATTTCATTTTCCAGCTCTTAGTTTTATTTTTATTTATTTATTTTTTTTTAAATCTAAAAAAATTTTTTATAAACATATAATGTATTTTTATCCCCAGGGGTACAGGTCTGTGAATCACCAGGTTTACACACTTCACAGCACTCACCAAAGCACATACCCTCCCCAATGTCCATAACCCCACCCCCCTTCTCCCAAACCCCCTCCCCCCAGCAACCCTCAGTTTGTTTTGTGAGATTAAGAGTCACTTATGGTTTGTCTCCCTCCCGATCCCATCTTGTTTCATTGATTCTTCTCCTACCCACTTAAGCCCCCATGTTGCATCACCACTTTCTCATACCAGGGAGATCATATGATAGTTGTCTTTCTCCAATTGACTTATTTCGCTAAGCATGATACGCTCTAGTTCCATCCACGTTGTCACAAATGGCAAGAGTTCATTTCTTTTGATGGCTGCATAGTATTCCATTGTGTATATATACCACCTCTTCTTTATCCATTCATCTGTTGATGGACATCTAGGTTCTTTCCATAGTTTGGCTATTGTGGACATTGCTGCTATAAACATTCAGGTGCACGTGCCATTTTGGATCACTACGTTTGTATCTTTAGGGTAAATACTCAGTAGTGCTATTGCTGGGTCATAGGGCAGTTCTATTTTCAAAATTTTGAGGAATCTCTATGCTGTTTTCCAGAGTGGTTGCACCAGCTTGCATTCCCACCAACAGTGCAGGAGGGTTCCCCTTTCTCCGCATTCTCACCAGCATCTGTCATTTCCTAACTTGTTAATTTTAGCCATTCTGACTGTTGTGAGGTGATATCTCATTGTGGTTTTGATTTGTATTTCCCTGATGCTGAGTGATATGGAGCACTTTTTCATGTGTCTGTTGGCCATCTGGATGTCTTCTTTGAAGAAAGGTCTGTTCATGTCCTCTGCCCATTTCTTGATTGGATTATTTGTTCTTTGGGTGTTGAGTTTGCTAAGTTCTTTATAGATTTTGGACACTAGTCCTTTATCTGATATGTCGTTTGCAAATATCTTCTCCCATTCTGTCAGTTGTCTTTTGGTTTTGTTAACTATTTCCTTTGCTGTGCAAAAGCTTTTGATCTTGATAAAATCCCATTAATTCATTTTTGCCCTTGCTTCTCTTGCCTTTGGCGATGTTCCTAGGAAGATGTTGCTGCGGCTGAGGTCGAAGAGGTTGCTGCCTGTGTTCTCCTCAAGGATTTTGATGGATTCCTTTCTCACATTGAGGTTCTTCATCCATTTTGAGTCTATTTTTGTGTGTGGTGTAAGGAAATGGTCCAATTTCATTTTTCTGCATGTGGCTGTCCAATTTTCCAACACTATTTATTGAAGAGGCTGTCTTTTTTCCATTGGACATCTTTCCTGCTTTGTTGAAGATTAGTTGACCATAGAGTTGAGGGTCTATTTCTGGGGTCTCTATTCTGTTCCATTGATCTATGTGTCTGTTTTTATGCCAGTAACATGCTGTCTTGATGATGACAGCTTTGTAATAGAGCTTGAAGTCTGGAATTGTGATGCCACCAACTTTGGCTTTCTTTTTCAATACCCCTTTGGCTATTCGAGGTCTTTTCTGGTTCCATATAAATTTTAGAATTATTTGTTCCATTTCTTTGAAAAAGATGGATGGTACTTTGATAGGAATTGCATTAAATGTGTAGATTGCTTTAGGTAGCATAGACATTTTCACAATATTTATTCTTCCAATCCAGGAGCATGGAACATTTTTCCATTTCTTTGTGTCTTCCTCAATTTCTTTCATGAGTACTTTATAGTTTTCTGAGTATAGATTCTTAGACTCTTTGGTTAGGTTTATTCCTAGGTATCTTATGGTTTGGGGTGCAATTGTAAATGGGATTGACACCTTAATTTCTCTTTCTTCTGTCTTGTTGTTGGTGTAGAGAAATGCAACTGATTTCTGTGCATTGATTTTATATTCTGACACTTTACTGAATTCCTGTACAAGTTCTAGCAGTTTTGGAGTGGAGTCTTTTGGGTTTTCCACATATAGTATCATATCATCTGCGAAGAGTGATAGTTTGACTTCTTCTTTGCTGATTTGGATGCCTTTAATTTCCTTTTGTTGTCTGATTGCTGAGGCTAGAACTTCTAGTACTATGTTGAATAGCAGTGGTGATAATGGACATCCCTGCCGTGTTCCTGACCTTAGCAGAAAAGCTTTCAGTTTTTCTCCATTGAGAATGATATTTGCGGTGGATTTTTCATAAATGGCTTTAGTAATATTGAGGTATGTGCCCTCTATCCCTACACTTTGAAGAGTTTTGATCAGGAAGGGATGCTGTACTTTGTAAAATGCTTTTTCAGCATCTATTGAGAGTATCCTATGGTTCTTGTTCTTTCTTTTATTGATGTGTTGTATCACATTGATTGATTTGTGGATGTTGAACCAACCTTGCAGCCCTGGAATAAATCCCACTTGGTCATGGTGAATAATCCTTATAATGTACTGTTGAATCCTATTGGCTAGTATTTTGGTGAGAATTTTCGCATCTGTGTTCACAAAGGATATTGGTCTATAGCTCTCTTTTTTGATGGGATCCTTGTCTGGTTTGGGGATCAAGGTGATGCTGGCCTCATAAAATGAGTTTGGAAGTTTTCCTTCCATTCCTATTTTTTGGAACAGTTTCAGGAGAATAGGAATTAGTTCTTCTTTAAATGTTTGGTAGAATTCCCCCGGAAAGCCGTCTGGCCCCGGGCTTTTGTTTGTTTGGAGATTTTTAATGACTGTTTCAATCTCCTTACTGGTTATGGGTCTGTTCAGGCTTTCTATTTCTTCCTGGGTCAGTTGTGGTAGTTTATATGTTTCTAGGAATGCATCCATTTCTTTCAGATTGTCATATTTGTTGGCGTAGAGTTGCTCATAGTATGTTCTTAATAATTGTTTGTATTTCTTTGGTTTTAGGTGTGATCTCTCCTCTTT
The DNA here is from genome assembly GCF_020171115.1 of Neogale vison. Classification (NCBI taxonomy): domain Eukaryota; kingdom Metazoa; phylum Chordata; class Mammalia; order Carnivora; family Mustelidae; genus Neogale; species Neogale vison. The sequence continues at coordinate 131,425,154 of NC_058098.1, forward strand.
CATTCATGATTTTATTTATTTGGGTCCTTTCTCTTTTCTTTTTGATAAGTCTGGCCAGGGGTTTATCAATTTTATTAATTCTTTCAAAGAACCAGCTCCTACTTTCATTGATTTGTTCTATTGATTTTTTGGTTTCTATTTCATTGATTTCTGCTCTGATCTTCATGATTTGTCTTTTCCTGCTGGGTTTTTGGGTTTCTTTCTTGTTCTTTCTCCAGCTCCTTTAGGTGTAGGGTTAGGTTGTGTACCTTAGACCTTTCTTGTTTCTTGAGAAAGGCTTGTACCTCTATATATTTTCCTCTCGGGACTGCCTTTGTTGTGTCCCACAGATTTTGAACCATTGGATTTCATTATCATTTGTTTCCATGATTTTTTTTCAATTCTTCTTTAATTTCCCGGTTAACCCATTCATTCTTTAGAAGAATGCTGTTTAGTCTCTATGTATTTGGGTTCTTTCCAAACTTCCTCTTGTGGTTGAGTTCTAGCTTCAGAGCATTGTGGTCTGAAAATATGCAGGGAGTGCTCCCAATCTTTTGATACCGGTTGAGTCCTGATTTAGGACCGAGGGTGTGATCTATTCTGGAGAATGTTCCATGTGCACTAGAGAAGAATGTGTATTCTGTTGCTTTGGGATGAAATGTTCTGAATATATCTGTGATGTCCATCTGGTCCAGTGTGTCATTTAAGGCCTTTATTTCCTTGTTGATCTTTTGCTTGGATAATCTGTCCATTTCAGTGAGGGGAGTGTTAAAGTCCCCTTATATTATTTTATTATTGTTGATGTGTTTCTTTGATTTTGTTATTAATTGGTTTATATAGTTGGCTGCTCCCACATTGGGGGAACAGATATTTAAAATTGTTAGATCTTCTTGTTGGACAGACCCTTTGAGTATGATGTAGTGTCCTTCCTCATCTCTTATTATAGTCTTTGGCTTAAAATCTAAATGATCTGATATAAGGATTGCTACTCCTGCTTTCTTCTGATGTCCATTAGCATGGTAAATTCTTTTCCACCCCCTCACTTTAAATCTGGAGGTGTCTTTGGGCTTAAAATGAGTTTCTTGTAGGCAACATATAGAAGGGTTTTGTTTTTTTATCCATTCTGATACCCTGTGTCTTTTGATTGGGGCATTTAGCCCATTAACATTCAGGGTAACTATTGAGAGATATGAATTTAGTGCCATTGTATTGCCTGTAAGGTGACTGTTCCTGTATATTGTCTCTGTTCCTTTCTGATCTACCACTTGTAGTCTCTCTCTTTGCTTAGAGGACCCCTTTCAATATTTCCTGTAGAGCTGGTGTGGTGTTTGCAAATTATTTCAGTTTTTGTTTGTCCTGGAAGCTTTTAATCTCTCCTTCTATTTTCAATGATAGCCTAGCTGGATATAGTATTCTTGGCTGCATGTTTTTCTCGTTTAGTGCTCTGAATATATCATGCCAGCTCTTTCTGGCCTGCCAGGTCTCTGTGGATAAGTCTGCTGCCAATCTAATATTTTTACCATTGTATGTTACAGACTTCTCTTCCCGGCTGCTTTCAGGATTTTCTCTTTGTCACTAAGACTTGTAAATTTTACTATTAGGTGATGGGGTGTGGGTCTATTCTTATTGATTTTAAGGGGCGTTCTCTGAACCTCCTGAATTTTGATGCCCGTTCCCTTTGCCATATTAGGGAAATTCTCCCCAATAATTCTCTCCAGTATACCTTCTGCTCCCCTCTCTCTTTATTCTTCTTCTGGAATCCCAATTATTTTAATGTTGTTTCATCTTATGGTGTCACTTATCTCTCGAATTCTGCCCTCGTGGTCCAGTAACTGTTTGTCCCTCTTTTGCTCAGCTTCTTTATTCTCTGTCATTTGGTCTTCCATATTGCTAATTCTTTCTTGTGCCTCATTTATCCTAGCAGTGAGAGCCTCCATTTTTGATTGCACCTCATTAATAGCTTTTTTGATTTCAACTTGGTTAGATTTTAGTTCTTTTATTTCTCCAGAAAGGGCTTTTATATCTCTGGAGTGGGTTTCTCTAATATCTTCCATGCCTTTTTCGAGCCAGGCTAGAACCTTGAGAATTGTCATTCTGAACTCTAGATCTGATATATTACCAATGTTTGTATTGATTAGGTCCCTAGCCTTCGGTACTGCCTCTTGTTCTTTTTTTTTGTGGTGAATTTTTCCGCCTTGTCATTTTGTCCAGATAAGAGTATATGAAGGAGCAAGTAAAATACTAAAAGGGTGGCAACAACCCCAGGAAAATATGCTTTAACCAAATCAGAAGAGATCCCAAATCGTGAGGGGGGAGAAAGGGGATAAAAAGAGGTTCAGAAAGAAAGAAAGAAAGAAAAAAAGAAAAGAAAAGGAAAGGATTAAAAAAAGAAAACAAATAAAGGAAAGTATAAAAAAGAAAAAAATATATATATGAGATAAACTAGTTAAAAATGTTAAAAATAAAAGGGTAAAAGTTAAAAATAATTTAGCAGAAAAAGAGAAAAAAATGAAAAAGAAAAAAAAATTAACTGCAAGACTAAAGAATCACAGGGAGAAAGCCATGAGTTCTGTGCTTTGCTTTCTCCTCCTCTGGAATTCTGCTGCTCTCCTTGGTATTGAAACTGCACTCCTCGGTAGGTGAACTTGGTCTTGGCTGGATTTCTTGTTGATCTTCTGGGGGAGGGGCCTGCTGTAGTGATTCTCAAGTGTCTTTGCCCCAGGCGGAATTACACCGCCCTTACCAGGGGCCGGGCTGAGTGATCTGCTCGGCTTTGCTTTCAGGAGCTTTTGTTCCCTGAGCGCTTTCCGTAGAGTTCCGGAGGACGGGAATACAAATGGCGGCCTCCTGGTCTCCGGCCCGGAGGAGCCGAGAGCCCGGGGCCCCGCTCCCCAGTGCGCCCTCAGTGAACAGCTCCTAGTAACTCGTGTCTGCCTGACCTCCGGCCGCGCTCCGAGCTCACCGAGCCTGCGGCCGGTTCAAGGTAACCCCGAGCTGCGAGCTCACTGTCGGCTCTGTCTCTGCAGCCGGCTTTCCCGTTCCAACACCTGCAAACTCTGCGACACTCAGACACCCCCAATCCTTCTGTGACCCTGCGGGACCTGAGGCCACGCCGACCCCACGTGGGCTTCGCCCCGGTTTAGCCTCTGGAGCGATGTCCCTGAGCGGAACAGACTTTTAAAAGTCCTGATTTTGTGCTCCGTTGCTCCGCCACTTGCTGGGAGCCGGCCCCTCCCCCCGGGGTCTATCTTCCTGTCGCTTTGGATTCACTTCTCTGCCTGTCCTACCTTTCAGAAAGTGGTTGTTTTTCTGTTTCCAGAATTGCTGTTCTTCTTCTCTTCGATCTGCTGATGGATTTGCAGGTGTTTGCAATCTTTAGATAAGCTCTCTAGCTGATCTCCTGCTAGCTGAGGTAGTCTCAGCCTGCTACTTCTCCGCCATCTTGACTCCTCCTCCCCAGCTCTTAGTTTTATTGATACAGGATATGGTTGAGTGTTCATTTTTTACAATTAAGTTTTTGGTTTATTAGATGACTAGTAGATGAATTCTTTTTTTTTTTTTCAATTTATTTATTTTCAGGAAAACAGTATTCATTATTTTTTCACCACACCCAGTGCTCCATGCAAGCCATGCCCTCTATAATACCCACCACCTGGTACCCCAACCTCCCACCCCCCCGCCACTTCAAACCCCTCAGATTGTTTTTCAGAGTCCATAGTCTCTCATGGTTCACCTCCCCTTCCAATTTACCCAAAAGCACATACCCTCCCCAATGTCCATAACCCTACCCCCCTGACTAGTAGATGAATTCTTATATATGAAAGATACCTCAAATATTTTATGGGGTTTAAGTTTCTAATTTTTGGATAAAGAGATTTAGGTTCAAGTCTATTTAAAGTCATCATAGAACAAATTAATAACAGAGTCAAGATTGGAAAGTGAGCTTCTCAGGGTATTTGTTCAATGTCATCTGGGGGGGTGGAAACCAGAAAGCCCTCCAAATGGGAGAAGTGGGCCCCAGCCCACATAGATTCAGATCAAGGCTCAGAACTTTGGGTTGGCCCACTCTGCTGGTCCTAGACACTGGAGAGGGATTTAAAGAATTTTCAAACAGGTACTCTAAGGAGAAGGGTCCCATAGAGTTGTGGGGCCAAGGCAGGGGTTCTGCTTGCATGGATTTAAAGACAGTATTGCTCCCATGGCACTTGGAGAACCATACTTAAGCAAACAATGACACAGTTAATAAAAGTTTACACAAAGTGCAGTGGGAACTCAAAGAAAGAAGCAGCTTATTTTGTCTGATAAAAGAATAGGAAGGCTTCTTGAATGGTGTATGATTTGAGGAGGGTCTTCAAAGATGAGTAGGACTTTTTTAGGCTTTCCAACTAGAAAGATCACATCTGTGAAATTCTAGTTATGTTAATAGACTTTGTCTTAATCATTTGGACCACTACAACAAATTACCATAGACTGAGTGGCTTATAAACAAAAGAAATGTATTTCTCATAGTTGTAGAGGCTGGGGAGTCCAAGATCAAGCTATCAGTAGATTTGGTATCTGGTGAGGTGACCCCAGTTCTTACTTCATAGATAGTGGTCTTCTCACTATGTCCTCACATGACAGAAAGAAAAGGGAGCCCTCTGAGGTCTTCTTTACAAGGGAACTAATCTCATTCATGAAGGATTTGCCCTCAAGACCTAATGACTTTCTCAAATCCCCATCACCAAATACCATTCCATGGGGGATTAGGGTTTAACATATATATTTTGGAGAGACACAAACATTCAATCCATAACTGAATGTTTGTTAGATTTGAGAAACAATGAAAATTAAATGTGGCAGGAATGTGTTTGAGTCAGGGATTAGTAAATAAAGACAGACGGGTGAAAGATAAAGAATTCAATATTGGGAATGAATGTGCCTAGAGACAGGGGAGTCCATAATGGAAACCCTAAACTAGAATAAAGGGTGCATTAAGGCATATGGTATGGATGAAGTTGCAGCAGTGAGAGGGTCCAGAACAAGAAGGATCTTGTTTCTTATACAAAAGCAATTATTATCAAACTGAATGTATTTAAACGTCATCTCAAATGGGGGAAAAAAAAATAAACAAAGTTTGCATTTTGGTTGAAATAGAAATAGCCAGAGTCAACTTTATTTGACTCTCAGTCCATTGAATAATGTTTTTGTTTTGTTTTCCTTCCAGGAAAGGGGAGAAGAAAAATAGATAATTGACAGAGTAAATAATGGTACATCTCAAAAACAGTGCTTTCTACAATAAATATGCCTTATGAGTCATGCAATTCTCTAAACATATTTACAAATTTTTGATAATAGCAGAAGACTTGGGGTTAAAGGGTTACATACCAGATGGATAAATACAGGGTTTGTATAAACATAATTTGATATCAAAGGAATCATTTTTTATTTTTACTATCAGTAAAACACATCAGAAAATATCTATAATCTATGTAAACATGCTTGAATTTAATCTCACTCCAAACATTTGCCTCAACTAAAGTTGGTTTTTGTTTAGATCACTGGGTCTTTTTTATTTTTTTTATTTTTTAAAGATTTTTTTAATATATTTTTTAAAGATTTTATTTATTTATTTGAGAGAGAATGAGTGAGAGAGAGCATGAAAGAGAAGGAGGTCAGAGGGAGAAGCGGACTCCCCAAGGAGCTGGGAGCCCGATGCGGGACTCGATCCTGGAAGTCCGGGATCATGACCTGAGCCAAAGGCAGTCGCTCAACCAACTGAGCCACGCAGGCGCCCTAGATCACTGGGTCTTAAATATTCTGTATCAGACAGTTTTCTCAATAGAAAGTAAAGCAAATCTCAGCACAGTACCTGAATTAACAAAGTACTATTAGCTCTAAGGAGATGATTTCCTCTCTGGGCAAACTCGTGGTCTATTATTTATGTTTAATGAAGACTGAGTAAGGAGAGATAAAATTCAATTAGTCTGAGATTTGTTTTAACATAATCTAAGACATGACTGTGGAAAAGAAAGAAGAGATGATTATAAATGAAAAAGGTTGACAAAGTGTTGGTAATTATAGAAAATGGGTGCTGGTAAATGGGCATAAATGTGTTTTTAAAATAAATGTTTCTCTGAGTTCTAGGAGCCACATTAGCAGATTAATCCAACCCAAGGAGAAGATTGTGGGAACCTCAAATCTGCAGCCAACTGGTCAGAAACACAGGTAAAAACCTGGGTTTTCAGTTGGCATCTGAAATGGGGGAGGGCAGTCTTATAGAACTGAGCCTGTGGAATCTGTTGCTATCTCCAGGTAGACAGTATCAGGATTGAGTTAAATTGTAGGATACCCAGCTTGTGTCCAGAGAATTGTTTGTTGTTGGTGTGGGAAAACTATTCATTACTTCCACCAACCCCTCCCCACTGGAATTGGTACTAGAATCTAAAAGACCTCCCAATTTGTGAAGGAGAGTATCACCAATAAAATTTGAAGCTAATTATATATTTAATTCCAATCATATCACCTGCTCCTTAACTAAATAGTTACTACCCTAATTTTTTGTTCATTCTCATGTTTATTAAAATATTGCATTATGTAACTATCTTTAAGTAATTGTTTAATTTAATTTCAAATAAATAATTTCTATTTGATAATTTTAATTTTTAATTTAATTATTAGTTAATAATTAATTAATAATTAATAATTAAAATTTAATTTTCATGTCACTTCTTTTTATTCTGTATGTTAATGTATAAAGCCACAGCTTATTCATTCCATTGCTGTAAAATATTTCATGGTATGAATATTGATATTTATACAGTCTTTGGATAGTGAAGTTATTCTATATGATGAAGCTATGAAAATTCTGCTATGTCTCCTAGAGCATGTGTAGAGAATTATGTCTAGGATATTCCTAGTTGAATCATAGGTATGTATATTTTCAGTCTATCATGTAATGCCAAATTATTTCCCAAAGTATTATAAACAACCAGTTTATATTCTCTACTGCAGTGCATGAGTGTTCCTATTGCTCTACAAACTTGCCAACAAACAATACTTTTTACTAATTGGTACGTAGGTGTGCAATATCTTATTATGTCTTTAATTTATATTTCCTTGATCACTAATTAGGCTAAAAAACTTTTTATTTATTGACCATTCACATATTCTCTGTTGAATAGACTTATTATTATTGCCAATTTTTCTATTAGAATGTTTATCTTTTTCTTATCTATTCATAGTATTTATGACATAAAGCCTTCTTTAATTACATGGGTTGTAGATATCTTCTCATATTTTGTGGTCTTTTCATTTTTTTATGATGTTTTTTGATGAATGGAAGTTCTTATTCATTTATGTGTTCATTGATTCACTGATTTATTTATCTATTCATTAAACAGCCATTTACTGAATATTGGAGCACTTTGGAAAACAAAGCAAAACAAAATCCCTGCTCTTGGTGAGTTTATTCAATAAAGAAAGACAAACAAAAATAGTGCACTAACTAAATTATAGATTATGTTTGAAGCTAATTAAGTATTATAAGAAAAGAATAGAGTAGAAAGATTGGAAGTTGGAGGGGATATCAGTACGCCTCATCGAGAAAGTGAATTTTAAGCAAAGACTTGAAGAAGGCAGGGGATTCATCCTGAGATAACTGGGGGTATAGCATTCCTGGGGGAGAGAAATAGTCCGTTCAAAGGCCTTAAGTGAAAAAAGAAAAAGACCAATGTGTATGGAATTGCATAAGTGGGGAAAAGAGGAGTAAAGTGGGCCAGAAAGGTAAGAATGTACAGAATGGGTAAGATCTTTTAGGCCATTGTATGAGTTCCAACTTTTATTTTGGTTAATAGTCGACTAATAAATTGCAGTGGACAAGGGTTGCTATAACCTTGGCAAGAGATCATAGTGTTTGGATCAGTGGTAGTAGTACAAGTGGTGAGAGATCATTGGATTATGAATTTCTTTTTGTAAAGAATTAACTTAAGAAAAGGAATTTGCATACAGAGTGAGAAGAGAAAAGGCAAGAATAATTCCAAAGATGATTCCAAGATTTTTGACTTGAACAATTGGAAGGATTAATGCATTAATTTATATGTGAGAGGTTTTGGGGGAAGATTCAAGAGTTCATTTTGGACATGATAAGTTTGAGATGATTGTGAAGTTTTCATTGGATTGGATAGTTTTATATGTAATTATGGAGTTTAAAGGAGCAATTTGAGCTGATGATATAAACATAGGAGTTCTTGGCAAAAAGTGTATTTAAAGCTATAAAAGGTAGGCTGCTGGGTGGCTCACTTGGTAAATGTCTGCCTTCAGCTTGGGTCATGGTGTTAGGATCCTGGGATCGAGTCCTGCATATGGCTCCCTTCCTCCACAACTTGTGCTCTCTTTCCCAAATAAGTAAATAAAATCTTAAAAAAGAAAAAGCTATAAAAGGAATGAGACCAATAAAGGAGTGAGAATAGATAGAAAAGAGAAGACTGCAAAAGTTTGAGTCCTTGGGCACAAAATTAAAAGGTCAAGTAGGTAGTGGACTTGTAAAAGATCAACCAGTGAAATATGAGGAAATTCAATAGAATATAATGAAAGAAATAACAAATAAAGGAGAGAGTGATCAACTGTAGCAAATACTGTTGATAAACCCAAAAGAAGAATGGAGATTGATCATTGTGCTTATGAATGTGGAAGTCAATGGTGACTTAGAAAAGAACTGTTTCAGCAGAGTGGTGAAATGAAAAGATAGGAAGAGGTGGTCAGAGGAATGCATAAAACTGAGATTATGAAGAGCTTCAATTGTTAGTAATGAATTCCAGGGCATGATGAAGGGAAAGGAGTGGCTGAGATATCATGAAACACATGATACCTCCTTTTTATAGTTTCCCATGTTTTTTGTCTAGTGATTCCGTGACCTCTGATGACCATTACATAGTCATTATTTCATGAAGCCTTGCAAAATGGTGATCTGTTTAATCTATTACTGCTTTTTTATTTATTAAAAAGAGTTTTTAAAAAATGTATTAGCTCTCTGGTTATCTGATGTATAAATTACATTCTGGAATAAATGCTTGATTCTTTTATTTAACAGATTTCAGTATAATGTGTTTGTTGCCTAGAATCCTCCTTAGGTGGGCTATGAATTTTTGTTTAAATATTATGAACTGATAGATTTTAACTATTTGATATGTTCATTGCAGTTACCCTTTTTGTGCCCAATTTTCCCATCTTTGGCTAATATTGGACCTCCTCTGTTGTTCCTTGAGTCTTTTTGACATGGCCACAGTAGTCTTTACTAGCTTCATTGCTTTCTGATATGACAAGGTGTTCTAAGATCAACATTGATATTTTCTTTCTCAGGTCTCGCTCAGACAATTCTCCAAGTAACCCTTGTCCTTTCAGTGGGAAATAATAATTATAAATCATAATCTTTTTGTTAATTGTAAACATTTATTTCTTATTCTACATATCTACATTTAAAGTCTTCCTGAATATTTTATATATTTGAAAGAGAAAGAGAGTATGTACATATAAGTAGGGGGAGGGGCATAGGGAGAGGGACAAGCAGATCCCAGCTGAGTGGAGAGCAGGTCACAAGAGACTCAAGAGACTCAATCCCAGGATCCCAATATCACTACCTGAACTGAAGTTAGACATTTAACCAACTGAGCCACCTAGGTGCCCCAGAACCTTAAAAGATTCTGATGCAGTTGTTCTGTGAATCACACTTTGTGAGACATTGTACTATGAATTTTGTATTTTTTTTTATTGTACAGACAATAAGGAATTAGCAAGTGGTATCAATCAGGGATATAAACCAATCAGTTTTAAGATTACTCTGGTAATACTATAAAGAGAATGGACTAAAGTGGGAGAAACAGATGGTTAGAAGACTAGAAAGGAAGTTCTTGAAATTGTTCTAATAAAAGATAAGAAAGAGTACGTGGCCACTAGACATTTCTGAGGTAAAATAAGATAAGCCTCTCCCTTATATCCTTTATTGGAAATATCCTTTATTGGTTATAAGGGAGAGGGAGGAGCCAATGATGACTGAAGGTTAGCCCTTTTGTGTTTTGAAAGGTGCTTTGATTTCAGAGATGAATTCTGTTCAGGGGTCAACTTTTCTATATTTAGAATTTTATGTTTTCTTAGGAAATAGGATTTGAATATGCAATGAAAATCATCTTGTGACATTTCTTAAAAGAATATAAAATACACACACACATATAATGGGAAGGTACTTTATGCCCTATCATGTTTGTGTATACTCTAAGCTTGATATTTGGAAGGTAAATGTTATGCAACATCTTTATAAGTGTTTTCCCTTTTGGCATTTGGGAGAACCACAACAGACTTTTTTTTTAAAAAGTAGAGTTAGAAAAAGTCCAATTCATAAAACCAAATGTCATAACAGATCAAAAGCAACTCTGTGACTATGGTTCATGAAGTAAAATCAGGATGATTTTCTGACAGTTTCCAAAATAACCTAATGAAAGAGAAAAAGCGTTCCAAATACAGTTGAGCAGTGAGTAGCAACCTGTAGGACATCAGTTGCTATACTTTTTACTCTAAACCTCTGTCAGAAGGGTGTTTAAAGCCAATCACACTTACTTCAAAAATCATGTGGTCATCTTGCTGTAGGAAAGTCTTCAAATGCAATGATGAATTTGCGATGGTATAAACAACACAAGCTAGCAATCATATCACATACATGGTCTAGGCTTCTCGAAGGAATAATTTTAAAAGTCTTAATTAGAATCTCTTCTAGAATTTACACTGCACACAAATGTGATTGTTTTCCTCCTTTACCTTTTGTTTCCTGGAATGTAGACTTTCTGTAAGTTTTCCATAGCCATTTTCCATTTCAATAGCTCACAAGCCTGTAGGAGACCTAAGTCCTTTAGGAGGCAGTTTTAATTGACACCATGTCATGAACATGTAACTCTATTTTTCATAGGAATTCATAATAAGTGAGGTTCAGAAACTTTAATAGAGAAGTAGGAAACACCTGAATTTTCTACTGCAGATTTTAAAGGCAAAAGATAGATTTTTATTTGCTCAACAAGTTGTGTCAGCTTTAAATTATCAGCATAGGCTACTTTTCAAAAAGCCAGCAATAGATATATTTTTTAAGTTTTCCTTAAGCATTTAGCCAGTCTATTTATAGATTTTCCGTTCTTAGAAAGACCCATAACTCTCTCTGATATGCTTTTTTTTTTCACTTTGTAACTCAGAAGAACCCTCAAATATTGAAGATCTAGTGAGTTTTTTCAACAATGATAATGTCATAAAAGACTAAGTTGCTGCAAGTAAAGAGCCTCAGGTGATAATGATTTTATGCTGAACTGATTTCTAATACGGGGAAGTTCACAACTGGCTGGTTTTGAGTGGAGCTTTGGAGACAGGCATGGGTGTTAGCAGTTGCGGGATCATGTAACCTCTCTTTGTCTCAATTCATTCACCTATAAAATGGAGAGCAAAATGTCTACCTCATAAGGTTCTCTTGAGAATTAAAGGAGATGATATAGGTAAACTTCTTAGTGCACAGTAGAATTTCAATAAAATATATCCACTATACATTAAGCAATTTTCACAGTCTAATTGCATAGTTTGTCATAAAAATAATTTATTCTAGTCTCTATAGGGGTAATCCTCTTCAAAGTCAGTATTGAATGGTTTTTAAAATCAAGATACCAGTTGCTCCATTGTTGTTTGTTGTTAATTGCTTTACTCTGTGGAACCAGTGGATTTAGAGTCAGTTCCTGCCCAGGGTGTCTCATGGTTGCTGGTTTTCAATAGATGCTTTGAATCATGGAATCCCAGTGCATTGAGGGATTTGGGGATTATCTTTCAATTTAACTATCTTTTTGTGTGTATGTGTGATTTTTCACATAAGGATCCTGAAGTACATACTAGGAGAAGACGGTAACATAGATTTTGGAGTCACACCTGAATATAATTCCCAACCCTGTCATTACCTAGCTGTGTATAACTGGGTAAATCACTTTATTTCTCTGAGACTATTTCTTCATCTGAAAAATAGGTAAATGGTTGTAAAATTAAATCAGATATCATATATAAAAAACCTAGCAGAGTGCCTGATGCTGTAGAGTTTAATGTTAGTCCAAAGGAACTTATCCAAGATTACAGTGCTAGTAATGTTAGAAGACTCCTGCTGTAATCCAGATACCTTGATTCCAAGTCTAGCATTGTTCCCATAACCTTAAATGAGAGACATTGTGAGCAAAGAGGTTAGGTCTGCAATAAAGGCATGTATAAAGAATTCTCAGATCACAGAATAATAAAGGCTTGCTTCCACCAAAAATAAATGTAAAAGGCAAACAACAGACAAAATGAGAATAGTTTCAATCTATACAATCTATAAAAGGTTAGTATCCCTTGAAGGTAAGTCTCCAATAAATCAGTAAAGAAAAGACTTTTTGGATAAATGGAACAAGACTATGATTAGAACATATGCAAGAAAAGAAGTCGGTAACGTAGGACTTTACAATAGGACATTTGGGTTCAATGTATTACTGAGTTCAGTGAGACAACTGCTTTTTTCTCACTCTATTTACTAATAGCCCCAAACACCTCTGCCGCCTCACTGCCAGTCAATAGAAAGGTTTAACACAGTGCCTGGCATGCTGTACTTCCTTAATGTTGGATAAATGAATGAATGCTTCCCCAGCTTTTACCTCTTGGTGCCATTCTAGTGGGAAGTCTGCTTCTGGTATGTCTCTGTTGTCCAGAGAGATGCAATTCTGCCGCGGCCACCAGCAGATTCAGTTCCCTGCCAATACGTTGGTGCTGACTTGAGGAAACTCCACTACTCTTCCTACTCCTTCTGTGCACATTTCCCTAGTCCATTCCCCCTTTCCCAAGCTTTTTATAAAATGAAGACACTAGTGCTTCCTTCTGTATTATTTATTTTCTGCTTGGCTGGGGGCTGTGGGTAGAAATCCACAGGAAGATTGCCTGGTTCCCAAATTCTTCAGCAATGATTGTGCCAGCTCTTTCAATGAACGTCTCCAGTTCTGTTACTCTCCAGAGAGCACTCATCCCTCCAGCGTCTTTCCAAAAGAACTGGCAAGGTAATAGCTACCATGTTCTATCTTCTCTGACCTCTTCCTTGAGATCTTTGTGCATTGTTTACAGGTTGGGTTCTCTGTCACACATTTGTTCTTTACTTTTGGTGAATTTTCTTTCAGTGGCTTTATAATCTCTTCTGCAAACTGGCTTTGTCAACATGACCTCTCAGTCTGTTGGACACATCTTGTATATGTTCGTACTAGTCTAGATTTAAGGTTTTTTTCCTGAAGTCACTCATCTCCTATGTAAATGGGAACATAGGTAAAGCTACAGTTTCACCCCATTCACTGAATATTACTGAGTCTCAGCCTAGATGTGGTAATAATAACTACTGGCAGAGTTGTGAGGATTAGTGAGATAACATAACACCAGGCAGATGGTAGGTAGGCTTCTCAGCAATGGAAACCATATCATCAGAGATTGTGAGCAGATTTGCTAGAGCTAAATAGAGGACTCAGTGTTAGAAAAAAAAATAAGATTATGGCAGGCTATCAAGGCAATGACTTAGGCAAAGAGAAAAAAAATACAGGATTACAAAAAAAGGAAGGGAATAGTATTGACAAAGCAAAAGTAAAGCTGTTAGAATTTGGTTGTGAGGTCAGTATAGGAGTCCTTAGACGAATTCAGTGCTGCTGAGTCTACTAAATACTGGGCTAGTGTTTTTTACCATCCTGTGCCAGTGATGGTCTGTGTCCCACTAGCCAATCAGGATGCTATCCTCTTTGTGCATTGATGGTAGGTATGCTTTTATAAGTGTCACACCTAAAACACAAGGATTTAGAGAAATGAACAATAAAAAATTGGTAAGATATAAAAGACAGAAACAAACCACAAAGATCCTGGTTTAGCTATATTAAAACCAAAAGACTTCAAGGCCAAGTGTGTGTGCGTGTATATATGTATATATATGCATATCTCTATGTATGTATGTATGTATATATATGTGTATATATATATATATATATATATAAAATGCCTTTCTGAAGGACTGAACATTTATTGACATATATATCGATATATACATATATATGTATATATATGATATTGATATATATGTATATATCGATATATATGTCAATAAATGTTCAGTCCTTCAGAAAGGCATAATTCTAAACATACATGCTTATAAAAAACATGTTCAAAATATTTAAAACAAAACTTGGTAGGATTCAAGGGAGGAATTAATGTATCATCATAGAGGGAGGCTATAATATATGTCTCTCAGTATATGAGTTCAGACTAAAATATATGAGTAAGGATACACAATATTTAAACATTACAAATAGTACTTTTGACCTAATGGACATAGATGGAATATTGTACATAATAATCAGAAATTATTTTCAAGTACACACAAGATATTTAGGAAAATCGATCACATACTAGACCATAAAGCATGAGTCAATAAATTTTAAGCAAACCACATAATACTAGAAATCAATAATCAAAGCATGTTAGAAAAAATGAATTCAGAAAAAAAGAGATTAAAATAACTCATACATTAAAGAGGTAAACATTATAAGCTAAGTACTCAACTTCAAAATTTAGAAAAACAGAATAAACCCCAAAGAAAGTAAAATAAAGGAACTGCAAATGATGAGGTAAAATTAATAAAAATTGAACATGAAGGTGCAGTAGAGAAAATCCACAAGGAAAATAGTCATTTTTTTGGACAAAAATAAGATGGATAAACAAACATGACAAGATTGACCAATAAAAAGAGAATGATTGTACAAATAAATATCATTAGAATTAAAAGTGATCATAACTCTATATACACTGTAGAAATTAAATACATAATATAAGGATATTATAAAAAACTTCATGCCAATATATTTAAAACCTAGATGGAATAGAAAAAAGAAAAAATTAACTTACCCAGAAAGAAATGGGAAAATCTGAATGTTGCTATAGCAATAGAGAAACACCAGGCCAAAACGGTCACGTCATGATTTCTACTACTCATTGAAGGAAGAAATTATTCCAAAACATCACAAACAACTTCAAAAGGAAGGAAACACAAAATAAAACCAAAGAAAGAATAGCTGGAATTCATTTTGTGAAGCGACAGTTATCTGATAATAGGTAAGAAATCAAGAAACAACAAAGAACAATGGTGATACTCTTATCAGAGACATGCGTAGTACACAGAAGTAAGACCAAACAACAAAAAGGGGGATATATTGTTGTATTTTTTGTTATTGTTATTAAGGAAAATGTCTTTGCCTTTGCTTTTGCTTTTAAGGTAAACACATGCCTTACAAAGTCTCCCAGTGTCCTATTCTAAATTCTCCAAAGTTGATTGTCAGAGAAATGAAGTTCTGTTCAAGGTCAGCATTTTGCCCTTCAAACAACATTCTGAAACATAAGTCTTTTTGTGAATGTCCGTTTTTAATTATTATGTGTCATATGAGTAAATTAATAAAATAATTTATAATATTTATAAGTAGTAAATTAAATTTGGACCTAATTGCTTTGGTGAAAATGTAGCCTCACTGTCCTTTGTAAATTAGCTTGTTCTGGATTTCTCCATTCATTTAGATTCTACTCTTTCAAGTATCAGTTCATGTCTTATCCCTTCCACAATGTTCTCTCCAACTGTTCCAGTTCAAGGATCTTGTCTTCCTGAAAATTATTGTTGTTTTTATTGTTTCTACCAAAGAGATAAGAATAATAAACTGCAATTCAATTTACTGCACTAAATTCACCAGATGATCAATTTGCTCAGCATTGCTAGAGTTTTCTCCCCACAGAGTTTCACTTGACTGAGTATCAGTGTTTCACGGGATTCTTATTATAGAATGCAAACAAGGCTCAAAATTGAAAGGGTGGCCTTTTTCTTAAATCTTTCCCAATTTCTGAAGGCTTACACCCTGAAACTATCTCTGCTTTTCAAAGTGAAATGGCTGTGAAAAACCAGGTTTAGGTGCTTGGCAGTTTTTGGTGAATTGGCTATTTAGCAAACTCTCTTTGGAAACTGATGTTTTGGCTTAGAGCACTCTCCTCCCCATTTCTTTTGTTCCAGATGCAACATTCATCAGGAATCATAAAGATGAATAAGGGATGGGCCTTGTCTTTTGAGAAAAGTCTTTTTCTAGTCCGTCTCTCCAGATCCTAGCATACTATCTAGTATATTGTGAACAGGAAATAGATGTTGAATAAATGAATGGATAAATGAGCAACTTAATGTCTGATGGGGGATCCAGGCCAAAAATAATTATAATATAGTGTTTTATGCAATATTAGATGTATGTCTAAGGCAACTGCTATTGGTGGAAGCATTGGTAGAAGCAAGAATTGGAGACATAAGAGAAGATATTCAAACAAGATCTGCAAGTATACTATGTGTATTTGCAAAAATCATATAAAAAGTAAATAAGGGAGAGAGCTCATTCTCAACAGAAATACTGACTTGAACATGGAAGGGGACCATGAAAATATAATCACAAGTATATTATTTTCTACTGCTGCCTAACACAGAACCACAGTTTAAAATGGCATGACTTTATTTTTTTAAAAGATTTTATTTAAAGAGAGAGAAAGAGAGAGAGAGCGAGCATGAGCAGGGGGAGGGTGAAAGGGACAAGCAGACTCCTCATTAGAGTAGAGAGCCCCAAGTGGGGCTTTATCCCAGGACTCTGAGATCATGACCTGGGGAGAAGTCAGATGCTTAACCAACTGAGCCACCCAGGTGCCCCAAAACATCATGTTATTATTACTTTAGTTTCCATAGACCAGTAGTCTGGACGCAACTAATTTAAATTCTCTGCTCAGAATCTCACGAGACTAATCCAAGTGTCAGTTGGGCTGTGTTCTTTCCGGAGCTTGGGTTACCTTTTCAAGTTCATGTTGTGGTTAGCAAAATTTATCTTCTTATGGTTGAAAGATCAAGACCCTGAAAACCTGGAGGCCCTGCCATGTGTCCTCTTTCATTCACATCGTAGCAACTTGATTCTTCAAGGCCACCCAGAAAGCCTCTCTAGTGCGTGCTAATCAGACAGATTCATCTATTTCACAATAAATCATGGGAGTGATGAATCTCCCCGTCTTTGTCATAAAAAGTAGCCTAGTCACAGGAATGTCATACAATCTCTTTTGGTATATGACATTGCTTTTAGAAGCAAGTCACAGGTCCTGCAGAGGCTCAAGGGAAGGGGGGATTCCACAAGAGTTTGGACACCAGGGGGCAGAAATCCGCGAGGGCCCCCTTCAGCTGTGTTCGCCACAATGAAAAAGAACTAGTTGGTAGTGAGCCAACAGAAAATGAATCTACCGTTTTCAGGGGCGGCAGGAATCAGATCTTGAAACTACTTGGATGCCATGTGTGAAATCCGAAATAAATAGAATTAAAGACACATTAAGGCTTAAAACAAAACAAAACAAAACAAAAAACCAAAGACACACTAAGTCTTATGTATCTTTGGGAAAAAAAGCTTTCTTAAGAAAATTAACAGTATAAATAAGCTTGTACAGAGAATGCGCTAATATGCCTTACATTACTGTAAATGTAGAACTATTACTGAAAATGTAGAGTTATTTCCTTTAGAGAGAGAGAGAGAAAAAAATGTATCATTTTAACTTTCTGCTCGGGTAGCTTAAATTGGTTCACTTCTAAAGTTTTGTTCAAAAAAGGATACACAAACTTTGCACAACCTTTCCTGTCTTTGAGTTATACAACATCAATTTATTTGGAAAAGCTTTTTCTTGCTGATCTGTTGGAGCATTAGAGATCATAAAGATCTGACCTGCCTGTTGACTTTTTTCTTTCATTTCTCTCTTTAAAAAAATAGCTGTAAGGCAACTGTGTCTGCCACCCACTCGTTTTGGAGATACCTTTGCTTTGGGCTTCAAACAGTCAGGTTAAAAGGAATTGCAGTTATATTGGGCTGTTATGTGTTTCATAGAAAAATGCCAAGCAAGAATGAATATCATTTTTTATAATTTGATGAATATGTTAGTCCCTGATAAGGGACTTTCAATGACCCTTCAATAACTAGTGTCTAAATCTTCTTTCCCCTAGTTTTTAAGTGTTGCAAAATGGTATATATATATAGAGAGAGATAGATAGAGAGATGGATATAGATATCTATCATATATAAATATATATATTGACATAGATATCTATATATATAAACATGTATCTATATGTTTGTATAACTATATATAGATATGTAAATATCTATACACATCTCTCTATATATACATCTATATATAGATATATAAAATATATAAATATTTATATAAATATATATGATATGTTATATATATAAAATATATAAATATATAAAACATATATATAACATTATACAAATGTATAGAGAATAGTTTTAATAGATGCCCATTTACCAGCACCCTTTTTCCATAATTACCAACATTTATCAACCTTTTTCATTTATAAACATATCTTCATTCTTTTCCACAGTGGTGTCTTAGATTATGTTAAAGCAAATCTCAGGCTAATTGAATTTCATCTCTAATATACTCTCATATATAGTTCCAAAAAAATAAGTACTTTTTCGTAAAATAACCACAATGCCACTAAAGTATGAAAATCATCAATAATTCTTTATTTTCATCAAACATCCAAACAGTTCTAAAATTTTCTTAATTGTCTCATTTTCTTTTGACAATTGGACTATTTGAATCAGAATCCTAATTAGGTCCACACTATGTGTTTCATCAATAAATCTCAAGTCTTTTTTAGTCTATAAGTACTGTCTCCCCTCCTTTAAAAATTTTCTTAACAAAATTTTTGTTGTTGTTTTATTGTTATTGCAGAAACTTGATGATTTATACTGTCTGAATTTTGCCAATTGCCTCACCATTGAATTGAACTTACCATGAGTCTCTGCCCCCTTTATTTAGGTTTTGGGTTGAGACAAATGAAATTATATTTTTGTAGACCAGGATAGTCAAGTACTGCAATTTTATGTGGTTCAACTTAATAATTAGGTATGGAAGTTTAACTAGATTTGGGGATGTGATCAGGTTTATCTTCAGACTTGTGATAAGAATGCTTCCTAGTGGTCAGGGTTTCATTATTTCATTAACTTAGATGCAATTAAGTGGCTAATTTCTTTCTTTTTGTAATGTTGAAATTAATCAGTGGGCTCGCAGATCATGAGCTTAATGTAGCCATTATAAAGTTCCCCATCAGTTTTTTACCTAAAGGGTTCAGAAGCATTGATGATCATTGCTTTGATCCATGGTTTCATTACAGGTTGCAAAGTGGTGTTATAATTTATTAATTAACTGTATTTCTTTGAGAAAGAGTCACTTTCCATTATCAACTAGTTGGTTACCCTGAACAGCAAGACAAATGCTCAGCTCTCTGGATTTAGTTAATAATTTTTGGAATTTTGTATTGGTTCATTTAGCATCTTCCAATAGTGGCCAATGAGCTGGTTTTAACTTTTAATTTTTAGAATTATTTTAAAATGATAACCTTAAACTTCACGAAAATAATTGTTGATTTTGGTACTCCACTTGTCCTGCATTTAGTTTGTTAAGAGTCCCTTCAAGTTCGCTTTTGAGTTTTTTTTTTTTTCATACAACTTCAGCAAGCTTTGATAACTTCCTTGATTTTCCAAAATGAAAAATGTTACACATTTATTGCCCCAGATACAGAATCAGCAATTTCTCCTAGATTTGCTATGGTGGGAAGTGCCAACGAGATAGTTGGGGAAATAAGGTTGTCTGTTTGACTGGTCATCATTTCTAGATCTTTTATTAGTGGACAAAAGTAAAAAATGCATAATTTTAAAGAAAGTACGCTATAAACTTACACTGACGTTTTCAGCTAAAATTTATTATTATAGGGCTTTTACTTAACTTCTTGGATTCCACACTTGTGTCTCCTCAAGTGGCAAAAGTTTTATTCCCAATACCAACATTTCTGTCCACTTATTATATCTTACACATACAACAGTTCAGAATAACAACACCTACATTACTACCCCAAACAGATTAAGATTTCTTTGCAGGTTTTTTTGTTTTTGTTTTTGTTTTTCTGTTAAGACCCTATCCTTTTATGGAATAGTCAAGTTACTGTTGGTGGTTTTTTTTTTTTTTTTTGGTCTCATTTTATTTCCAACTCCTAAGAATCACTTTTATTTTTTGAATAATTTTGTTTCCCAGTTTTATAAAACATTTATATGATTCAGTAAGATAGCATAGCAATATTTGAGATAATCTTTGTTCCTTCTTGCCCCTTCTTGCAATCCAGTGTGTGGATGTACTACAGTTTATTTAAGCCATCTCCTATTGAATGAGCATTTGAGTTGTTTCCATTCTTTTGCTATTAGAAATAGTGACATAATGAACAGCCTTGTGTATATGGGGGTAGAGGACTATCAGTGTAATTACATTACAATCCTTGACATGAGATTGCTGATTCAAGTGGTAAAAGCATATGTATTTGTAATTTTACTAGATACTTCTTAATTCTGTTCTCTAGTGGTTGTACATTTGGCATTCTCATCAGCCATGTATGAGACTATCTCTCCAAGCCCTTATTAAGAGATTATGTTGTTAAACTTTTGAATTTTTGACAGTCTGATGGGTGAGAATGGTAACTCTGTAATTTTAATCTGCAGCTTTCTTATTATGAATGATGTTGAGCTTATTTTCATGTTAAAGGGCAATTTGCATTTCTTTTTCTATTAAACCTATATTCATAATTTCTTGCTTATTTTTCAATAGGGTTATTGGAGCCTTTCTTCTCCATATTAGGTAATTACCTATGTATTGTCTTTCTATTTTAGAGATACCAGTCTTGGTCTGTCATATACATTGCAAATATTTTTTTATTTGTCATTTGTCTTTTTCATTTTGCTTATACTTTATATTTGCCATAACATTTAAAAATGCTTATTTATCAAATGTATTAATCTCTTTATTGTCTCTTGCTTGTCCTCTTTCAGATTACAGAGAATTTATCCATGCTTTCCCCCTAATATTTGTGTGTTTTAATTTTACATTTAAATATCTTATCCACTGACAATTTTTTTGGTTTACAGTGTGAGAAACAATCTAGTTTAAATCTTTTTTTTAAATGATATGAATATCAGTAACCCCAATATCACGCATTAGGCATTTTTCTTTCCTCCACTGACTTGCTTATTAAATTCACTAAATAGCCATATGCAACTGGTCCCATTTCTAGATATTCAATTCTGTTTTACTGATATGTCTGTTAATCCATGTAGCAATATTACATTGTTTTACTCTAGAGGATTTATATTTTACTATATGATAGGGCTAGTTTCCCTTTTTTGTTTTTGGAGACAGTCTAGTTATTATTGCATATTATTATTTTAAATAATATACTTTATAATCACCTTATGTTGCTTCAGGAAAATAGTCTGTTTTACTGAGATCACATTACATTTATAATTTAACTTAGCATTAACTGGAATCTTTTTTACTCTTCCTACTAAAGAACATGATACGTCTTTCTGTTTGTACAAGTCTATTTTTATGCTCCTCAATAGTGTTTTATAGTTTCATTGTTTTGTTCAATAGATTATGAACATTTATTGATATGTGTTTTGCCTAGGTTATTTACTTATATCATAAATGGTCAGTTTTCCCTTTTATTATTTCTTCTCACTGAGTTTTGTTTGTGTATGCATAATACAGCCTGAATCATCTGATGTTCTAGTCTTCTATTTTTCTCTTTCCCATTTTATTTATTACACTTCTCTTGTGCAAGCCATCTTAGTATTTAGCAAAATGTCTACAGCTTCCTCCAGGGAGTCTTATGTTTTCCTAATACCTCAACATGTCTTAAGTATCCCTTCTATTTTGTTTTTTTTTTCTTTTTTCTTTTCTTTTATCATTAAGTTCATAAACTCTTCCTGTGTCCTCTCTTCCACACATATTTTCTATAGCATTTACATCTCTATTTATTCACATGTTATACAGCACAAGTTTCTTTTAGGTTACTTATTTAGGGAGTGCTTGTCTATTATCTAAGGCAAACCTATAAAATACAGAATAACAGGATTTGTATTTCACACTATTATTTTCTTCTTAGTACCCAATGCTTTGTATATACTATATACTCAAGAAAATTGATCCATTCATCTTCATCAAATATTTTGATGGTTACTATCACTTTCCTTGAAAGAGCTTGATATATTCTTACCCTGGTAATCGAATAAGCATAACAGCCCTTAGGTGCTAAAACAGAATTTAGTTTTAGTTTTAGACAGAACTTTCTTTCTTTTTTTCTTTCTTCCTTTCTTCTTTCCTTCCTTTTTCCCTGCCTCCCTCCCTCTCTCTCTCTCTCTCTCTCTTTCTCTCTTTCTATTTACCAATTTTTCATTTACCAATTTTGTTGTACTTAGTATTGATGTTCAGTTGATTCTGTCTCTCTTTTTAAAAGTGATTTATTTTAGAGAGAGAAAGTGTATGTGTGTGTGTGTGTGTGTGTGAGTGGGGGGAGGTGCGGAGGGAGAGAGAGACAATCTCAAGCAGATTCTGTGCTCAGTTTGAAGCCCTAGGTGGGGCTTGATCCCATGACCTTGAGATCATGACTTTAGCTGAAACTAAGAGTGGGGTAACTTAGCTGACTGAGCCACCCAGGTGCCCCTGATTATCTTTATCAGTAAAGTAATAGTATCAAAATGATCATATCTATATATATCTATATCTATATATATCTGTGCATCTGTATTTATATTTAGATATCCTACATTTCAGGAATTTTGTCTTCTGGTTAACTTTGCTATAACTTAATTCTTTTTTTTAAATGTGTTTCTTAATTTTCTTAGAACTGAACTTTCATTCAGCTACCAAAACACAGAAGATTGGAAGATTAAAGGACCTGTTCCACAGAAATCTGGGTCTGAGATGGGGTTTGAAGTCAACTCTTACGAGACTTCAAAGCTTTTTCCACTGAACTCTTTGGCCTTCATAAACCAAAAGGACTGTGTCAGAAATAGTCTTCAAGAGCCTCTTTTTCATCTTGAAGAACAAGTTGATGGGATTTAAGAAGAAGAGTTTGGAGTCACTGTGGTTTTGGTGGGCTTATGACATAGGTCTTGAATTTTCTTCTCAATTCAAACACACACGAAGAGTGTTTCTCTCTGATCATTGTTGATCTTGAAAGAAGGATGACAAACTGCCTGGTAATAAATAAGCCACAAAACTCAAAAGTAGTAACAACTCTCCATGCTGTTTTTAATATCCTTGATCAATAACTAGAATAATAGTAGTCCCATCTGACTAATGCATCTATTTCAAAGCCACAGATAGATTTTCAGAGACCAAAGAAAAGAGGAGTACTTGTTGGAGGAGGTCATTGAGAGGACATGACTGTCATTTGATCCATGAGCGGGACCTCGTCAATCTGAGGCTTCTTACCTCCTGCCCTGTCCTTGGAATGTATGTTCTGCCCCGTGTTCCCACAGTGGGAGCCCTTTTCAAGGATGCAGCCTTAAGAGACCAATGTATTGTTGAGACCATCTGCATGGTATATATGACTAAACCCCACTAATGCCTCTATGTAAACTTCTAAGATTCTGGCAGCTAGATGCAGAGATTTCATCCTGTGGTACCCATGTTAAGCCTGTGATATAAGTTTCCTTGCTTATTAAACCCACCAGCTTACAGTCTGGAGTGGCCTGCCTCTTGAGTCTCTCCCTGCCCTTTGTGTATGGAGCTGGTTTGTGAAGCAACAGTACTGCAATTTTTCCCATCTCTGCTAGGAGCTTCTACACATGGAGCTTTCATGACTCATCCTTCATGGGGAGGCATCCTAGCTTCATGAATAGACTCAATGGCTTAAACCCAGATTTCTATTTTTTCTTTCATTGCTTTTAACTGGGCATGTAACTTAACCTCTTTGTCTTCTTAAATCTTTCCATCCTGCTGGGAGGGACTGTGAGAGAATTTTTACTGAGGCTTTTGTAATCCGGAGATGAAATATGCTATGTAAAGCCACTACCAAGTTGTCATTAATCATAACGAGGACTTAAGTCAGCTGTCAGTGTTGCAAGGAGGAGCAAGTCTATAGGGTGAAGTGACAATCCCTTCAGGAGCTCTACAACGCACAGAATTTGCTGACACTCATACTGCAGCTAGCCCAAGAGTGGAAAATCGAGCTAATGACTGCTGGGGAAGGGAAGGATGTCGGCAGGCTGGGTCAGGGAACAAAGTCTTCATTAAGGAAAGAATAATTTGAAAGAATCTGAGTAACTGGAAACCTCTGTGAAGGTAGAGCTGCAGAATCCTTCCTGTCTGTATCTGGCCCTAAGAGAACCTGAAAGACATTTGCATGTATGGACACGTGACAAGAGAAAACAGTTACTGCAGAGTCTCCTGGAAAGCTCACTGTATCTTGACTTCTCACTCAGATACAAATTCTGCCCTGTTTCTTTAAAGTGTTTTGGACCTGGAACATCAAAAGGGCTCAGTAAATGTTACTCTTTTATTTTGAAGCAGCAAAATGCTGTTCACATTGGTCACCACAGGCTTAAGGTTGAAGCACATAACATTGTCTCCACAATGGGGCTAAATGCAAAATGGTGTGCCAATCTGTCTCCACCTGAGCTGATGAAAAATACCTTGGCCTTTATTTTTTTCACCAGAAAAATAGCAGGAGGATTCTGGAGCTCACTCAGTCTTATCCTTGAAAACAGACTTGCTTCTAGTCCAGACTGTTTTTTGACCATGGCCTCCAGAGAAAAAGTCATTATAGAGCTACGGTAGAACATTCATTCCCTGGACCTTTTTATAGAATTTACCGGGGCAAAGGTTTTTCTCGTCAAACCAGGTGATTAGAATGGGCACAGAAGAGGCTGGAAACTCTTCTCCAGACTGTGGCTGCACACACATCAGATTTTCACAGTATGTATTATTCTTTGACTTCCCCTGACTTCTTCCTCTCCCACCAGCTGGCTTGCTTGGTATTTAGGCAGCAGCTTCAGCAGCTCAGACTTCCTCCTTCTGCTTGGAAGGCTCTAAGCCTTCTCAGCATAGTTCCATCTTTTTATTCTGTGGGATTGACCAGCAGTTAGGAAAGAACGCTCTCGATCTCCCTAGAGAAATGGGCAGGGGAGAGTGCATGCGAATCACCATTATGATGTCTCAGTTCTTCCCATTATTTTCCTATTCCCAGATTAAGCTGAACTATTTTAGGATGCCTTTAGAGGCAGCTTTGCCAGCAGAATGACCACAGAGGATGCTAAAAACAGGTGGAGTTTGTTGAAAGTTTAACTGCTCTCTGATGCTTCAGCAGGCATTTATATTACCATTATCTCATTTAAAACATAAGCAAACTCTGAAGGTCAGAGAGATTAAGAAACTTTCTCAGGATCGCACAGCCAGGATGTTGCCAGGATCCATGCTTAGGCTTGTATATCATAAATATATATATATAATACATATAATATTATATTATATATATTATTTATATATATAATAAATATATATATAATTATGCTATTGGCTATTAGTAATGTCAATAGTAATATTATCAAGAATCCTCAGGCTATGAGGCTGGTCACATTTTCTCCTTTGTGTTAGACAGTGGATATAATTAAAGCATTCCAAGATTAAAAAAAACCAGCAAACTTAACAAAATGGTTAAGATACTAGAGCATTAAGGTGACTCCAGCTGCTTCTCTTGCCATTTAACAATTTTATCTTTATTTTTTATCTACAAATGGTAGCAGGTTCAAATATTTCCCTTTGCTCAGGATATAATTTCCAGAGGGTATTCTTTGCAAGGGAACTGAACTCAATGCTATTAAATAGCAATTACCATGAGCTCCTGCTTCTGTGCCATCATATTTAATAGGGCTTCACAGGAGTCCGTCATAATGATGTGAAATGGGGTTTTGGGTTTTGTTTAATTCCAAAAAAAAAGTGTGTGCTTTAAAAAATCCACCAAAGAGTGTTTAATAACATTGTTCTCATTGCCAATGAGCAGATGATGCTGGTTTTAAAGAGACAGTGCAGCTGCAAAGAAAACGCAGTTGCAAGGCAGGATCCTGAGGTTGGAGAGAAGGAGAGCTGTAGCATCATGTGCAGAATACTGAACAGTACATCTCATGCTTTCTTATCTAAGCAACAAATTGGTACCAGATATGAAACACAAGCCTAGAAAATGAAAGGAATGTAGTGAACACGTCCTTTAAGAGATGACCTTCTTTTATGTGTAATTCAGTGGTGAGCAAGGGTGTCCTCTCTAATCTTGGTGTTGATTTCATGCTTGTGATGATCCAATGTCCTGTTGAAATGTTCACAAATTTATGGGGGAGGAAGTCTCATGTTCTCATGGTTGTGAGTTCAGTCTTCTTTCAAGCTGTGTGGTAAGTTGGGAATTATTTCTCAAAAGCATATAGCTTACTTATCTGAAGGTATATGGTTATTCTCCAAAATTAGAAGGGACTTCTGCTCTGATACATGTTATAAGGGGCTGAGGTTTAAGGGCATATATCAGAGCCATTTTCACTGAGGGTAGGTTTTATCTGAGTACCTTCTGTTGTTCCGGGCCCCATCTAGAGCCATCAGCTTTTCAAATTACTTGGTAAAATGATCTAAGCAGAACCTCCTTATGTGGTTATTATATGTGGTATTCCTCTTTATCTAACAGTATCTACGAAACAATACACTTTTTTTTCCTAAGCAACTTGATTCTCTTTGTTCCATCACTATAATGTCTTCGATGGAATGAATCAGCATGATGTCCAACAGGATTGTGGGATGATGGGGAGTTGATACAGAATGGATTGTGTTGGCACAGAACTGGGGAGTTGACAACCTAGAAGAGCTATACTTTTGTCTCCCACTAAGTGAAAGTAGACTACATTTAGTGTTCTTTGTTTATGGGAATGGATTAAAATGAATCGGTTTTATCAATTGCTGCAAACTTGATAGTGATAACTCCACTAACAGAATAACCTGGCAAGAAGCTGCAGTAGGCATATCACTGAGTTCCTAACTCCATCAGTGTTTTGCACTGGCCAAACTAGAGTTAAATGGGGGATATGTTGGTAATCATTACACATGTGTCTTTTCAATATTTTATGGCATCTCTATGGTTCCCCCAGGGATCAAATATTTCTTTTGAGTTATATTTTGGTAGAGATGGAGTAATGTCAATACTTTCATTTGCTCCTTCAAATCAAGTAGATCTTGGGACGCCTGGGTGGCGCAGTTGGTTAAACGACTGCCTCCGGCTCAGGGCGTGATCCTGGAGTCCCGGGATCGAGTCCCACATCAGGCTCCCAGCTCCATGGGGAGTCTGCTTCGCTCTCTGACCTTCTCCTCGCTCATTCTCTCTCTCACTGTCTCTCTCTCTCAAGTAAGTAAAATAAAATCTTAAAAAAAAAAAAAAATCAAGTAGATCTTTCTTGATAGATCAAGATCCATATGAAGATTCTGCAAGTTGGAATAAGTAGTGGGATCTACACATTGTTGAGAATATTTATTCCAAATATAAACTTATGACCATGAGATAAGGTGGGCATCAATAAAACTCAATTTGAATAAAAGATCAAGGGAAAATAACCTATAGTTGTCACCATAATATATAGTTATTTATTATCTTATTGGATCTTTGTGATGATTAAAAATAATGGGTGAGAAAGAGCTTATTTATTTATTTATTTATTTAGTAAGGTAGGTTCCACATCCATCATGGAGCCCACCACGAGGCCTGAACTCACGACCTTGTGATTAAGATCAGACCTAAAATCAAGAGTCAGATGCTTAACTGACTGAGCCACCCAGGCACCTGAAAAAGAGCTTTTTAAATATCGGTTTCCTCTCCCACCACAGTGTTATAAATCTCTTGAGGTCAGGTATCAGGCTTTATTTATCCCTGTGGTGCCCAATATGTCTGGCATATATCTTGGTTCCTACAACTGGACATCAGTAAATGTATATCGAATTGAATTAAATAAACTACATTTCATATCAGATTCCTCCTAGCATCAGAGAGTGGTGAACATGACATAAATGTGGAATTGGAATAAAGGAAACAAGATAATTTTGAGAAATGTTCTGTCAAAACTTGACGTGCTCTGTAATACATGGAAAAAGGACAAACTTAATGAGAGAGTTTAAATCTAATCTATTCAAGCTCATTGAGCTAGTAAAGGGCTGACATTACTAGCTTTGTGACTCTGACACATCAGTGAATTCACCCAAATGTTAGTTACTTCATTTGCTGGGTTGTTGTAAGAAGGTGATGGACATCAAGTACTCAGTGTCAAACAAAGCCCCTGGCACAGTAGATGACAGGTTATAGATGTTATTATTGGTAAACTGCTGCAGGAGAGACCTTTACCTTCACCGGAATTATCAAGATTGTAGATTCTGCTGCTTTTAAATACTTGGCCAAATACTTGTATATTGCTCTCTGGTGCTCTTTTACTACCTTCATACAGATCTCCTTTCTCCATTTTCCTTTTTTCTCTTGATGTTCTTCCTTCTACTGAAGGATTATAACTTTCTTTTTTATTCAGTGTTCTCTGAGAACATGTTTGGCCTTCAGTAGTTGGGGAATCCTGAGGAGTTAAAATCCCTAGAATGACTGGCCAATGAGGATCAGGAGTTGGTGGATTAATATTCGGGTTCCCTTGCCTGTCAATGGGGCAATTCTAAGATATGTTTTACATTCTCGTAGAAGGTCCCCAGTGGGTTTGTGCCTTGTGATATTCAGTAGTGCACGTTTATTGGTCTTTCTCCCATTTGTTAGTCATTTATCCATCTCTCATATCATTTCTGAGGACCACCTTTCAAATATACTTCTTTTTTTATTATATTTTTATTTTATTTTATTTTTTTAAAAGATTTTACTTATTCATTTGACAGAGAGAGGGATCACAAGTAGGCAGAGAGGCAGGCAGAGAGAGAGAGAGGAGGAAGCAGGCGCCCTGCTGAGCAGAGAGCCTGATGCGGGACTCGATCCCAGGACCCCAATATCATGACCTGAGCCGAAGGCAGCGGCTTAACCCACTGAGCCACCCAGGCGCCCTCAAATATACTTCTTGAACCCAAATTCTTGCCTCAAAATCTGCTCAAAATACCAGTCCTATCTGATTGTCCTACTCTGATCTTATTCCTTAAATCTAGTGGAGAGGATAAGTCTCATTTGTAATAGAAACATTTTATTGGTTTTACTTCAGAAGATCATTTTATCTACAAACTCAAAAGGTGCTTAACCATCACCTTATATTGATGCTATAATGCCTCAGAACAGGCATTGATCTGATGAAATTGCTTCTTGGGAAGATCACGGGAGGCAAGGTGAAGGTTTTGTTTAGTCTAAAGAAACTGGTGAAAAAGAGATCAGCTTGATCTAGGATTCTTGGCAGAATCCCTATGAAAGATGAGGAGGAACTGAATCAGGGTTGTAGCTGTAGACATGTGGATTAGGGATAACAGATAGCATAGAATCTAAGAAGCTGAATCCATAGTAACCATACCCTGTCTTTTCCTTACTCTATGTTCCAGAGTTATTAAGATTTTACTCTACAGAACTAAGCCCCTGGCTTAGGAGATGAAGGATGCTCAAAATTGTAGACCTGTAGAGTATTTGCAATGGCACTGGGCCTCAGTACTCAGCAAAGTGATGTGATATAGAAGAACTATGGCTGATAAAGCTTTTATATGAGGAAGCTGAAAGCAACAGAAAGGAAGTGATATATTCAAAGTCATGCATCTTGAGGTGGGGGTGGGAAACTGAGGTGAGGCTTCTGTTATTGACTCCTGGTCCTTTGTTCTGTCCAGCACTCTGTGTCAATGGATGATCACTTCAGTGCTGATCTTTGGGTTGGATTTGGATCATCAGCCTTGATTTTACTTCTCTTTGGAGTATATTTACTAGAACATTACTGGTCATGATGTGACCTATTATTATTATTCTTAATTTAAAATGATTTTTATTTAACAGTTCTTGGAAGTGTTATACTCCACACTGATTCGTTGATGTTAACATATAAACCTGTTTTTGTCTCATGCTATCTTATTTCTCTAAGAGAAATATTTTATGTTCTTTGAATCTTACAGTCTCCTATAAATCAAAGTGGAATAGTTATTTTCCCTGTTTTACGATAGGAAGACTGAGTAACAGAGAACACATTTTGTTGGGAAAACATCTGGAGTGGGAGACTGCTTGATTGGAATTTGAATTCTGCCAATTGTCTTAAGCAAATTTCCTAGCTTCCCTGTAACTCAGTTCTCTCATTTGAGGATTAGATGAGGATTGAATATATCAATGTAATTCAATGCACTCAAAAGAGTGTCAAGCATTAGTATTCTACCATAGTTGTTGAGGAAGCAGTAACTAACAAGGTCAAAGTCTTACAACAAATGCAAATGCAGGAGATTTTAAATAGTACCCTTTAAAAACATAGAACTCAGGCCCACCTTTACCCTCTTCAGTGAGTGGATCAAGTGAGAGACTATTTCTCATTGGTTCGGGTGGCTTCAGCTCGAAGAGTCTATTTAGCATGCATAGGATCCTTTGCAGTATGATTATTGGCCTGATGAATTGCTGTATTCTTTTTTTTTTTAAATTTAATTTATTTATTTGACAGAGAGAACACAAGCAGAGAAAGAGGCAGGCAGAGGGAGAGGAAGAAACAGGCTTCCCAACTAAGCAGGGAGCCTGACATGGGATTGGATCCCAGGGCCCTCGGATCATGATCCAAGCCAAAAGCAAATGCTAAACTGACTGAGCTACCCAGGGGCCCCTGCATTTTTTTTTTTTTTTTTTTTAATGTTTATCTGAGAGAGAAAGAGAGAGAGAGAACACAGGTTGGTTGGGGCAGAGTTGGAAGCAGACACCCTGCTGTGCAGGGAGCCCAATATGGAGCTGGATCCTAGGACCCCGAGATCATGCCTGAGTGAAGACAAATGCTTAACTGGCTGAGCCACCCAGGAACCCTGAACTACTGGACTCTTTCCAAGTGATTCAGCCTACCCATTCCTCCAAATGTTAATAAGCATCAATTCCCAGTCACTTCCCAACAGTGTTGTCATTACCTACCATTTCAGGAAGACAGACAGCTTACAGGGAACAATATATAATTATTTTCAGGAATTGGATGGCTGTATTTGAACTTGGAAGAGATCTCTCTCTCCTTCTGTCTCTGTCTCTTTCTTGCATATAGAACAAATAGTTATGGATGTGAGTTGAAACATTACCTATCAATGTGAAATTAATGGAGAAAATTTTATTAAATATGCATGTATTTCAAGGGTCATTTATTGATAAAAACATAGAGATGAGTTAATTAAAACAAATTTACACAATTTGTGGTTTGATGGTGGAAAATTAATAGCAAAAATATGGAGTCTTAGTGTAGATGTATTTTTGATCTTAGTACCTTTTGGTTTATATCGTGTTGGTAAATGTATAAACTTACCATTTGTCATCACAAAATATAGACTATGTCTGTAAAATTGTATTGGAGGATGACAGACATTTTCTTTGAATTAATGACAATGATTTTATTATGGTAGAGACAGGATTTCTGTTACTTTAAGAACACATTGCATTTTTATTTAAGTTTATGGATTTAGATTTTTTTCTTTGGAGTCATACCTTTTATTAAACTGACTTGATGTTATTTTGTGGATTATTTCTCCCTTTAATATTATGGTGAAGTCCTTTTGCTTTAAGCTCTGCAACTGCTATTTATATTTCTAATGGGATATTAGACCTCGGAGGCTTCTAGAGTTTCTCTTACTGTAATTGTCTACTATTAAAAGACTGAATTGTTGGTCTTGCAGGAGTGGAGAACATCCAGTTCAACTGTGTTGTGTGTTACAGTTTAATATCCATCTCATAAAAACTGCTGAAAATCAATCTTCAATTTGCAAATACTTTGGATTTTAGGCATTGGTCTGTGAGAAATTTGTATCATGTTTGGCAACTCTCTTCTATATAATAATTGCAAATTGCTATCAGTTGTTCTGTTATTTTTCTTTTTTTTCAAATCTTTTTTTGTTATTTTTTCTATTTCTTTAAAAATGTTGGAGTATTGAATTGGTTGTCAGGAGACTTGAGATTTAGTCTTGAATTTGCCTTTAGCTCACTTTGGTGACCTACTTAACCTGTGTGTCTTGGTGTCTTCATCTGTAAAATGAAGAGAGGAAAGGACTTGGGTCAGATCAGAACATCTCAGAGATTTCTTCTTTTGTGCTCGGATCTTACCAATGGTATATTTTGGACTACAATTGACAGACTTAGGTTGTTAGGATAATAATGGATTTGTTAAGGATAGAAAGGAGGTTGAATTAGAGAAAATGCCTCAGGTAATAAGGAGCTGGAGAATTAAACTATCTATAAAGGAGTATTTGAATAGAGGCTACTTGGTGGTGTTACAAATGGGCCAAACTGGCTTGGTAAAAGTAGGTAAAGTATAGTAATATGTCACTAACAGGATTGGGGAGGTAAGTGGAACAAATTCTACAAAGGAGCAATGCAGAGAAAAAATCACAGTCAGTGTAAGGACCTATTTAGCAAGAGGCTTTCTTTAAACTGTCACTGCTCCCCTTCCCCCAGGGGATTTACTTGGAGACAAGTCCCAGAAACCAGCCTCAGGTAACAAAGCTCAAATACAGGGGTGGGTCAGGCCAGGTGGAGACATCCGATCAGTGGGAGGATGCATACTGTCTCCCTGGTTACCAAGAAGTATGGGCCCTGCCCTTTTGGGGACTTTTGGGCGCCAATCCCAATCAAGGTGATGGGCTGGGTCAAATGACTACTAGGGTAAAATGTAACTCAATTGGTCACTTAGTATCACTGTGGAGTTTCCTGTGTATGTTATAATTTCATTGGCCACCTGTGCGTGGCCAGGCCTGACCGCATGGTCCTTGCCCTAAAAAGCTAGTCTGTGGGGGCACCTGGGTGGCTCAGTGGGTTGAGCCTTTGCCTTCGTCTCAGGTCATGGTCTCGGGGTCCTGGGATGGGGCCCCGCATCAGGGCTCTCTGCTCAGCAGGGAGCCTGCCTACCCCCCCCCCACTTGTGATCTTCCTCTCTCTGTCATGTAAATAAAAAACTAAAATCTTTAAAAAAAAAAAAAAAAAAAAAAAGCTAGTCTGTGAAACAGAGAAGGGTCGCCCTCTCTTGTAGGAGGTGCATCCCCAAACGTTCAGTTAGATTCTTGATGCTTGTGCGAAATAAAGCTTTGCTTGACCTTCACTTTATACCAGTCTGGCTCCTTTAATCATGGACCCATAATTGGGGCATAACAGTCAGCAGGTCATACTTAGGGCTGGGTGATATAGAAGTATGGCTTCGGATGAATGCGCACAGAAAGAGGCAAAAGCAAAAGGGTTTTGTCACAGGGGGATGGGTGGGAGGAGAATGCGATAAAAGATAGGAAATGTTGCAACTGAGAATCTATAGGGTTGCCTGAAGCTCATCTGTCATACAGACACTGGGTTTGCTGGAAAAAAAATAATTTTAAGCTCTACTAACTTTAGAGTCATTTTGTCTAAAAGTAAGTATGTCTTCTTAGGTATTGTGAATGAAAAGAGGGGAAAAAGTGATCAGAAAGGGGTACCATGCATTAGTGCCACATCTTCTTCTGTAAGACCTTAGAGCTTCCCCCCCCCCCTTTATTTCTACCAGCCAGAGAGAATCAGAGAATGATGGAGGAGGAGGAAAAGTACTTAAGGAAGGAGATTTTAGAAACTGAAAGGATCTGTTTTAGCTAGGTTGGGAAAGATGTTTCCTTGGTTACAGATCTTTATATGTGGTAGAATTATGGTGAAAACACTTTAAGGAAAATTACTTGATTGCTGGAAGATATCAGAGTTTTTCAACAAATATTTCATTGAAAATAATGGGTTGAGCACCTGCTGTGTGCAAAGCTTTGAACTGAGTGCTCTGGAGGATATGAAAAATTATACTCCATTGTTCTCGACCCTGGGGAGTTCATACTAGAGATGGAGAGACAAAGCACACCAAGCACACCAAACAGTGATTACTGATAAAGTAAGATTTAAATATCGATCTGGAATGCTATCCATAGGGATTCCCTCCCTTTACCTCTGAGTTTGGGTCAATTAAGAAATATGCCAAGTATAATGTATATTAGGGCAATAAATGACCTTTATTTGTAGTAGATAAAGGCTGGACTGAAGAACACGTAGTCTAACATAGATCCCAGTAGGCAGCCTGACATTAAATTCTAGAATTAGACTTATACTCTTGACTATGCAGTGCCTCTTCCCCCCATGGGACAGAGAGGAGTCACTATTTGTGGCAGAACTCATTTCCAAGAAGAAAAGAGAGGAGCTGAGCCCCTAATTATGAATTTATTCTCCCCGACTTTGAATAGGGGTAGAGAGATGTCAATAATTAAACTCTTTTCTTAGGAACGATTCACTGTGAGTGGGAAAATACATTTCCCTTAACAAAGGATATCAGTGAAACAAAGAAAGTTTATGCAAAGTGCTGAAGAAGGGGCCATGCTTTAGGTGCTGGAGATAGAAAGGATTCTTGGGCCAGAGTGTGTTGGGAGAGTTTTGTGAAAGTGAAAGGATTTGAGCTGGCTTTTCAGTGGTGATAACTTTTATTTAGCATGGAGAGGATCCTGCTGCAGGCAGTGGTGGGAATGGTGTGGGCAAAGTGTTGAGAATACAAGGATGTGAACACCAAAGTAAGATGATGGCAGTGGGAACAGAAAGAAACAGTAGAGGTAGGATGTAAGGAGATGCTATTGAAGGGGGAAAATGAGCTTAAGGGCAGGGGTCCCTGTTCTTATTCTCCTTTGGTGACTTTAGTGTACCAATTAACCTCTCTAGGTTTTTCTCAGTTTCCTCATCTGCAAAATGGGAGAGTTTGGATAGATAGGCTTCTCTGGGTTTCCATTAATTAGCATGGCCTACCTTGCTGGGAGAGGGTATTAAGATTATCAGGAGGAAACAGAAAAGTGAAGACCAGAGCAGATGTATGGAATTATCCTTCTATATTCCTGAGAGATACAGCGATAGATAAGACTTTCAGTGGAATTTTCTGAGAATGCGGTTGTGTTGTTTCCTGGGAGCTAGTGACATCTATGGGGGAAAAATTGCCTCCATAGCACATTATATAAGCTGAATGGGGTGGGTGAGGAAGCTCAGCTCAAACCCTTTTTGGCTTTCAGGCCCAGATCCAGGTAAGGAGCACTTAGTGTAGACCCTGACCCGCACCCTAAATGGCAGAGAGCGAGGAGGGAGACCCACGGAAGTCTTATCCCCTCCCCTCTTCCCATGCCAGCCCACTGCTAAACAGATTTGTCTTGGGTTAAGGAGAGATTTTTCTCTTGCTCTCTTAAGTTATGCATTGAGAACATTCTTTGGATCGCTTGCTCTTTCCAAATTCATAAACCTACTAAAATTTTGCATATTTAAGGTAGGACTGAACTTCAGTATCCTTACTGTATTCTCCTAAATCATCAGTCTCATTACTTTTAGTGTGCATTGGTGAGATTTTATTACACATTTTAAAAAAAGCTGTCTTTTATCTCAGATTTTAAAATCCACATATATTCCAAGTGGTTCTCATTCTAAAGAAGAGACCAAAGGGGCTAAGTGAGGAGAAAACAATCCACAAAATAGTAATTTTCAAACATGATAAAATTAATACTGTGCGCATGCATGGTCCATGATACTTTTAATGTGAATTGATGCCTCATTTAGCTCAACTGCAAACCAATAACAATGCCTTATTCATGTGCAGCACCGAGTCCTCTGATAAAGCTGGTTTCACTGTGTTTATAGTTCATTCATTCATTTGTTCATTGTCAAATATTTAGTGAGCCCCATTAGGCGCTAAAGCCTGTGTTAGGTGCTAAGGATGCAATGGTGAGCGAAACAGTTGAAATTTCTGCCTTTCTAGGGTAGTGAGCAAATCTTAGAAATACATAATAATACCATGAGACTTGTTATGAGGGAAAAGTACAGATGTCTCAGTGATTTCTCATCAAACCAGCCATGGAGTTCCAAGGCCTGAGAATGTAGACACGTGTGTTCCAGCCTCACTGTGTCGGGGCAGAATTCAATCCTTGATCCCTTTTCTAGAACATTCTGCCTTACCTTTCCCTCTTCTGTCGGGAAACTCCTGTCATTCCTGCAGGTCCAGCTCAAATGTCAAGTGTCTTGTTAGACGGTGTGACATGGTTACTTGGAGCTGAGAGTGAAGATTGCTACTCCCAGTTTATTCCCAACTATTTCTCTAATAACTGTGTGACCTTAATATAGGCACTGACCCAGCTCTGTGCGACCTCTTCCTCTGCTCCCCTTCACACAGGCATCTTTGTAAGCCATATTCAGTCATCTAAAAGCTATATCAGGTAATTTAAGTATAAATTAAAAATGAGTGAGGTGATTACCTTAGGTCACTTATGCCTGGAGTTAAATGTCTCAGAGTCCTGCTCCTTGGCTCTCAGGTTTTACTGTGGGATTTCAATAAGAGCTGGGGGACAAGGAGTGGCCTCTCATGCTCGTGAGCTTCAGCATATCCCAAATTGTCATTTTAGTTCTGGCTTACGATGACTTCTCATTTTGACCTCCCTGTACTGGGTTTATATAGGTGCCCAATATGTGCCCAGTAACTATCTGCAGAACTGGAAGAAAAAAGAAAGAAAGAAAAAGAAAAAAAAATTAAATGGCCAAGAAATGACTATGGGGAAAAAAAATCACATTCTAGAAAAAGCTGGTAAATAGCCAGGGGTTATGTTGTCCTCAGGAAAGGACCTTCAGTTCCCCCATCACAGGGAGATGGGACCACAGTTCCAGGACCCACAGGGTTGGGAGGGAGTACCCAAACATGGACAGACTCTAACCTACCAACCCAGGCTGCCTGCCCGGAGTATCTTTTCCAAGACACTTTCTTGTGCTTTTCTTTCTTGTGCTAAGGGATCAGGCTTGACATAATCACTCTCTTGGAGGAGGGTGGGACGTGTGAGTCACTCAGGACCTTATTTGATAAATATAGACACTTTTATGTGAAAACAAGTTTTATTCTGGTGGATAAGAAAACACCAAGGTATCCTGAAGCAGGGATTGAGTTGGGATGTGGAAAGGGGAAAGGTGAAGGATGGTTTTTTAGTAGTGTATAAACTGGCTTCTTACAGCTAAGCTCCAGCTGTTTTCTTGGGGTTTATTTTTCTGAGGATTTCAGCCGTAGCTCAGCGGCATAGGATGCACGGTTTCAGTTCCACCTGTGAGGGTGTGGCCAAATGAAGAAGGTTCCACCAGACAACAGCTGTGGTAAAACTGGCTTAGAATTTTCTCAGCAAGCCTTAGGGGTTTGTCTTTTGCTAAGCTTCTCTCTTTACCCACGTCTCTCCTCACTGCCTTCGTCGTCTCTCTCCATTTCCTTTGTTTCTCTCCCTCTTTTGTCCCCCACCTTTTTTTCCCCCCTCTCTGCTCTCCCCACCCGTCTTCCTGTCTCTGTCTCCCCCCACTCTGATTACTTCTGTCAGTGCTGCAGGATTAAGAGCCCGGTGCATGAGCAGC
This sequence comes from Neogale vison, assembly GCF_020171115.1. Lineage (NCBI taxonomy): Eukaryota > Metazoa > Chordata > Mammalia > Carnivora > Mustelidae > Neogale > Neogale vison. The sequence goes on from NC_058098.1 coordinate 131,462,679, forward strand.
AGGACTCTGCCTCTGCCATTCCTTCCACAGCACTGAGGGCTGGGCGCTCCCTTCCTAGAGAGCAAGCGGGCTGCCTTGTCACAGAACCATGTAAAGAGTCAAAGAGTACTGTGAGCACATGCTATTCCCCTAGCCATTCACATGGGGGCACGGGGGAGGCGGGGGGCTATTTGGATTTCAGGGGGCTCTGCACCCTGATGCAGAGGAACTGGGCACTCACTCTATGCTGGTCGCCGGACCAAAGTGTGCATAGTAGTTTGGAGATGGCAGAGGGTGGCAGGAGAGAGGACCCTGTATTGTTCCTACACCACAAATAGAAAGGAGCAGCAGCTCAGAGGGTATTCCTTGGCCGTTTGGCCGGGGTTGTGTCTCTAACCTCTTAGAGGGCTCACCTGGAGGGCCTGAACTTGTGTGAGTACTGGGGCAAGACTAGCAGACTCACTGCGGCATCTTGTTATGAGTCAGTGTTTACCAGGAGACTCCTATGCAGGAGATGCTGCTCGGGACAGTGCTGGCAAGAGACAGAGGAATTAAAATTGGTTCCAGTGACTTTCCACTTGAGAAAGGCAGAGTAGGTTTTACCTAAAGCTGCGAGTGTTCAGTACCCAGCACCAGGTGCAAGAAATGGGAAGGAGACGGGGGGAGAGTATGTGGAGAGGGCTTCCTGGAGGAGATGAGCCTCCAGGAAGGCAGAGGTGAGAGGATGCGACCTACCAGGCCACCTGCAGACCTAGAACCAAGGAGGCTTCTTTCTTGAGGAGGCTGGCACTGCAGGAGGAGCATCCGTCATGAGCCCCAGTAATTCAGGAACCTCGTGCAAATGAGGCACTATTAGCTCGAAAGACAGGCAGAGAGACTTTGGTATACAAGGAAGGAAAATCTTTTAATTCTGCCCTTCTAGGTTCCTTGTCTGGACTAATAATTAAGTTGACATGAGAGAACTTAACAGGAGAAAAGCAAATTGAATTACATACAAATGGGAGCCCCATGAAGATGTGAGAGGCTCCCCAGCAGTCAGGCAGTTGGGGTGTGTATGTCCTCTTGACCAAGGAGAAGGGGGTACAGTTTGGGGACTTCAATGGGGAGGAGACAATCCACAGAAAGACGGGAAGAGCAAATGTTCGATCAATGAATGTTTGCTGTGCCACGGGGAGAAGTCTTTTTGATTAAGGAAAAAAAAAAAAAAGTTATCTTTGGTGATCACTCTCTTCCAGGTACAGGCCTCTGATCTGAATTGTTTTAGGTGGTGAAAAGAGAGGTAAAAAAGCTCTTTTTAAGTCCGTTGGGCCTTGATTGTCTTCAGCTCAAAATAACCTATATGCCAAAATGGCACGTTCTGGAGTGGCCTGCCCTGAATGAACCCCACGAGTTCCCTCCTCTGAGAATTCTTTGGAAGTGTCACATATTCAAAACTGTGCTGGTCAATTGTTCCATTATTTCACGGAATTAAGCTCTTAGCCTTGAAAATAGGTCAGTTTAGTTTAACAGTTGTGTTTCATTTTAGGTGGTTGTGATAGAGCTGGGCTCTCTAAGTCAGATTTGTATTGCTCAAGGAATCAGGTATTTAATGAGGCATTTCTATGGAAACAAGAGGAAAACATGGTTAATGATTGGAGCAAATTAGAAAACAGTTTCTAGGTTCTGAGGGTAGCCAGTCCAGACAGCATCTACATGTCAGGCTCAAAGCATCCTCAGAGAGGATGAGGGCAGACAATGGCCATCTGAACAGATTTCCCTGGTTTGCAGTTGAAATGTCTCTGGTGATCTTTCTGAGTGGCCCACACAGCAACAGGCACAAAGATTATCTATACACAAACTATTGTGGCTATTTCTCTGAAGTTTATATCAAGTTGTCCAAATTTAGTTTGTATGGATTTGAAAAAGGGCAGTTTTAATTCTTAATGTTTCTAAGTCAGAAGGTTGGACGAAAAACTGGAAACATTAGTTTGGTGAGTTGAAGCCAGATACTGAAGGAAACTAGTTTACTAGTAGAAAACAAAACCTTTAAAGGCCAATCTATTAACTACCAGTGTGTATTATAGTTTCTACTGAAACATAATTTTTCTCTCTATAACCATCCCTATTTCTATCAAAGATGACCATAATAAGACTACTTTATCGCAAATTAAGTCACTTCAATAAAATTGAGCTGATTATTTATGCAAGTGTGATAAGAATAGCCATTAAACATATAGATTTTAAAATCTGCTTTGCTGGAACTTTCTATAAGGAATCTGAGATTGAACTTCTAAGAACCTCTCAACATTAAGAAGCCAATCCAATGATTTGCCATTATACTTTACCTGCAATACCTATAGATTTGAGTTAACTCCTCTTTTCTCGAGGGCACCAAAATATCACTTAGCAGGAAGTGACCCTCTTACCTGGTAAGGCTGCTGGGAACTCTGTAAGGAAGATACCAAACCAGTTTTATCCAAGGGGCTTTATTAGCTTCATCAAGTCAATATTAGTTCCTTAAAGCTGCCTGGTCATGTCTGAGTCTATGCATGTCTCTCTCAAACATGATATTCCAGGCAAAGCCTTGGTAATAAACAAATGTTTCCAATTGCATCCTGTTACAAGGAGAACAGATTCTTACTGAATTTATGTAAGTAACTATATTGCTATGAAAATATAAGAATACTCTCTGAGAGTTTCTGAATACTAGAGGTTTCAGGTAGGGAGAAAAATATACATGTTTCATCTTGTTTTAAATCATAGGTAGATTAAGAGAAAAGAGGAAACATTTCTTTAAATCTGGAAAAAACAAAACATTAAAGAGCCAGCAATATTTCAAGGAAATAGTCATAAAAATTATAATCATCCTCCTTAAAGTTTATACAGTCCCATGTAATTAATTCTTGTTGATCTTGATTTTTAAGAAACTTTATGAAGTCATCAGTTCCTGCATTAGGGTTTTGTGGTTCATACCTGGTTCAGTGGTATGATCTGAAAGTTATCAGAGACTTGCATTGTAGAGTACAGTTCCTTCCTTTCCATGAACCTTCTTGTAGCTAAAGAACTTTTGCAAAAGCATCAGAGTACAACAGTAACAGTGACAAAAGACTTAGAAACGGCCACAATTAAAGATCTGATGAGAGTCTATCACAATGCAATTGACAAAGAGAACTGTTTATTTCTGTGACACATAACAATTTAAGATAACTGGAATTAAGACTGATAACATTATACCAGGTACAATTTAATGCAATTACATTTAGTTCAAAGAACATTTATTGAGCAATATCTCTGTGCAGACTTGTGGACAATACAGGGGTAAATACAGCCCAGACCCGGTGAAACTTATACCCAGTGGACTGCGGGAGAGGCTGGAATCAAAGTGTGGGACAGTGGACCAGACGAGGGTGTGGGGGTGGTCAGTCACCTGTCCTTCCTTCCTGGTTGCCTGCTCTTTCATAAATCATGTAACCTTAGAGATCTTTAGTTTCTTTGTATCTAAAATGGCATTAATGATGACTTTTCCTCTCTTCATAAGGGAGTTTGAGAATCAAAGGGGTTAGTAGGTCTGAAAACATTTAGTCGTCTGTAAACTGCTGCACGGAAATGCATCCTTACTACACTTGTGAGTAGGGAAGTTATTAGCAATGCCACAGCTTTATCCATGGTTAATGATTAAGATATGGTCACCTCGAACACCTAACTTCAAAGCAGGCATCTTTTAGCAAGCATTTTAATAGCCTCCTTTGAATTACCTATAAGGTCTAAGCAAAACAGAATTGGATTTCTTTGAAGAGATTCGGTTACATCTTTTCAGTAATTTAAGATGGCCTTTTCACATAATTTAGTTTGAATGTATGTTGTAGATGCAAGATGAAAGAAACAAATTTTCGTATGAAACAATTTGACAGGTACTAGAGAGGGGAGGAAGATAGGAAAGGACGGAGATGATTAAAAAAGGCAAAAAGTTGGGGCGCCTGGGTGGCTCAGTGGGTTAAAGCTTCTGTCTTCGGCTCAGGTCATGATCCCAGCCAAGGTCCTGGGATCAAGCCCTGCATCGGGCTCTCTGCTCCGCGGAGAACCGGCTTCCTCCTTCTCTCTGCCTATTTGTGATCTCTCTCTGTCAAATAAATAAATAAAATCTTAAAAAAAAAAAAAAAAAGGCAAGGATTGCATGGAGCACTGGGTGTGGTGAATAAATAATGAATACTTATGCTGAAAATAAATAAATAAATTTAAAAAGGCAAAAAGAAAGAACACTGGTGAATGTGGTGAATGAAGCAAATTATAAGTGATAGCAGAGAGATCCTAGACTAGAGTTAGGAGACCAGGGCTCTGGTCCTACTCTGCTTCAAGCATTTGTTCCTTGACCACATCTCTTACTTCTTCTGAATCTTTGGGGGGCAAGGGGAAGGGTTAAGATAACAAATGGTAGGGGTTACAATTTTTGCCAACTCCAAAACTCATGATTCTAAACTTAAAGGGAAACATAACTTCAAGCCATGATACTGAACATTTTACTGTTTAACATGGAGAGCTGAGGCTGTGAACAAGAGACTGATTTTCAAACCAAGTTCATTTAGTTTCTTGGGTAAGTTTCCTTTAGTCATCGGCATTCTGAACAGTCCTCTGTTCAGACTGGATATAATTATGACTTACTGAGTGTGTCCCAGAAGAGCCATGAGTTAATGTCTTTGAGACAGCCTGAACTGCTCAGATGAAAGGTGGCTCTTGTAAATACATGGTTAGATGAGCCTGTTAGGAAACTGCGGGGTTTGGAGAATTGCTGCTTCAGAAATGTTATTCGAAAAAGGCGGGGTAGAGGACAGGGTGCCAGCACCAAATAAGATATGAAAGACAGAAAGCAAATCTACTGGGAAAGGAACAGGAAAGGTAAGGAAGCAACAATACTGTGAGAAAACCAAAACACGAATTATCTTGGTGTGTTACAAAAAAAGAATGTGGATATGTTGCAGTCGAATCAACCTACGATATTGTTGGCATTCTTTCTTAAGGATGTTTAAAGGTTTTAAATGGTAGAAATATGTATAGAGTATCTAGCATTTTCACTGCTGGATAAATGTTGCTGCCATATAGCTCCTTTGTGACTGGCCATTTGATTCTGTAGATGGTGTCAGGGGACAAGGAATAGAGACTGTGCTCCTACTTTAACGAATTTGCAGTCTGCAAATCAAAGCAAAATGGTTCAAGTAAAGTTAGGTGGGATTAAGTGATGTTTGTGGTATGTTCTGTTGTGGTGGTTATGAGCATCGTTTTTTTACTCACTAATTAAAAAATTCCAAAGATCCAAAAGAGGGAATGTAGATCCCCTACCCCTAACACTGTGTAAGGAACAATTTAATCAATCAAAAGTTCATAAATGATAAAGTGCATGCTGGCTATGAAATAAAACTAGAAACAAGAACAAAAAGTTAACCAAAATTTCTAGTCCCTAAAAATGACAAACTATACCAAAACAAAATCAACTTTCTTAAATAGCACTAGGCCAAAGATTAAAAAAATAAAAACTGAAATTATGTACTCTACAGAAGTTAATAAGGAGAGTGCAAAATGTAAAAACAGAATAAGACTAAGGTTACACATAGAGAAAATCAATTGCATTTATTACATTTATTAGTAAAGAGGAAAAAGAGACAACTAGAATGTAGTCACCAACTTCCTACTGACCCAAGATTGCAAAAGACTCATTACAAGAAAATTACAAATGATAAACACTTGGATGCCAAGTGTTAAGTGGTAAAGTCAAATCATGGGTCCTTGTCCCGAGACACCGTGCTCCTGCCAGTACATCCTCTCTCTCTCTTCAGTAATGGCTGGATGTTCATCTAAGCACTTTGATCCAGCTGGACTAAGTATAGAACAACTGTTTTGTTTTCTCTCTTTATGAGAAGAGTAATGTCTAGGCTAACTCCCTGATGCTGTTGAGAAGAGGTATATATGGAAGGCTAGAAACCATGGTTGTCATAGTATTGGGATGGCCATTTATTATCACATCTGCTTTATAAATTACCTCTAGAGCTCTTGAGAGAGAGTGGCCACATTGGCCTCAAATCAGAGGAGTATTTTCTCCTCTATTAATTTTTTTCATGAATATTGTTCATCCAGGAAATGGATTATCAGAACATTGCTCCTGGCTAAGATGGTATATGCCTGGTGGGGAGAGAGTCCTCCCTCTTAACTGGGCTTTATTCTTTAGGAAGAAATAGGGCAAAGAGATGAGAAGGAATTGTTCTCTGCTCTCAGGAACTCACAGTGTGGAAGGGAGAAGATATAAACAGAAGATTGTATCCCATGGCAAAGTGACACAAATGCTAAATAGATGTTCATCAGGGGTTTGAGAAATAAAAGCAATCAAGGTTGCCTGGGGAATAAAGACTCAGGGAGTTGGCATCATAAATGGGTCTTTACAAGTGAGAAAGATTGGATTTGGCAGATAAGTGAGGTAAGTCATCAGCTTGTGCAAAGAATCTAGGAGTGACTGTAGAGACCATCTACAAGAAAAGGGAGCACTGTTGAGTCTCAATCTTTCATGGTCAGGGTCAAGAATGAAGATGGGTACAGTTTCAGCTCTACCTTCCAGCCTCTCCTGAGTGAGGCCTTTGGGAAATGGATTCTTTGCTTGCGATAGTTAGCCTGTGCCTGTATTTCAACAACACCCTGCCTGGTCATTTGGGGCCCTTCTTGGCCCCTGTTTTTTTTTTTTTTTTAAGAAGCTTTAAATCATACTCCTGAAAAATTACATCATTTCTAATCTCCACATGTAACTGTTCCCTGGGACCAGACAGATGGACTTTCTCTAGGTCACCCCAAAATTTTAATCCTTCAGTATGAGCATAGAATTGTATGTTATACAACAATGATAAAATATGTGTGGGGATGGCTGGGGTGGAGGAGAGAGGGTTCTCCTGCTATCAGACCCTCTTCTGTTGAAACTCACAGAGGGGCACTTAGACAACCTGAATTTGTTTATGCCTACTGGGCTCTGCATAAGCCAAAAGATGCTGGCAAATGACTCAGGTACGTTGCGGTGAAATGGGCATTATGATTTCCTGAAGTATTAAAGTCCTGTTTCATCACTGCGTTTGAAGGACACACCAATGTGTTTGTTGGCCAGCTTATTTTGGGTTTTGCTGGTGGGCAATCATTCATCTTTCTGACTCATTTATGGTAGAAAAGCCTTTTGGGGGAGGGGTTCCCTATTAGTTCAGCTGAATATTCAGGCAATATATGTGAAGTGCAGGAGATCACTTGCTAAGGAAATACATGCTTATCCAGGCTTCCTGATTTGGGAAAGGTACTGGACTCCTACTGTGGAGAACTTTGACTACTACAGTAAGAAAAGGAATTTGGACTTTCATTATATTGCAAGCCCAGGAAAATTTGCAAATAGATAAATTACATTGTCAGGCCTCACATTTAGGAATATTCTTTCATTCAGGAAACATTTAGTGAGTCCCAATTATGTGTTGTGCCCTGTAATAAGTGGGAGATACCGAGGAAGTGAACAAGATCCTGCCCTCAAGTTGTTCTCAATCTACTGGGAAGACAGACAAGTGAGTCACGGTTTGCAGTTAGTGTGTTGGGTATACCTGTAGATATAAGTAAACCTATGCTATAGGAGGATCTTCTGAGACTGACTGGGTGATCAGAGAAAGCTTTCTGGATGAGACAGCATCTAGATCTTTGAATGATAAGTAAGACTTAGGTGAACGCAAGAGAGGAGGAAAGAAGGAGTAAGTCACTGGAGCACTGAGGGCCTGAGCACCTTCTGATATCACAGATGTTGTGGAGGCAAGAGTACTGCCTAGGAAGCAGCAACTGAGTCATTTCAGGCGGGGAGGGTCAGCACTAGAGCAGAAGTAGTGAGGTTTCCAGGAAAGGCCAGACGAGGACAGGAGAGGTACAGTCAGCTCCTTTCTCAACCATAGACTATTGTCTCTGATCTTACATTTCCCTTTCTTCTCTTTTTTTGCTCTATTGTTGTACCTGTGAATTTAGGCTAGTGGATAAATATTCTTCACTGAAATTGCCACATAGGTGCCATTTCTAGAACTTTCCTTGACTACCCAATTTGCAAAATTTTATAAACTCATATCATTTTCAAAAATTTATTATTTTTTAAACTCATATCATTTCTAAAAGCAATTTCTCCCCCAAACCTCTTGCAAGCCTCTTTGGCCATTCCTCCAGCTGGCATTTAGATGAACATACAGAGTTGTCTTCTCCATCCTTCCTTTTGGGTTAAGTGAAGCCCATTTCTGGTGTTTGCCAACTTTTCTTCCCCCTGAGCTTCTTACGTTTTTGATGGTATTCACTCTGGGTCCTCAGTCTCAGGGATCCTCATGCTCCATTCTCTGCCTGTTTTCAAAGTCTGATCTCACATTAGAATCTAAAATGTATGCACCCATATATATTGGGCTACCACTTTCCCTTTCTGTTCTCACTCAGAAATTAGACAGGGGCTTTTAGGCATCAGCCTGTAGATAGGAGAGGAATAGTCCCCTTAATTTATGCTGTGAAGACAATTTCCTGGTTCACCTATTGATTTTTTGACAAGGTCTGTACTGCTGGTGGACATGGACTTCTGAGGCCCTGAGATCGACTTGGTCACTAATCCATGGTATCATCTGATAACTGTGCCCTTTTCCTTCTGGAACCTGATTTTCTTATCTCTGAAATGAGAGGGTTGTTCTAGGTCTGGCTCACACCTTTGTGACATTCTGTAATTTACAATGATAGCTTTCAAGCCTATCTAGCATCTAGAACAGGAAGTCCTGGCAAGTAACTTTTATCATACGCAGGATTTTCTTTGCTCAGTGATGTACATATGTGAACAGATGTACAGATATAAAAAGAGGTGTTGTCAGTCACATCAGGTTTATTCTGTGCTTCATAGGATAGGTGGAGCCTCCCCCAAACCAACTTGTCTATTGATGATTGAAATTGCTTTAGCAAGAAACAAAATTTTCACTTTGTAGAGAGACTGGCAATTAGCTAAGGAAGGGAGAGAGACTTCTGTGTCTGCAAACAATGTAACTCATATGTGCTTAGGAACCCCACTAAAAGGGCAGGCCAGATGGACACTTTTCTAGAGCACTACTGTATAAAAGATCAGGGTGTTAAACATCACCAGAATAAAATGGATGAATGTATTTCCACTCCCACTGACATTGAAAATATTACCGAGTGGAAATTTGCATCGCACTTCGCTAGGAGAAGAAGTAATAGCTCCATTGATTATTCTGCAACATGGCACATGCATTCATCCTTGACATAGAGAGTCAGCTGAAATTCTGAAACTGAATAATGCAAGCCATACTTCTATTTTTTGGGAATGAATGATTTATTATGTTATCTGAATTCCGTATTTTTAATACACTTCTTGGAATATGTAGAGTCTGGAAAATTACAAGAATGTAACCATAGGCAAGTGAGGAACTACTTTAATCATTCTTTTTTTCAGAAGTTGACTCTTCTTTAGGGATTTGAGGTAGATTAGTAATTAAATCTGCTTATGTATATAGTTTTTATTAGTAGAAAATTACTTTTTGTCTCATTCCCACTAGAAGAACAGTGGACAAATATTGAAGGAATATTGGTTTGAAGGGGGTCCAAGGTTTCCCCATTTCTGTTTGTTTCTGACTTCTTGTGCTTGACAAGATGTGGTTGACAATAACAGAGCCATCTTGACCTTGAGTTCTCAGCAGCAGAGCTGCCAAGGCCCAGAATCCTTAACCTCCCTGTTCCCCACGCAGCATCCTGCATTTAGCTGCTGCTTGTCAGGGCAACATTTTATCTTGACTAGACTCTGCTATTCAGAGCATTCCAAGAGTCAGGGGGAGTTCTTATCTGCCAACCTAATTTATCTTTAAAGTCTTAGTATTAGTCTATGTACTTTCCCTAAGCATATGCTTTCCACAGCCAACTTGGCATAGGGTACTGTGAGGGAGCAAAGGCGAATAACACTAAATTTTATATTCTTGGGGAGACTTACATTTCTTCTCTAAAACAATAATGTGAAAGGTTGATGTTAGTTTTGAGCAACTTAATCTGACCACAAGGGTGTGTTTCTGAGTTAACATCCATTTCAGATATTGAGTGGAAAACTCTCTAGGTCAGACCCTGTGCCATGTACTTCAGGGATTCTTGAGGGAAATTAGGTGCTGCTTTGTTCTCAAGTAATAATTTTGTTCTTTGCTAAAGCAATTCCCAACCTAATGAAGGATTGGGGAAGGGGTATATTTTGTAGACTATGGGAGGCCCTGCCTAGTTTTATGCATTCAAAGGGTCAGTAAAAACACCACACAATTCAAACAGTGATTCAGGATGAGAAAGATCATATCATGGTTGCTTTGCAGGAAAAATAGGCAACAGGGAGTCTTCATCATTTGATGGTGAAGAGCCATTTGGGCCATTTCTACAGGTTGGCCAGAGTTTTAACCAGCAGAGATAAGCAGGGTAGCCAGAGCAAAAAGGGGGAAGAGAAACCCAGAATGAGGGAGAAAGATGTAGAGCTTGTTGGGAAATGCTGAACAGCCTTTTGGCCAAAACATGGGGTCAAGGTAAGGAGATAGTTGGAAATAAAGCTAAGATTGTTGGTCTTCGCTACCTTGGGCTGTGTCTTGGATCTGAGGAACTGGACATTGATTTGGTAGTTGATGAGACTCATCAAAGGCTCTTGTGCAGAGAAGTGATGGGGTTATAATTTCACACTGAGATGAATCCTGAGTATGTAAGATAAACTAATGGAGTAAAGAAAGAAGAAAGAGATTAGCTAAGAGGTTATTATGGTTGCTCATCTCATGTCAGAAGTAATGGATGAGTCAGTAGGAGTGCCATTGCAAAGGAGATGATGGATTTAAGGGCCATGATAAAAAATGGAGATGAGGTGGGGAAAAAAATTATTCTATGCAATTCAAACCTGGATAATTGAGGGTTGAAGATTGAAGGGTCATTTATGGAGTTTTAAAGTCTGCCTGGAGACTCCCTTGCCCATCCTCCTCTGTTCATTAATTGGAAAGATTTTTCTCTTCTGCATTTGCATATATTTTGCTTATTATTCTATTTCAGCATTTGTAACACTTTTCATCCTTTGTATTTTGTTTAGTGTCAGTTATGATTTTAAGTCTCCATGAGGGCATGCCCTTAGATTATTTTTTTAAGATTTTATTTATTCGTTTGAAATAGAAAGTGAGCATAAGTGGGGGGGGTGCAGAGGGAGAAGCAGACTCCCTGCAGAGTGGAGAGTCCAACATGAGGCTTGATCCCAGGATGCTGGGATCATGACTTGAGCTGAAGTCAGATGCTTAACTGACTGAACCACCCAGGCACCCCTCCCTTGGATTTCTAACAAAATACCTTATACTTAGCAGTTCTGCTCTGAGATTTTACTTTTGACCGAGGATTATTTTAAGATGGTGGAAAAATTAAGGAGAGAGTGTCAGTAACTGCCCTCTGTTGAGAGAGGATTATAGAAGAGACTAGTATGCTGTGGGTACACAGAGGGAGACACAATTTTGCCTGGTGAGAAGGGAGCCAAGTCAGGGAGGCTTCTGGGGAAAGTTAGTAACATTGGATGTCGACTAGAGTAAGAGAAGCTTTATGATGGCGAAGGGGTACCAGATATAGGTGATATTTTTGTTGTTCTCGGGCAGAAGGATTCAGAGTAAAGGAAGAAACTGAAAATGAGAGGTGTGGAGAGGAAAGGTCATAGGGTACCATGATATTTTGAAACTGACTGCCAAAAACGTTATTTTCCTAAATGCATTTCTAAGTGCCTTTCTACATTTAAACAGATGTGCCAATGACCATCATCCTTCCTCTTCTATCCAAAATACAGGACTTAATAGTGAGTTTATGAAAATCACTTTTGGATGGAAGATGTATTGGTTCCTGAATTTGGGGAGACAAACAGCTTCCTCGTCAACCTATGATTTCTTGAGTTAGGAGACTGTGCAGACTGGGAAGGGTAGAAAGAGAACAATTTGGCTCATCCTTCCAGACTTTAGAAGAATAAGGTAATTATTAACTTTGGAAATAATCAAGCCATCATTCTAAAGATAGATGAGTCAAAAGGAAAGGTGATCTCTACTTCAGGGTAATACCCCTAAGAACAAGTAAGAATGATTCAGCAAAACAAAACTGGGAAATACAATAGATGTGCTCTGATTACCTAAAATCTTTGACTAAAAAGGCAGGTATTTTGAAAAACCATTTGTCTCTTATAGATTAAAGTGAGAATTCTGTGTTGAGAAGGAAAATAATTTCTATCTAGTTTCTAGGGAAGGAGAGAGGAAGATGTGCTGGGTTACAAAATGTTGGGCTGTTGGGTAACCATTTGCTGAAAAATCCAATCCCAGAAATGATTTTTCCATTTGTGATTTGGCACCTAAAACTTACCCAACACAGAAAATAGCCTGATCTATACTTAAAACACATTTAATAATAGTCAATTAAATTTCTGTTTATTCCCAAAGCAGTAATAAAATAGATTATTTTATAAATCTATTTTTATTGAGTTGGCAAGGAGATGAAGTTATTAATTTAGAGAACATCTTATTGAATTTTATAAAATCAGTAATATAACAATTTACCTTGCTGACAGAATAATATATTTTAAAAATGATTTCACAACTCTATTTCCAAATATTCAAATCTAGTAGTTCTTCTCTTTAAACAGATTCAAACTTCCTTTGCTGAAGCTTATGTCTCAGCATCTCTAGGAAGCTTTTCCTGACTCACCCATTTTGTAAATGATCTCTTCCCTTTGAATACCTTTTCCCCTTCTTTGGTTGTTAAATTCAACATTCATAAAGAAAAGTGCATTAAAATACGATTTAACAATAATTATAGAGCCAACACTGGGATAATTAACCACCCAAGTCAAGAAATAGTGCATTGCTAGTACCCCAGAAACCCTCCCTGTGATCCTTCCCAATCATAGCCCCACATTCCATCGTTGAGGTAACTAGTATTCTGCCTTGCATGATAACCATCTACTTACTTTACATTGTACTTACTGTTTGTATCCATAAACAATATAGTTTCACTTTCTCTATTTTGGGAATGTATGCTCTTGAAATCATACTGAATATGCTTTTTGGTGTTGCAGTTTTTGCTCCATCTTGTGTTTTTGAGAGTCATTCTTTTTTTTTTTTTTTTTTTTTTCAGACAGCTTATTGCAGTAGTTTTTTTCTTGTTGTTGCTGGATGGTAATGCTGGGTATGATTTTTTTTTTTTTTTTTTAAAGATTTTTATTTATCTGAGAAAAAGAAAGAGAGAATGAGTGGTGGGGAAGAGCAGAGGGCCGAGGGAGAAAGAGAGAGAGAGAAGCAGAATCCCCACTGAGCAGGACACCTAAGGCAGGGCTGGATCCCAGGACCCTGGGATTATGACCCGAGTTGAAGGCAACCACTTAACTGACTGAGCAACCAGGCACCCCCCGCCCCCCTATGATTTCACTGCCAATTAACCATTCTTCTATTGATAACAATGTAGGTTGTCTCTAGTTTGGTGTATTAAAGCAGTGCCTCAAAGTGTGACCTTTGTACCCACAGCATCAGGATCACCTGGGAATTCATTTGAAATGCAAATGCTCAGATCATGTGCCAGACCTACTTACCCAGGAACTCTGGAGGTGGAGCCAGGCATACTGGGGATTTAACAAATTTTCCAGATGATTTTTTTTTTTTTAAAGATTTTATTTATTTATTTGACAGAGAGAGACACAGTGAGAGAGGGAAAACAAGCAGGGGGACTAGGGGAAGGAGAAGCAGGCTTCCACAGCCCAAAGCATGGCTCGGGGCTTGCTTCCAGGACCGTGGGATCATGACCTGAGCCCAAGGCAGATGCCCAACGACTGAGCCCCATTCCAGATGATTCTGACACATAAAAATGGAGAGCCCTTTGGAGTATCTACTTAGTATCTGTGCTTTTCTTCAACTTTAACAGATTAAGTCAAGTTTTATCAAGTAGGTATGGCAATTTGCACTTTGACCAGCATCATATTTTGTTAAGCCCATGATCTGACTGAATGAAAACCTGGAACTTGGTTAAAAATGAAAGTTTTTGTATTTCAAACAGGCTTATAAAAATTCAGGTACATTATTATTTATTCGTGGGTGCTAACAGAGTCTTGTTTTTCTTGACTATGAGTAAGCAGATACAGACAGTTATTGTTTTTTACTCTGGACAAGGATTCATTTTTTTAATCACTTTTAGTCACCATTTTTTAAAATTTATTTTTTAATTTATTATTTTTAAAATGATTTTATTTATTTATTTTGAGAGAGAGAGAGAGAAAGAGCACAAACAGGGGGAGCAGCACGCAGAGGGAGAAGCAGACTTCCCACTGAGCAGGGAGCCCAATGCAGGACTCAATCCCAGGACCGTGAGATCATGACTTAAGCCCAAGGCAGACACCAACCGACTGAACCACCCAGGCACCCCAGTCACCATTTTATTTTTAATTGATTAATTAATTAATTTGTAAAAAGGTGACTCAGGCAAAGGGTGCCTGTTTCAAAGGCTGGAAGAGGCATATAAACAATGAAAGTAAGTCTCTCTCCAGTTCTTTGTTTCAGTCATTTCTCTCTCCAGTTCTTTGTTTCAGTCATTTCTTTTCCCTCCCAAGTCAACCACTATGATGAATTTTCGAGTAAGGATTGAAAAATAATTTCTTTATGCACTTATTCTGTGTGTCATTTAGATTAGGGGGTCCCTCTCTGTTTTCCCATAGCCTGTAGTTTATTTTCATCATGGCATTTATAGCACTGAATGATTAATTGTTTGCATTTCTGTCTAAACTAGGATTTCTTTGGGTGTGGAAATTGGGTTTTATTATACCCAGATTTTAGTACAGGCAGTGTTGGTAGAGCAAAGGCAATTAATAAAAAACGTGACAACTAAATGAATTAAATGAGTAATTTTTTCCTTTTAGCTATGTTGATTTCTGAAGTTTGAATGTCTGGGTTTCTTGGCTGATTTTTCTTTCCTAGCATGTCTCCCTTTGGTCGAGGTTTGTAGAATGGCATCTCATGATGAATGTGGCTCTGCACAGGTAGATAAATAGCTAATGAGCTTTGTTGGCCTTTAGAGCCAAGAGGCAGGAAGATGGGCATCTCTTCCATCTCTGCCCTCCTCTGAGAGGTTGCGAAGGATAGTTCTGCTTTCCAACTTTGAAAAGGCCTATAAATACTCTAATTTACAGAATCCATCCATTATCATTGATTACAGAGCAACAGGACACCTAGGGGAAAGGATTTGATTAGGGGAAATGATTACTTAGGATTTTGTACTTTCAGAAAAGCCCATGTTTGCTGAATAGGAGTTTTAATCTTTTTACCTAAATGAGGTTTCTTTTCTAGCAAACCTACTGAGTTGCATGTTTCTGAGTTTTCTGGAGTTTTGTCTGTTTTCGTTGGTCTCATTGTAACTGGAACTCCACTCTTTTGAATTGAACAAGAAAGCATTTTAAAGTCCTCATTGAGTTTAGGAAAAACATGCTAGTTCTGTTACCTCTGGCTACACTTGAATGTTTAAAAATTCTCTTTTAAAGTCTGTGTTTGTCAAAATAACAGCTCAGAATTATAACTAGCAGATTGTTTGATCTTCCTATCTCTGGTGTGAAGAAACCTTACATGTTTTTGTCTTGTACTTTTTATTTTTATTATTGTGAATGTGAGGATTTTTCAGCTGCAAGGTCTGAGGAAAAGTCACTTGAAGTTTGTGTTGCATTGATACAACCAGTAAATATGTTGGGTCTTTTGTTTTGTGTTGTGTGTTTGTAAGAGAGATGTTGCCTGAAATTAGCCCATTTTTTGTGTGTTGCATCATAAACAACATGAATGGAAACCTTTCCTTTGAATAGGAGTTGTCTGTGGCCTGGTGAATACTGATAAAATACTCTTCTTAAAGTTAAGTCTTGTTAGAATTGATAATATGACCTTTTCTCACTTCAGTTTGTGAATTCATTAAGGAAGAGAGTTACTTGGAATTGTATAAAGGACCGTGGTTACCAAGAGCCAAAAATAAGACCCATTTTTGACTTATGGAAATGAGCTGTCATTCAGTAGAATGATATAGAGCTTCCTGTACTGTTCTGGAAAGCTCTCTGAGGTATATTGTTAATTGATACAAGTAGGATATAAAATATTACTTATAAAATAATCTCATTTACATATTTTTAAAGGTATTTATTTACATTAATATTAGGGGGTTAATTATCCACAAGGACCAGGCAAGTGTGCTCACTTCTGGTTAGTGGGAATGGGATTTGGGACAAATTTGGGGAAGAAGACTTGCTTTTTTCACTTTATATTTTTCCTAGTGTTTGAAAGTCTTTCCATGAGTTAGAATCACTTATATGAAAAATAAAAGGACATTTAATTAATGTACAAAACTCCAGCTGCGTGACACCTTTTATATAGCACTTGATGGTCTGAACTTGAGTTTATCTGAACAATCAGTGATAATTACTTCAGTAATTATGGCCTGGAATTTTCCTTGTTCTTGTGTGTTGCATCATAAACAACATGAATCGAAATCTTTTCTTTGAAAAGGATTGGCCTGTGGAATGGTTGGATACTTATAAAATATTGTTTTTCAGGTTAAGTCTTATTAAAATTGATACTATGACCTTTTCTCACTTCAGTTTTATGAAGCTACTGAGGAAGAGAATTACATCTTGCTCATGAAAGTGTTGTGAGGGTCTAATGGAGAAATTACTTTAGTAAAAATTTTAGAAAAAATACTTAGTTTTAATTTTGTGAAGGGTCCAAAGAACCTGCTTCCTTAAAGAATACAGTCTTGCAAGAAAGCAGTGATATTCTTACACATGAACTTTTCATCTTATCTCTTCCTTTAGTGCTAAACTTACACAAATATTACTTCTTTTCCTTAAATTTAAAGCACCTCTTTTCCTCATGTGTTTGATGGATATAATAATGGCTCTCTGCTAACCTGGGCTGTTTTTTCAAGAAAAAAAGACTAAAGAAATAGGAAAACTCTTAACATTAAGACTGCCATACTGAGGGAGAGATAGTGGTTTTTAAGGAAGAAACAAAATATGTGTAAATAGTTAGATTGTGAACCCCCGGAAAGCTAGAACTGTGTCTGATTAATTAATCATTATAACCTCTGTACTTAGTATGATATCTGGAATATAGTAGGTACTTATTCAGTGTCTTCTGGATAAAGCACTGAATCTTTTGATGATTATTCTTATCTATCTAAAATATTAGGGAAACAGTAAAAATAATAGCTAAGTAGCATATAATTAGGATTTATTATCCTGCAAGTCTTCAGAGAAAAAAGGGGATGAGAGTATTGATGAATGTAATATTTGTGCTCCTGCCTCTACTAACACCAAATTCACATGTTTAGGTCCTGATCCCCAGTGAGATGGCATTTGGACATGAGGTCTATGGAAGTAAGTAGAATTAGATGAAATCATAAAGGTAGGGTCCCCATGGTGGGTTTAGTGTCCTTATGAGAAGAGATACCAGATAGCTTGTTCTCTCTCTTCTTACCAAGTGAAGACAGCAATAAAGTGGCTGACAGCAAGTCAGGAAGACAACCTTCATCAGGAATCAAATGGACAGGCATCTTAATTTTGGACTTTCCAGCTTCTAGAACTGTGAGAAATGAATATTTGTTGTTTAAGTCACCCAGTCTATGGTATGTCGTTACGACAGCCTAAGCCAACTAATAGAGGTGGATAAGGAGGTGGCACCTGGGTGGCTCAATCAGTAAAGTGTCTGACTCTTGATTTTGGCTCAGGTCATGTTCTCAGGGCCCAGAGACTGAGCCCTGTGTCAAGCTCCATGCTGAGTGTGGAGCCAGCTTAAGATTCTCTCTCTCCCTTCCTCTCTGCATCTTCTTCCACTTCTCTCTCATTCCCTCTCAAAAAACAAAAAACAAAAACAAACAACAGATGGATAGGGAGAATATTAATTTAATACCTAAGTGCTAATGAAGTATTTTATATAGATTATTTCACTTAATCTTCATATCTAATGTGGTATAGATTATAGCTGACCTTGAACAACATGCATTTAAACTGTGTGGGTCCACTTACACATGGATTTTTTTCAATAAATATAGTACAATACTTTTAATAAATATAGTATAATACTGTAAGTATATCTTCTCTTCCTTATGATTTTGTTAATATATTCTTTTCTCTAGATTATTTTATTGTAAGAATATAGTATATAATTCATATAACCACAAAATATATTGTTGATTGACTCTTTATGTTGTTGGTAAGGCTTGGGGTCAACAATGGGCTATTGGTCATTAAGCTTTTAGGGAGTCAAAAGTTATATGGATTTTTTACTGTTTGAGGGTCAGCACCGCACCCCTGTGTTGTTCAAGGGTCAGCTCTATATCCACTTATTCTACTTTACTTGAAAGGAAACTGAGACAAGGACAGAGATTGAGTAATTGGCTAGTAAAGTGGCAGAACTAGGATTTTAATAAAAACCCGTCTGATTACTGCTATGAACATTGGGGTATAGATGGCCCTTCTTTTCACTACATCTGTATCTTTGGGGTAAATACCCAGTAGTGCAATTGCAGGGTCATAGGGAAGCTCTATTTTTAATTTCTTGAAGAATCTCCACACTGTTCTCCAAAGTGACTGCACCAACTTGCA
Organism: Neogale vison; assembly: GCF_020171115.1. Classification (NCBI taxonomy): domain Eukaryota; kingdom Metazoa; phylum Chordata; class Mammalia; order Carnivora; family Mustelidae; genus Neogale; species Neogale vison. The sequence continues at coordinate 131,481,313 of NC_058098.1, forward strand.
TTCCCACCAACAGTGTAAGAGGGTTCCCCTTTCTCCACATCCTTTCCAACATATGTTGTTTCCTGTCTTGCTAATTTTGGCCTGTAGAAAGAATCAAGATGCCCTTCAACGGACAAATGGATAAGGAAGATGTGGTCCATATACACTATGGAGTATTTTGGCTCCATCAGAAAGGATGAATACCCAACTTTTGTAGCAACATGGACGGGACTGGAAGAGATTATGCTGAGTGAAGTCAAGCAGGGAGAGTCAATTATCATATGGTTTCACTTATTTGTGGAGCATAACAAATAACATGGAGGATGAGGGGAGATGGAGAGGAGAAGGGAGTTGGGGGAAATTGGAAGGGGAGGTGAACCATGAGAGACTATGGACTCTGAAAAACAATCTGAGGGTTTTGAAGGGGCGGGGGGTGGGAGGTTGGGGCAAGCAGGTGGTGGGTATTAGGGAGGGCACGGATTGCATGGAGCATTGGGTGTGGTGCAAAAAACAATGAATACCGTTACGCTGAAAAGAAATAAAAAAAAAAAAAAACAAAACAGAACAGAACAAAATAAAAAACCTGTCTGATTTTAAAATGCAGTTCATTGCAGGGACAGCTGGGTGTCTCAGTTGGTTAAGGACCTGATTGTGGCTCAGGTCATGATCTTGGGGTTCTGGGATCAAGCCCCAGGTGGGCTCCCTGCTCAGTGGGGAGTCTGCTTCTCCCTCTCCCTCTGCTCCTTCACTCTGTTTGTATTCCTTCTCTCTCTACCTCTCTCTCTAACACATAAACCTTTTTTAAAAAAAAAAAATACAGTTCATTCCAATACTCCACACTGTTACGGACAGTTAAAATTTTTTCCCCCTAAAGTCTGGATGCTTCTACTTTTCTTGTTCTTTGATCTTCATGTTTAGATTAGATCCCAATAGCATTAAACAACAGTGTTCACAGGAGTGCTGTCACTAGATTCGCATTTTTTCAACTGAAAGCATTGTCTTTAGAATCTTGGACTGTGGTTTTAAAACCACATCAGATTTGTTTTGGAGGGTAAAATGAGATGAATGGCTCTAACCTTATTTTTTGTTTTTTAACTGGTTACCCGACTCCTACAATGCTTACTGAAGAAGTCTTCTTTTCCTGTTTATTTGAAACAACGTCTTTATCATAGGATTTATAATTATGTATATTTTTGAGGGATGATAGTTTGGTCCTCTGATCTGTCATATATTCAAATGACAATGTCTTTCTTTATATTTATGGCTTTATAGTGAATTTTAATACTTAATAATTATCCCCTAATTGTTTTGATTTTAGAAAATATTTTTATTTTTATGTAGTTTCTCCTTAAGTTATTTTTAAGTGTACAAGAGTAAATACACACATTTTAGTGAAATTACATGACATTTACAGATTTGTTTGTGTATAATTTACCTCTTTAAAAAACTGCCATAATGTTTAGAAAAACAGCATTCATTCTAGATTTCTTTTATTTCCCTGCAGGAAGTCTGGGATTTCCTTTACATAGGTTGTATATATTTCTTATTGAGTTAACCTTAAGTATTTGTTAGTTTCTGTTTAAGTTATATTTTCTCTTGAATTATTATAAATATATAGGAAAATACTGGTTTCTGAACATTTATTTCATAACTAACAATATTACTAACTGCATTAAAATTTTATAGACCTTCAGTTGCTTTTCCTTGGTCTTTCAGATAATCACATCATGACCAATAATAGTAGCTATATCTTACTATTTTTTTAATACTTGTGCCTCATTCATTGGAAAATAGTGATATTAATAGTCACTTTTATCTTGTTATTGAGAAAGTGGATTTTTATAATTTTGTATGATATTGTTTATTGATTTAAGGTAGATATTATCTGAGAACTTTTACTGATTATGAAAGTAATCCATAATTATAACATTTAGCAATATATAAATAATAATGTTTATTGTGAAAGTCTCTCATAATCTCCATCCTCAGAGATAACATTGGATGATAATTAGCATTTAATTTTATAAATTCTGTGTACAGTTTAATGAGTTTTTAATACATTTTTCCAGTTGCACACCCATCAGTGCAATTCAGTGTTGGGACATTTCCTTCACCCCTAATGCTTCCTTTATGCCTGTCTGCAGTCAGTGCTCACCCCCAACCCACATTCCCCGTAGTTTTGCCTTTTTCTTGTCTTTTTAAATTATTGCATGATATTCCATTATGCGGACATACCAGTATGTATGTATGTATGTATGTATATCCTTACTTTGCAAGGAAGAGATAAAGACAGACAGTGAGTAGGGAGGGGGAGCAAAGGGATAGGGGGAGGGAGAGAATCTTAACAGACTCCACATGCAGCAGGGGGCCGGATGCAGGTCTTGATCTTATGACCCTGAGATCGTGACCTGAGCCAAAATAAAGAGTCAGAGGCTTAGCCAACCGAGACACTCAGGCACCCCTTCCAAAATGTATTTGGTTAGTCTTCTATGGTAAATAACTCTACAATGACCATCATGCCACCGATGACTTTGCCCACTTTTGTAAGTATTTTGTAGGTTAGATGTGCATTTTTGTATCTTAATATATATGGAGGGTGGTCTTAGAGAACTTAGAGAACATGCAGTCTGTATTCACACTAGCAGTTTTTGGAAGTTCTCTTGTATCCCCAACACCACTGAGAATTGTTTGTTTTGCTGTCGATCTAATGGGGGAAATATGGTTAAGTCATGCTTTAGTGCCCTGTCTCAGGAGGTAGATGACCCACACCCAAGTCTTTTCCTACTCCTTACTAGCTGTGTGACTTGGGAAAATAAACATTTTATAGTTTTATTATATAAAATATATCACATTGTTACTGTTTCTTCAGACATATTATACTATCTGTTAAGATTCTAAATGAGAATTTCCATAATCTTTCCTTGTGGTTCTTCTGAAATATAGATAAAGATGTAGATGTACAAATATATTTGGTTATATGGATGTAAATAGAATATTATGTATTTCTGTATCTTAATTTCACATTACCTTACTAAACTCTGAATTAGGTAGTAAATCTCTTTAACATTTTCTTTCATGCATTTGAGTTTCTATCACTCCCTTTATGTCATTTACCTTCCAAGGTTAGGGGTATGCTTTCTTTACCTGTAAATATCCAAGGCTCAATACATTTCCTGAATACAGCAAGCACTTAATATATGCTGGAGGCCTTATTGATTGAATGAAGGAATGAATATACAAATAGAATATTTGCGGACATAAAATAAAAGCCTCTTACTTTCCTTCAGAGGATGTCATGCAGACAACGTCAGTCGAGTTCCATATTCACAGTGAAAGTTCAGAGAAATGTAAACAAACAGTATCTCAGTCATTCCTTTTGCCACCTCACTATTGAAGGAAGAATTTTTTTTAATACCTTCAACTTTATTTTGTGAGCATTTGAAAGGCCATTTCTATTTATTTTCAGGAAGAGTGGAATATTGGCAGTAGTGTGCAATTTCCTTTCTCACTGTGTGTGACAAATAGCATAACTTCCTCACTATAATCTGGTTTGAAAGTTGAGGATAATATTGTTGCTAGACACCTGATTTTGCTGATGAGCCTCTGGTCAGTATTTTTAGCCAAGACTTAGGTGAAACTGTATAAGTAAGAGAAGGTTTCATCAACTTGGCACATGACACAAACCTCTCACATTGGAATCAAAGAGGGACACAAGAGGCCAGAACACTGGGTTGAAACCAGCAAGTCTGACTTTTGAAGAGTGTAAAGTATTGCCTTTAGGTTTAAATAGTCAACTGCACAAATTAGAGAGGCACAGCTTGGTAATGCTTCTAGCAAAAAATAACTAGTTTTTAATTGATGAGAAAATCAACCAAGCCCTAAGTAGCCCAAGGCTAGAAATATGAACCCAAACTTAGCTCCTAACTAGTAGCTGGTGGGAGTGCTATTCTTTTCTGCTGGGGTGAGATCATACCTGAAATATTAGGTGAGTTCTTGGTGAAAATAGTAGGAATGGCCTTAAGCAATTGTGTCTGTAGAGGAAAAATCCCATGGTTTTGCAAAAACTCAATATCATGCTTTCTCATTTTGCAAACCGTGGTTAAAGACCTGAGCACATCCCAGAAAAGGGAATTTTCAGAAGTTTGCTGTAACTATGATCTGAGAGAATGCTGTGTGAAAGGTGGATCATTTTCATCTAATTTTGTTTGTCTTCAGAAGACAAACTCACAGAAATAGAAATATAGGAAGCAACTCTTGGCTTAATGGAGTATCAGTAGAGGCAAAAAGCTAGAAAATTTGATGAAGTTAGTGTCAAGATGGCCATTTTATACAGCAGGACTTAGTACGTACTGCAAGCCTCAGAGGAGAAAAACTTATGGCCACTAGGATTTCAGATCCCTGTGCTTCTAACTCCAATTTCCATTCATTTGTTATTAGTTACTCTCCAGATGTGAAGTTAGATATCTTTTTAGTTATGGGGCATGGTTAGGTAGTGTCTCAACTGAATGTTATGGGACCAGACATTTTGGTAAGGATGCACTTGAAGGCAATGTTTTCTCAGTCAGCATTGTGTGGATCCTGTTTTCCAGTACCTAAGGAAGTATTCCATGAAAACATGATACTTTCATCAAATCAGTTTGGGGAATGCTGAGTTAAACCAAGCTTCATTGGTTTTTGTTTGTTTATTTGTGTGTGTATGTGTATGTTTACTATAGATCTTCTAAAGCCTTTAATTTTTTTTAAATATTTTATTTATTTATTTGACAGACAGAGATCACAAGTAAGCAGATAGGCAGGCAGAGAGAGAGAGAGAGACGGGGAAGCAGGCTCCCCGCTGAGCAAAGAGCCCGATGCGGGACTTGATCCCAGGACCCTGAGAACATGACCTGAGCCGAAGGCAGAGGCTTAACCCACTGAGCCACCCAGGCGCCCCAAACCTTTAATATCTTTATGTACATTGTGATATCCTAAACTATTTTAAAAGTTTTTTTTTAAGATTTTTATTTATTGGATAGACAGAGAGAGATCACAAGTAGGCAGAGAGGCAGGCAGAGAAGAGAGGGGGAAGCAGGCTCCCCGCTGAGCAGAGAGCCCGATGTGGGGCTCGATCCCAGGACCCTGAGATCATGACCTGAGCTGAAGACAGAGACCTAAACCACTGAGCCACCCAGGCGCCCCAAAATTTTTTTTTAAAACTTTTTTTTTTAAGAGCGATATCCTAAACCATTTTAACAGAAAGATTCCGCTTATGCACCAATATTTCTTGGAACCACTTGGAGGATAGTTTTAAAAACACTGCTCTGATGTTTCTTTCATTTCTAAGAAACTATGACAACAGAGGAAACAATTAAATTTGGTTAATAGTAGCCACTGTTCTTAAAGATTGCAGAAAGTGTGAAACCAAACCAATTTTGTAAAAACAGACTATGTTAAGTCATGAACGACTTAACTCCTCTTGCATCGCTCTAGTGGTGAAGGCTTTGGGCAGGTAACATGTTTCATGCATTTTATAAAGTGCCTGGCACAGGTTCTCCATATTCTTTTTTTTTTTTTTTTTTTTTTTTTTACCTGAGTGATCAAAAAACAGTGTTAAGAAGGTTCAGACAGGGAGACTTACAGAAACTGCTTGTCCTAAGATTTAATAAATACATCAAGTCTGGGTTACCTGTTGGGTCAGTCGGTTAAGTGTCTGCCTTGAGCTCAGTTCATGATCCTAGGGTCCTGGGATGGAGCCCCACATTGTGCTCCCTGCTCAGTGGGGACCCTGCTTCTTCCTGTCCTCTGCCCCTTCCCCTGCTTGTGTGCTCTCTCTCTCTTTCAAATAAATAAATAAAATTTTAAAAAAATACATCAAGTCTATTAATGTTTGCTGCTTATGTTTAGATAAATATTAAACATGTTTACTTTCTTCCTTTTATTCTGTTCATCCTGCCATATTCCAAGCCTCAGCTCCTATTCTTTGTCCCTTGGAAAATATTCCTGGTCCATTATCCCATTGTCCTCTGAGCTCTAACAGCATTTCCAGACTACAGTGGAAGCTCTCAGTGAGAAGAGACCATAGACTCCTCTGCCCTGTGTCTTAGCTGACCCAGCCCCATCCAGACTCACAGTAGTCTGGAGCTGGGTGGCCTGGGGAGCCATTATCAGCTCTTGGGATATTGACTCAGGTTCTACCACTGGTCCTTACATAACAGACTCAAGCAGGAGGCCTGATTTTCATGACAATCTTTCTCTAGAATCTCCTCCCAAGTTTGTTAACATTTGTAGCTCAGCCAGTTGGGATTCTGCTGAAACAGATATTTCAATTAGATTTGATGTAAATTGTTTCATATCAGTAACACCCTTCTAGGGAAAAGGAGTGATAGCAGCCCAATAGGAATTCTCTGTTCGTGGCTAAGACTGTACTTGCTGGTCTCTGTACCAGGAGGGGTCTTCTCACTATGCCTGCTAGCACGATGCTGGGCTGTGAGTTTCTCAGCAAACTTCCTCCATTGTTTCCACTTGTTAAGGAGAAAATATGGGTAACAACTCCCTGGTAATGATAGAGATGTGGCTTTAGAGCCTATCTTCTACTTGTAAAGATTGTTCTAAATGTTACCATTTATTAGTGTTTGTGTGCCTGAAACTGTTCTTTAATTATCTTAATCATGGCAATAAAAACAATATCTAACATTTATTGACAACCTTTGTACAAGACATTGTTCTAAGTTTCAACCATATTTTTTTCACATTAACTTTTTAACATTGGGACCAGGTAGCTGGTATGTTTTCTCTTTAACAAATTAAGAGGTTGAATTCAAAAAAGTTAAACAAGTTTATTGAGGACATTTACCTAGTAAGTGGTAGAACTAGAACTCAAATTCAGTTTATCACAATGGCATGTCCAGCATTCATTGCCGGGAATGGAAATTTTCTTAGGCCATACAGAGAAAAGGTGGGTTTGTAGTGGAAGAGTTCTGGCATTGGGAAAACTATTCAGGGCCCAGGGCAGTTTTGGGGCCCAAGTAGTATCTTTTTTATGGGGTCTTAGCTTCTTTGTATGGGATTGCTCTATTCTCAGTTTGGTCCTAGCTGGCCAATCTTCTCTGGAGTTGCTAGTCCAGAGACAGGAAGCAGCTGCTCTGACTGGTCCAAATCTATCACCTCTACTGGGCAGTGTCTTTAATGACACATCCTTTCATGATTTGTTGGTCAGCCACAGGAATCCGGCTTCTGGTCAGGAGTCCGTGCTGCTTCAGTGTCACCAGCTCTGCACGAGACCTGGACTAGTACGACTTCTCTGAGCCAAGGGCTGTGGGCTGGGAAGTTCTAATAAGATGGTGCCCTGGTCAGAAAAGACCATGGCCTGGTAAGGGCAGCTGCACTGTGTTATATGAGTCATCAAGGAGAAAGAGTATCAATATAGTGTAAGCCATATACTCGAAAGAATCTTCACTGTTATGGTGGGTACATTACTACCCCAACAGAAAAGAAGTTTTTTTCTGTTTGTTTGTTTGTTTTTGTTTTATCAAGTAAGAGATAGAAGCATGAATGATACAGTCCTCCTTAGATCAATGTGGGATGTATGACCTTTCTATCTGGGCTAAATTCCCACGAAGTTGGCTGTGAATTATAGAAGACACCTTCTTTGGGGACTCTATCTAGTATCATTAGTTCTAAGACTAAGCCCCGAGTTTGTTTGTTGAAGCCCAGCAGATCCCTATCAGATTTTGTGCAAAGAGTGGGTAAACCAATACAGAAGACTAAGTGGTCAAATGGAAGCACAGATTGCAGTCTGTCCTACACCAGCCTCCTGAGCAGATGGCAGAGCTCCCTCCTGTAGGGTCTGCTTGGAGCCCAGTAGATGGAGATTTGCAAGTGACGACAGCAGGGGTAGCAATCCAGGTCAGAAGCTTGGGAGGGAGCCTGAGACTGAGAACCTGAATTCTAAACCACTTTGAATCATGGGTGTCCTTGGTCTCTTTCCACTTAGGTTCCTTAAGCCTCCAGGGAGTAGAATTGTGGTAGCAATACTGTCTACTTACCAGGACAGTTAATGGATTTATTTGTAGGTGATGAAGGAGAAAGATGCAGTTTCTGAAATGAGTGCTAAAGGGTACAGAACAAATTTTAAAACTTTATACCATGCCTCTGTCCTCTTGGATTCAGTAAAAGAAAAAAAAAATTTCTTAAAATTGCTCCCTCCTCTGCCTGCACCACCCTGCAAGCTTCTCCGGTACCCACCCAGGCTTTCCCCACCAGAATATGTCCTCTGGGAATAATAGAATTAACTACTTACTAATTTCAACTGATTATAATATAAGGGAAATATACAAATCAGAGGAAAGGTTAGGAATTAAAATAAGCTAGGTAAAATTTAGTGTTTTTGTTTTGTTTTGCTGTGACGGTTACTAAATTACAACCATTTATTCTTTCCAGGGCACACATACATTCGACTTTTTGGCTGTATTGCTTTGGCCCTGAGAGCAACTTTCTCCTAGAGAGAGGTTTTAAATTGCCTTCTCTACTCTTCTAAATAACACTCAAGTGGCCTTTTCTTTCTTTTTATATTCCAGTCTTCCTTCTTTCCTCAAGTATGAAGCTCGCATTCAGCTTGGAGAGAGAGAGATTTCAGATGCTTATATTTGCCATCTCCATCCCCTGTGATGGTCTTTCTCCACCTCAGTGATTTGAATTCCCCCAATTCCCCTCTGCCTCATTTGGCAAGAGGCAAGTGGTTCCCCACTGTGGCTGCACATTAGAATCTCCAGGGGGCACTTGAAGAATACTGATCTGTAGTTCTCTCCTAAAAGGTTTGGATTTAATTGTTTGGGGTGGGTTTCAGGGGTCAATATTCTTAAAACGCATCCCGGGAGGCTTTAATGTGGGCTCAATGGACTTCCGGGTTTCTTTTAGCTGTGTAGTCTAGAGGTCTACAAGATCCTGTGTTCATGGTCCATCCATGGTATTTGGAAGATGTAGGAATTTTTTTTTCCCCATTCAAAGAGTGCCTGCCATTTTTTTCAGGCTTGCTACTTGGCCAAAGAATCACATTTAATTTTTAAGGGCATAGACGCTCTCTCATTAGAACCTTATAAGTACATTTAAGTGTAGAGGTGCAGAATGGTTTTTGAAAAGTGTCCTAACTGAAGAAATAGAAAATGTTTTCCTAGATATCTGTCATCATACCAGGGGATTTCCATTCTGAGACTTGTTCATTTACAATCTATTTTATCAAGTGGACAGTCCTTACAAAGGATGTAAGATAGATTCATCTGAGTTAAAGAAACAACAATGTAATTAGTCATGCTGTTCCTTGCTGTCAACTTCTTCTCCCCAAGAACATAGTGATAGATCTGCTGGAGGCGATAACAGAAGTTTGACTGGCCCAAATTCTGCTTTACTCAAAGGGAGTCTACGCATCTGATGGAGAATTAAGTTCATGGGAAGAAGGACATGGGCATGCCTGTCTTTGGGGCTTAGTGAAATAGTAGATAATATTTTTTTCCTATGTGCTTATACTCTACTTATCAGAAAATATCAAATAGCAACTTTACTTTGATTTTTCTGTTTTATTAAAACAATTACAATTAAAGAGAGAACATTACCCTAATTAAGTAATTGAATGAAATGGCGAACAGATGCACTCTGGCTGCTGTGGACAGCCGTCCTCGTTTATAATGGTGAGCACAGCAAAGCCATCTGGACCTTTTTTGTGTTCTTTTATCCAAATTAGTTTTTGTTTTTGAGATGTCATTCCAAGAATTTCCATACCATTAAGGCTACTGTTCCAATAGGACAAGGATAGAATATAGAATAGTGTTCACAGTATGATCGATGAAATCTTAGATTAGATTTCTTAGAAATCTCCTCTGTCTGAAAAGACCAAAGGGCCTTGCTTTGCCCTTTTTCTCTCTTACTGAGTCATTACTTGACCAAATTCGGGCTTGATATTAGGGTATTGCTTATATGTATCATTCAACAAGATTCATTGTCAAAATCTAAACGTCCCATAAGCCTGATTACCTAAAAGCAGAAGTGGGACAGATTAATGAGCTAGCCGGCGTGAATTCTCTCACTTTGAGGACTGCTCTGATGTTGAGCAGGGTACCATCTGCTACAATAACAGCATCAACCTCCTTTTTCTGAAAGGAGGTGTATAAATCCAATTATTTGTCCTTATATTCTTCTGAACTATGGGTAGTAGAATGTATCTAGTGCCTAATCACTGTTCTGATGGGTTGTGGCTTTGTTTGTTTGTTTGTTTGTTTTGTTTTCTAAGTACAGAGTAAATTAGAAAGAAGTTTTGAATCTTCTGCCCCGATGCACATCATGGACATCAGATGTTTCCTTTTTCTTGGACTAGGTTTTTTTTTTTTTTCTTCTTTTCTTTCCCCTTGAGAGAACGTATTTCTCTTTTCCCTTGAATTTCTTTTGCACAATTGCCTATGTGGCGCAACTGAGAAGCCATTTATGTACTCTACTTATTTGAAGAAGAGCTACAGCCTGTTCTAATTCTGTAGTGTGTCAGGAAACCTGACACCAAGAACAGAACATCTCATACTAGACCAACAAGAGCTACACTAAATTGTGTTAGGTCTCAGAATTTGGACTCAACGCTCTGCACATCAGTATTTACTACATATCTTTATCTGAATGCTGGAATTTGTTGGAACCCAAGTGGACTCTGTGCGTGCGTGCATGTGTGTGTGTGTTTGTGTGTGTGAGATGATCCTGAACAGATGTTCCATATATTGTTCCTCCACACTTCTAAGAAGGTAGAATTATCTAAAATACTCAGAAGAAGAGATACCTCAGAAAACAATTTTTAATCTAGAAAGCAGAAGGCAATTTTACAAACTCCCTGCTAAAGGCATTAAATGAAATGTAAGATGACTCATTCTCAGCCCAAAAAATGGGCAGCTATAAGGTAAGACCAAATTGAAATGAAGGTAGAGATAAAAAGGCAAGTGGCTTAGATAAAAGAATTTAAAAGATGCCTGGGTGGCTCAGTGGGTTAAGCCTCTACCTTCAGCTCAGGTCATGGTCTCAGGGTCCTGGAATCGAGCACCACGTTGAGCTCCCTACTCAGTGGGGAGTCTGCTTCTCTCTCTCCCTCTGCTTCTCCCCGCTGCTTGTGCCCTCTTTCTCAAATAAATAAATATAATCTTTTTAAAAGTTAAAAAAATCAAAATGCAATGTTGGAATAAAAATCTGCAGTGGAAGGAAAAAAGAGAAGTGAAACATTAAAAAGAGAAGTCAAAGATAAATTTGAAATCTCTTCAAATTCAGAGAAAAGGGCAAAATAAAAACATGAATAAAAAGATAATAAATATGTGGGTCAGAAAGCAAATATTTAACAGAAAAAGACTAGAAAAAGAATCATTCCAAAGGGAAAAAATAAACAGAACAGTAGAGACTATAATAAAAGTGTATTAGGCATCTCATTTTATGGTGCTGAAAAGAACACTTTGCAAATTGAAAAGGCTCTCCATGTTCTAGGTGAAATTTTAAATAATGATTAATTTCTAACTCTCTGACCTAGGGCACATTTCTTAACTTCTCTGTGCCTCAGTTTCCTGATTAAAATAGTGACGATACTATTATTGGCCTTGATGCTTTATTGTGGTTTTGTGAGCATTTTGAGTAGTGACTAAAGCATAGAAAACAGTATGACTATTTTAAATGAAATAAATAATAATGTATAAATGTATTATTTATAGACACACTTCATTTACTTAGTAGCTCAACATCAAGTGACACTCCGTGTCTGGGTTGTTCTAACCTGCACCTTTCTGCTGGTGACTGGGCTCCTCTTCCTTTCTAGGTCCATTTTGCCTCAGCCTCTCTGCTGTTCCTCTGGTCTTGCTTTAGCTCATTGCCCACCCATAACTCCTTCCATGGCCATGCAGTAATGGATCCTGGGTTCCATTATTGAGATGCAGCCATCTGCTGCCAGTCCTTCTGAAAGTTCCTCCTTGAGTAGATTCTTCACAGCACCTTTGGTAAGTTTCCACTAAATTTCAGAGTAGTCACTTCTGCTTGTATCCTGTCCACTGCCTAGCTCACTCCTGTGGTCTGGTCTAGATCTTGGCTGGATCCTGCATTCCCATGAGTTCCCAGCTTATGCTTATACTGTTGAGGCTTCTGCAGGTGACTTCCTTGGACACATTATCCACGAGAAATGTATTAGGACCAAGTAAGAAGGCTCTTACACAGTCTTGCCAAAGGGAGTCACATAATCAGCTTTCCATGTGATGACCTCACTTTTATGTAACACTTGTGCCCAAGTACTAGTTGGGAAATGTTTCGCATCTCTTGGAGCATTCTGGATTCAAGGCAGAACTTCAGAAAAGTGTCTTCATGGTTTATACATTTGTTTAATCCAAACTGATTTCTTTATGTGTGAGATGATCAATGTAAGATAGAAGCCAAAACCAAAGACTAAATGTTATACTCAAAATTGACTTATGCAATCATTACTTTCAGCTTTTTATTAGCTGGTGATAAAATCCAAGACAATCATTAGCAGCATGGGGATTGTAAGACATACCATTTATGGTTAACATTTAATTATGCCCAACATTAAAGCAGGTGATTCTGCTGTCTTTTTTTTTTTCCCCGTGCAGGAGTTCAAAGATAGCTTTGGGTAGAAAAAGTTTAAAGGAATTATGAGAAATACCACCAGATAAATCATGCCTACCCTTAGCACAGTTCAGGAATGAGGTGACTGTGGAAATCTCCAGCCCAGATTTAGTTGATGGAGATGTATTTAAGACTCACAGAGTTCAGGGTATGCAGGTCTTTAATCCAACATATATTTTAGATAGTAGTCATGTATAATCATAAGCTTAATGACATTTAAACCTTAACAAAATAAATCACAGAATAATGCTACATTGATGCAGTTCCTGATGTTGAAGGAATATGTGCTTTAAAATCAGAAGATGGCTTCAAGTTCAGGTTTGCCACTTAACTGCTGTATAACTTTGGGTAAGTTGCTTAACTGCTTTGTCAAAGGTTAGGTTCTTCAATTATAAAATGAGCACACGTCTCAGATCTTAGGGAGAATTCACTGCAAATGTATACTTATGTGCCGAATATGTGCAGGGACTGGTAGATACTCAAGAAATGTCTGCCCCTTTCTTCCGTGGGAGTTAGAGTGCAGTAGGTATAGGCCAACATTGTGGCCCCTCACAGAAATCTCACCTCCCGAGGCCAGTGGTACTTAAGGACTATCCCACCAATAGCCGTGGCATTTAAGCGAGAAGTTCATGAGAATCAAGACATGTGTTCTTGAACATCAGAATACCCAAAAACCCAAAGTTGCCTTGAAAAATCTTGAGACCAGCTTCCATCTCAGAAGGATTCTGCCTCCCCCCAGGAAGGTTTCCCAAACCACTCTAGCACTGGGGAATCTTTAGTCTCCTCCGAAACTGTAGTTCTTGTGGGCACTCTATGTAGCCCCTGGAAAGTCCTTACACTGCTTTGAAATTATGGGTGGAGGACTCAACCATTTAACACCTCAGAAAGCTCCTATGTGTCTGGGACCCATATTACATTCTCTCCCTATAGCACCTAATGGGAAAAGAGCTGAGGAAGAAGAGAGGGCAGGAAGGAGTGCTTGAGAGAGGTCTGCTACCCTTTGGAATATTGCCCAGGACCAGTACCAGGTGTTCTAGTTTGCACGATACATTTCAGATGAATGGCCTCACACCTAACCTCTGCATTACCCTGGCCCAACCAAGTTTTTCTTTCTTTTTTTCTTTTATAAAAATTTTATTTATTTGTCAGAGAGAGAGAGAGAGAGAGCAAGAGCACACAAGCAGGGGGATCTGCAGGTGGAAGGAGAAATAGGCTCCCCACTGAGCAGGGAGCCCAATGAGGGCCTCAATCCCAGGACCCTGGGATCATCACCTAAGTCAAAGGCAGACACTTAACCGACTGAGCAACCCAGGTGTCCCGTTTTTAAACATCAAATGAATTTTTAATTTTTTAATTTTTATTTTTATTTTATGGGAAAATTCTCATTTCATGAAAAGCTGACTTTTTATTTGTACACCTTTTTGTATACCGACCATTCTGATAAAACCTCCTATCATTACTACTGCGATGAAATAGCTCTGTGGTCCACTGGTTCTTTATTAGCAGGGCTCTAACAGCTTTTTCCTTTTTAACAAATGAGTAAAATAATGTAAGAGGCATTGTGATAAAAAGCACTCAGAATGTTGCTTGGTGCATAGTAAGCACAAAATATCCTCCTGGAGAAAGGGTTCACCAGGTGGCTCAGGATTGAGAGGTGTGTACGGAGGGTTGGCCTGGGAGGACATTCAGGGAGAAGACATGCTGAAGATGGTGTGACTATGCCGTGGCATATATGTGCAGTTCCTTGTGGCTAGAGCAGAGTGTGTGTGAAGACGGGACAGGCAGCATGAAAGATGACACTGGAGAGCAGATAGGGGCCAAGTCACAGATGGTGCTGAATGCTATGTTAGAGAGTTTGGCCTGGGTCATGAAAGTGTTAGAGAACCACAGAACAGTATTATTTAGGGCACTGATGTAGCCATTCATGGCCACCCCCCCAAAGGTCATCATAGCATGGGCTTTCTGTCCTCACTCCAGCCCTTCGATGAGAGGACTAAGTTTTAGATTTAATTATCTCAGCTATTCCTACATTTTTCATATCTTGTGCATTTGAGTTCATCTCTACAAATTTATGCAAAGTTTATTCTAAGTTAGAGTATACACTTTGCCTGTGTTTTTAAAGCAAGACTATGAAATACCAAGGAAATTTGTGAGAGAAAGAAGTTGAGCTACCTCCCCCCGAATCAAGAAGCGTATGCATTCATTCTACTTTGCCGTTGGTTGCTTCTCTGGACGTGTTAAAGAACTGCTGTGGACCCCAGGGAGCCACTCAAGGCTCTAGAGCAGGGGGAGTGGTATGATCTGCAGTACAGGGAATGGTTTAGCTCTGGAGAAGCAGCCATGTTCTCAGGAGTAAATGTACTAAGAGAGAACAATTCTAGACCATAGTTAATGTCATGGTAAGATACATGGTATAGAAATAAGTGCTGTCAGAGCTCCAAAGACAGAGGAGTGTCTGTGGTCTGGGAGGTCTGGAGGAGTTTGCTTGTAGGAGCTAGGGCATGTGTTAGACTTGAAAAGACAGAAGGATTTGGGAGTGCAAAGGAGAAAGAGAAGAGAACAAATGGAGCACACGCGAGGAACATGGTGCCGTGTGTGTGTGTGTGTGTGTGTGTATTTTGAAGGAAGTTTAGTAAGAAGACCGGAATCTACTTGACTTCAGAAGTTGGCTCCAAAAGAACATTCCTTCACATTACATTTAAATGGGTTTATGGGGTGGATCAAGAGAAAGAGAAGGGGATTTTGGAGATAGTTTTAGAGAGGAAAGAGAGAAGGAAAGGAGGACAGAGATAGACAGAAACAGAAAAAACACAGAGAGAAAATGGGAAGAAGAGAAGGGGCAGAAAAGTTGTAGGAAACAGCATTTTTCATTTCTAATTCTTTATGTCTGGTTTCAGCCAGCTTGGCATCAGCAGCAGTGAGAGCTTTTCTCTAAAAAGGGATGAGAAATGACGTTTCACAATGAGAGGTAGGAGCATTTGGGATAAACAAGAACATCCAGCAAAGCCACATGAAATGGAAGATTTTCAGCCAGACCTATGAACTAGTTCAATGGAGTATGAAGTGTGCTTTGAGAGAAAGATAAAAATGAAGTATTAAACTTCCCATCAGTGTTTGAGGTATTTTCATTTGGGCTTTATTTTCAAAGTGCACAGAGAATTCAGCTCTCCCAATTTATCATCCTACTTAGGTTTCTCGTGTGTGCATTATGTTTTGACAAAGTACTAGAAAGTCCAGTGACAGGTTTAGTGGGAAGAAAAGGGCTGTTATACCTTTGTGCTGGTTTAGCACAGGGCTATAGAAATGGTATTCAGGAAGGCCGAGGGTGGAATGTCTCCCCACTTGGAGGACAGCGTCATTATCTTCATGAAGGCTGGCTGACTTCTGCTAAGTCCTGCAAATCTGAGCACAGTCAGCATCTATTCTGGAAAGAATTTCCAGACCAACCTCCCACTTCCTGCCACAGGTAGGGTAGAGGGCAGCTCCCCCTGTGTCATTCTAGATAGCTCTCCTAACACTGATGAAGTTTCCTGTTTGTGTGAATGTTTTTCTCCACTAGACTTCACGTTCTTTGAGTCAAGCATAGTTCTTGCTCATGCTTGGAGCCCTTCCACAGGAGATAATCAGTAAATATCTGTGGAAAGAAATTTTGTCAGAGGGAGCTCACGGAGTTAAAACTGGATTATTGGGGTGCCTGGGTGGCTCAGTCAGTTAAGCATCTGCCATGGACTCAGGTCCTGATCCCAGGGTCCTAGGATCCAGCCCCTCATCAGGCTCCCGCTCAGCAGATAGTCTGCTTCTCCCTCTCCCTCTGACCCTCCCCACTGCTTGTGCTTTCATTTGTACTCTCTCTGTCTCAAATGTAATAATTTTTTTTTTAAAAAACCTGGATTATTACAATGGTACTAGGTTTTATATCCCCCCCCCCTTTTTTTAAGTCTTCCCCTTAAAGGGATCCTGTTCCTATGTATAGGCTAGTAGCTCTGTTACAACCTCTAATTTCAGAATCAACCTTGAGGAAAAACTTGGAATAATACCTGCTTACTAGCTTGGGAGGGCTACTACCTCACTGCATGAGAACCACGTACTCATTCTAGCTCTGTGACCTGCCGATTCTTCTCTCTCTCTGGTTCAGCTTCCTAATCTATTCAGTGAGCAGTATAATACCATTCTACAGAAAGGTATTTTATGGGGATTGCATCCAACCATACCTGGAAATGTGATGTGATCCATATGCATTCCCTTCAATCAGGCTCCTTCAAATTATTCATGTTGCCGATTGTCTAAATGTCCTAGTTTCTTCTTATAGGAATTGGCAGTTTCCCATGAAACCATTTCCCTGGTCAGGTGCTTGAACTTTCATGTCAGTTTCTTCTTCCGTCAATAATCAAAACTTCTCTGTGTTAATTTCCACCTAAAGTTAACACCTGGATTGGCAGAGAGCAGGTCTTCTTTTAATGTATTGCTGCATAACAAACTACATGAAACTTCCTTTATCCAAATATCTTCTTTGGCCTGTGAGTCTAGGTTAGGAATTCAGCAATGCCTCATCTCATAGTTTGTCTCTGATCTATAAGGCATGAGCTGGCATGGCTAAGGCTGGAAGATTCACTTCCAGGATGGTTTCTTCACTCTTACCTCTGGAGCCTCAGTGTTCCATGGTGTCTCCTGCTCTACCTGGCATCTTTAGGCTGCTTCAAGTTGCTTGAGTTTCTTGCAGTCTGGTAGTCTCAAGGTAGCCAAACTTCTCATAAGAAGGCTGACTTCAGGGACAGTTAGGTGGCTCAGTCACTTAAGCCTCTGTCTTCGGCTCTGGTCATGACCCCAGGGTCCTGGGATTGAGTCCCATCTTGGGCTCCTTGCTTGACAGGATATCTGCTTCTGCCTCTGCCTGATGTTCCCCCTGTTTGTTCTCTATCTTTCTGACAAATAAATAAAATCTTAAAAAAAAAAAAAAAGGCTGACTTCAACTAGTGTGAACATTTCAGGAATCAGAGACCATGGCAAAATCTTCAAGGCCTTCATTTCTGGTACTTTCTATTGGTTATCCAGGGCCAGGTAAAATTCACTGTGAGAATAAACTACAGAAGGAAGTGAATACAGGAAGGTGTGGTTCATGGGGGAGTCATTTTAAAGACCAGTTATCATGACAATTGATTGAACATCATGTCCTCCCCTTCCTCCTCTCCCCTCCACTCCGCTTCCCTCCTCTCTCCTTTTCTTTCCATTTCTGACTTACTGAAATTTGCCAGGTTGCATTGTCTGTGCTCATTGACCCAAGTAAATGTTATGCAAAGAGAACATATGGGGCTCTTCAGTATGATAGGTATGGGAAAATGTGAATGGCCAACTATCTCCTTTCCCTAGTATATGTTGGAGGTTTCATCTCAGTTTTAAGTGGGGTAAATGTTCATAGGCACACTCCGCATGAGCATGGTTTGCACAGTGAGCACACATGAAACCAGGAAATCCTTAGTGGAAATGAATAGTTAATAGATGAGGTACATGGTATTTTTTTTCGATCTCTTAAGACACTGGCAACAAATTGAAATGGTAATTCATTTACATAAATCAAAGAAAACCAGAGGACAGGTAGTAAGATTAACAGTGTTGAGTGTGAGGAGAACCAGAAGAATTATACATTAAAGAATTCGTGAGAAATAGCCATACATTGTAATTGGCTCCAGGCAGAGAAAAGTAATTCTATGCTTTATGGCGGCATTTCAATTACTCACTACTGATGCTGAGAAATATTTGTCAGCTCTCAACTTGTAAATGGAGATAAATCTTACATGTTCAGTTGTGTCGGGTTATCATCTGGTCTATACTAATTGAACCTGTAATAGACCAATCTGGGTCCTGACTCCCCACACATCTTCTGACTACTCCTGGTCTCTGTCATCTACATTCTTACATTGTCTTGGCCACATAGCTTATTACCCCACAGAGTTTTATATGATTGACTTTGGTTAACTCAGTAGGTTTGGTTTGGAGTCCTCAGATATGCATTTCTCTTTCACTATACTTTCCCCACTCCCTTTACCCCTACTTAATGCATGAGTGTACACGCAAGTACACACACACACACATGAATACAAACTCTCTTGTTTCTCATGCAGGCCCAAGTCCATAGGAAGCACTTAATGAACACTGAATCGGAGAATTGAGTTCCTGTATGTTCTAATCTTCACTGCAGAAGCAGTCCATAGTTGTTTCTACTTGATTTACAATGCCAGTCTAACTTCAGGTGTTCCAATCAGGAACATCTTGCCCTGTTCACTACCAGCTCTGTTGGTGGTTATAGTTTTTCTTAGATTAACATTTCCCAAAGAGATTTCTTCAAATGTAATTTTGAGAGGTTATGCATGCTGTATTGGGACACCTACAGTTCATATTAGGATATTGCTATGAGAAGACCCTCAGGGGCACCTGGGTAGCTCAGCCAGCTGAGCATCTGACTTCAGTTCAGGTCATGTTCTTGGGATCTTGTGATCGAGAGCCTTGCCTCAGCCTCCTCACTCAGCAGAGAGTCTGCTTTTTCCTCTCCCCCTGCCCCTCCTCCCACTTGTGCTCTCTCTTTCAAATAAATAAATACAATCTTTAAAAAAAGAAGACCAGCAAAGGAAGAAATTGGTTTACCTACATATTTTCTAAATTCTTTTTGAGTGTAGAACGCTCTTTCAAGAGAAGATAGCAACACCTATTTATTTTCCAGGGGAATAGTGTTTTCTGGAATACATTTGGGCAAACCATATCCTTTATACCCTATATATCCCCGCCTATAAATCTTCCTTGGTCTTGTGCTTCCACCACGGTCTTGTGCTTCCACCACTGTCTTGGCTGCCTCCTCTTGTCTCAGACCCAGGGCTTAATGTCTTGCTTTGAGTAGGCAGATACTTTGAGAACCCAGGGGAAAATGACTCGTTGGGTTAAGTAACAGCATTATTTGGGACTAGAAGGGGCCCTGAAAATATCATACCCAATCTTTAATTTTAGAACTGAGAAAAAAGGTACAGATGAATAGAAGTCCACGCCACCCATAAATGTCAAAACTGGGACTAATATCCAAGTCTCTGAGTTCCAAGGCAAGAATATTTCTCCCTTCTATTTTTTTTTTTTTCCTCCACTGGTATAGAACTTTCCTAGAGAGTCAGCATTTGGGCCCTGCTGGCTTCATTGAAAATAAATAGGCCCAAAAGCTGGTATGAAGGATCATGATTTCTATACAATATAATTAGTGATTTTGAGGATTTCAATGCAGGCCCTGGAAATGGAGCAGATTAGCAATTGGAGCCCATATTTTGGCAGAGGATGAATGCTGCCTCGAAAACTCAGAAGAATACAGTATATGAACTGTTCTGCCTCACCCTGAAAAAAAAAAAAAGCTTCTGGTTCGCATGGGCTGTGGGAAGCAGGGAGGGAACAAATTGATTTTCAAAGGAAGTCCTTCATTGAAAACCTTCAGGAGATAAAATTTCTGGGAGAACTACCCAGTGGTCAGTGATGGTGTGGGGAGCAGTTAAACACGGCCATGCTTGATCACAGCCCCAAAAGGCCCAGATCAAATTTCCAAGGGATGTGCAAATCCCAGAGGGTTGAGCTGGGCTTTGGAAAACAGCTTTTTATCTTATGAGGCCAAGCGGGGTACCTCTTTTGGGATGGCCCAGTGTAGGTGGCTTTGGTCTAATAGATTTATTTGTTTCTTGGCAGCTCTGTGGTAAAGATGGAGGTTAGAGGAAGGTGAGGTGAAGGAGGTAACTGGAGTCATCTGGTAATTGTTGGATAAAACTCAGACCTTTCCAAAGCCCTGAGTTCAAGTCAGAACATCAAACCAAGGGAGATTCCTGTGGAGGAGATTTCAAATCTGCAAGAAAGACAGTGGGAAGGGAAGACTGGTGGTTTCCCAAACTCCTGTTTCATGGTTACCTGATGAGGCCTTGGGACTTGGAGGTCCTTCCTGAGAAGATGAAAACAAGGAGCAAACTGTGCTCAACTTTCCAGGGCCCTACTGTTCACTTTAGTGGGGAGAGGGGCATGGGTCAGAATCCACCAACTTTCCATGTCTGCACATGGCCCCTGGGTCATAAGAGGCTGGTCACTAAGAAGCTTTATGCTTTTGAGCACATGGAATTCTCTGGAGGACTATCCTTTGTCTACAATATAATTTCCCTGACTTTGGGCGTGCACAATACTGGGGGCCAAATGTCTGGCCTCCACCGTTCTCTTCCCTATCCAGCAGACCACCACCTGCACACACACACACACACGTCTTCATCTGCACTAGAAAGGAGCAGCCCAGGGTCCCTCAGCCTTGGATTTCTCCTCCTCCTCCCCTTTAGATCCCTCAGGGCTGTGGGTCCTGGAGTCAGAGTGAAAGAATCCAGCTGCTGCTTCTGCTGAAGGAGGCAGAGGGGTTGGAGCCGAACATTCATCAGCCAGACCTTCTCTGGGTGGAAAATAGGACTAAGAGGGGACAGATGGGTCTGTGGTGCTGGCCCTTTAGGAGGAGGCTCCCCCACAGCCCCCACAGCAGAGGACTGTGGGACCCTGGAGAGCTGCATAGCTGTCCTCAGAAGATCTGTCTTGTGGACTTGGGGAACCCACTGGGCCCCTCTAGTGTCAACCCTGCCAGGTGGGTTTTCTTCGTTTTTATAATGCAAGTGGCTGACTTAAGCTTTGATTGCTGAGGCATCCATTTCAAAGAGGCATCAGTTTCAAAGACAGCCTCTGAAATAAACACATTGCCAGCTGCAGGGCTAGATGAAGAGCAGACGATGTCCCCCACCCAGGGTCCTTTGTTTTGGCGATCTTGTTGATTTGGGGAACTGACCATTTGGTCCCCTGGTCCGCTTCTCTGCTCCACTTTAAATTCCCACCCCTATGTTTCAAATTCACCAATAAAGAGAGCCTGCACCACCCAAGGCCTCCCTGCCGGGACCCCAGGAAAAGCAGAGCTGGGCCTGTGTGTCCTCTCTCCCTCAGCGACCTCACTGTGTGGCCCCAGGTGTGCTGTGCCATTTCTAGATCCTGTAAGTTAATAAGCCTCTGTTTTTCACAGTTCCCTGTTGGTTGTTGCTGAAGGACATCTTGTAATAAGAAGAACCACAGGGATTGGTGCAGTTGTAATAACATTTCAGAAAGGGAAAAATCTTTGCAGGAAGCTCAGTGGGGCCCAGGCAAGTGCCCCCAGGCATTTCGAGCCAACTGTATGACTCCTGAGAGGCTGAGATCTGTGCAAAAACAGCCAGAGGTTGGAGAGTGGGTCTCCTGAAGGGGCACGTCATTGACTTAGGCTTCCCAGGGTCGTTCTGTGCCAGGGAGCAATTAACAAGCCCATCTCAGCTTGCCCCAAACTGCAGGGATCCTGCAGAACCCAGCGAGAGAATGTTAAATATGCACTGAAAAGTGTTACAAGGGCCAACCAGCAGGTAGAAAGGCAGGTAGGTAGAAAGGCAGAGCACAGTCCTGGGTATGGGAAGAAAAAGTAGATGCTGGTGGGGCTGAGCGGAGAGAAAAAACCCTACTGTGGCTGATATTCAAGAACTGTGGGTTTTGTTTCTGGTGCAGGCAGTAAGGTTCATCGCAGCTGAAAACCTGGACTTGTCTTTTCCTGTCCAGCACCAGTATGCTGTGCCCCTTCTGGTTTCTGTCTCCCGCTCCTGTCTTTCCAGGGATGATACCAAACCTAGATCCCTGTAGGGTTAGACCGAAGCCACATAGCTGGTAACTGCAAGTCAAGGTCCCATCTTGGATGGGACCCATTCGTTCACTGAAGCCACGAGGACTCCATACTGCACTGTGCAAAGGCACAATCTGGACACATTTAAGATGTCATTTCTGGTATTGCTTCCACCACAACCCTTGTTATGGTGAGGCCAGTAATTAACATGTCCTGTGGGCTTCTCTGGAACCTCAGAGCTGGAAGATGCCTCAGAGGTCAGATGGTTTTTCTACATAATGCAGGAAACACATCGAAAGAAGGTTGAGAGAGGAGAGGAGGTAGGAAGAAGACGAGTAGAATGGGTTGGGACAAGAGCTGCTGTTAGTGTCCTTGTCTCAGTTATTACTGTGGGTCTCACAGAGTTCCAGGCACTTGCTGACCAGGTGGTCAAAACCCTGTGTAGAAGCTGAGACCACAAGAGAGGAAGTAACTTGCCCAAAGGCCACAGAATGAGTAGGTAGGTGACAGGGCGAGGATCCAAACCGTTCTCTGGCTGGCTCTCCAGTCTGTATTCTTTCAACCATACTACACAACCTCTGAGGCAATGGTGATTTCCCCCTTGGATTTCTTTTGTCCTGTTAAACTGACACCCTGGTGGAAAATGTTGTTTGCCTCCCTATGTATTGGACCCTTTGACTTAAGGGAGACGCTGTGCCCTGAAGCCTGGAAATTTCTATGCCCTTCACGGTGAGCCACAGCAGCGCCGAACATGTCCTCTCCGTCACCTGCAAGAGTGGCCACGAGGGCTATTGGTGTGGCAGGTGTGGGTAAATATCACTTATTCCTGCGAACGGAGAAGGAAATATTTACAGTTCGATTCATAAAATATTTACCAGGCTCTTATGTAATTTGTTGATAACAAACAGATTTTAGTTAACTTGGAGGTGATGAGCAATCCTGTTAAACAGATGGGACCAATAACAAAATCCTGATTAGACAAATGTCTTTGTAGAACAGCGCTTCACCATGTTAGATTTGCGCTGCAGGAACAATTCCAAACAGAGAAGTGGTCCCAAGGTGAAAACAGCTGTGGATTCTTGAATGTGTTTGTGTGTGTGTATGTGCCCCCCTTCCACTTTTTTTTTTTCCTACAAGAAAATGTCTCTTGTATTTCCAGTCAAGAGGCTTTTTTGTAGGGCTTGCATTCACTGTAAGCCCCGCTGTCTCATTACTGAAGACAATTTTGGGGCTAACGACTCTGACCTTGTTCTATTCACTTTTCCCCATATGTGCAGCCCAAATGCACACAGCATTTCATTATAGAATCCTTTGCAGCAAACGGAGTTTCCCTTCACTCCTCAAGCTGGTTTCCAATTTAGATTTTCTCCCATCCAAGTACTAACCAGGCCCGACCCTGCTTAGCTTCCGAGATCAGACGAGATCGGGCGCGTTCAGGGTGGTATGGCCGTAGACCCAATTTAGATTTTCTGAAAACTCCATATTGCCCTTCCCTCTCTCTCTGCATGGAGCAAGGTGCTGTTTTTGTTTTTGTTTTCTTTTTAATTACAAAAAAAAAATTATTTTAAAGGTAATGGTTCCCAGGCAGCAGCATCCGCCTGTCAGGGCTCTGCACCCTCCGGAAGACCAGGTTGCATAACCGGGGCGCGGGGAGGAGCGGGGGTGCGGTGCTGTAGCTCTCTCATGCCTGGAGCCTGTGGGGCTTGCTGGCGCTTCCCCACGAATTTACTTCCTTCAGGAACTTCTCCTTCACCCCTTTGCTTGCAAAGTGTAGGGTCTCCAGCAAAAGCAGACTTGCATTTGATTCCAGGTTCTGCCTGGTAGCAGCTGTGTGACCTTGAGGATGTAACTGACACCGGCTCCTGGCAGCTGCCTTGTCTATAAGGGCAGGGCTGCCGAGAATGGGCACAGGAGGGCGGGTTAGGTAAGCTGTCTAGAACAATGTCCCCCACCCGGCAGACGCTCACCCAACAGAGTTGTTGTTTTTATTATGATCCTGAAGGATGGACTGCACTATGGAAGACTTTGGGCTAAGTGGTTTTCTTTTAAGCTCTGCTGCTTAAGGCAGGCTTTGTCCTTAAGTCTTGGCCTCCAGTGGAGAAGGAAGTGTCAGTCAGGCCAAGCATGTCTCAGATTTTCATCTCTTACATCAAAGCATTATATGAACTGATACTTGTGATCTTTTACAGCTCTTATTATTTTTTTTAAGAATTTATTTATTTATTTTATTTGTAATTGAAAGAGAAAGAGAGAGAGAGAGAGGGCACAAGCAGGGGGATCAGGCAGAGGGAGAAGCAGGGTCCCTGCTGAGCAAGGATCCCAATGCAGGACTCGGCTCCAAGACCCTGAGATCATGACCTAGGCTGAAGACAGACGCTTCACCCACTGACCCACCCAGGTGTCCAAGCTGTTAGGTTCTTGCTTAAAGAAAGGCTGCAACATGAATCACAAACTGTGTAATCATAGTTTGAGGAGATCATCTGCCCCTTATTCCATTCAGTGCTCCCTAACCAACCCTCTTCAGGACAGAGTGCTCCCCTCATTCACCAGAGGAAACCTCTGTCAAGTTATCCTGCCTGCCCACCTCCTCTCACAGTTGGCATTCAAATAGATGGACTTTGAAGTTCACTGTCTTTCTGCTAGAACTTTACTGTGTTTCTTGAAGGTAATCTTTGACATCAATTCATTTTGTCAACACTTGGGATCCAAGCCTTTTGAGGATCGCTCTGTAACGTATGAATAGTTTAATGATAGTTATTATTTATTTTTTGACAGATTTGTTTATTTATTTGAAAGAGAGAGCAGGAGGAGAGAGGCAGAAGAAGAGGGAGAGAGAGAGAGAACCTCACGCAGACTGCCCCCTGAGCTGGGCGCCCCTGAGGGGCTTGATCTCACGACCCTGAGATCATGATCTAAGCTGAAATCAATTAGTCACTTAACTGACTGCACCACCTAGGTGCCCTTCCAAAGATATTTAAAATACACTCTGTTATGACTGTAATATGAGAGTCTCTTAGAGAAAGCTATCGTGGAGAGAGGCACATTGCCTAATCGAAACATCTAGTTTTAAATGCTTCTCTAGGTGCTACTGAGTATTTCATAGTTCAGATTTCTGGGTAGCAGTGGGCGTTTGAATAGAGTGTTGACTCCAGAATTGTCCTGCACTAAGGAGAGGAGAAATATCCTATGCAGGGAGGCCATTAATTTAGTACCCCATTGATCTGAAATCCGCAGTCATTCTTGTTCAGTGTGTAGGGAACAGATTTGCTTACCAAATTAATAACCTGTAAAATTGCTAGGGTCTCTTTATTCAAGGAAACTGGCTTTTCAAACTTGGAAATTCTTTGTTGTGGTTTTTTTGAAGCAAAGATCCTAAGTAGCTGTATACAATGCTCTTGAGTTCTTTGAAATTTACCATAATTCAGACTTTCTGTGTTTGCCTCTCTTTCTCCCTAATTAGCTTTTATTATTGAGACTTAGAAATACAGTTTAATGTATTTAAAAATCTATAGGACTGCAGGAGAAAGTGTGTCTCATCTCGGCTTCTTCTATCCCTCTTGGGCCTTTCTAGTTCTGTAATCCAAGAGGAGATTGGTAACTTGATTGCTCAATTCCCAGGACATTGATTGGGACATGTTTTCTTGTTGTTACTAGGAAAGATCAATGTGATTAAAAGGCAGGAGTACAAGTAGCACTTTCTGTCCCTTCTGTCCTACGTGGCAAGGTGGCAGTCCCAGTCAAAGGCCCTCTCTCTCCAGTTCTGGCGTCCTTCTTTTTGCAAACACCGCTATTCTCATTGTCATCATTTTGGCCTTAGTCAGAGAATGGTAGAATCCTGAGACATAAATTTGTAATTAAGAGATGCATGAGACCTCTTGTAGTCTTAGAGGCTGAGCCTTATGCCTTGACCTAGCTTTTCTAGACGATTTTGGCATCATATTAGACCCTGATCCAGGACATATTTATTGGTAGTTTTGCCACTTATTGTATTTGTGTGCACATATTAGATCTCACAGGTAGTAGAGGGAATGAGTGGACCAGTGGTGCGTTATCGCAGGTGCACACCATCAGCGCCCCCGCCCTGATCGTTAACCATCTGTTTTGAGGCATGCAGTGTTCCAGATCTTCTCAAGCTTCAAAAATATGAAACTTAAGAATAGCAAATTGGGTAGTCTGGGTGGCTTAGTTGTTAAGCAAATGCCTTCGGCTCAGGTTATGATTCCAGGGTCCTGGGATTGAGTCCCTCATCAGGCTCCTTGGTCAGCGGGGAGCCTGCTTCTCCCTCTCCCACTCCCCCTGCTTGTGTTCCCTGTCTCACTGTCTCTCTCTCTCTGTCAAATAAATAAATAAAATCTTAGAAAAAGGGGGGGATTGAAGCAAACGTAGGCAAACTCTACTTACCAGTAGAATGGTCTTCCTGCTGCATCCTGGACAAATCCCTTTTGGGCCTTTGCTTGGATTATCCCACTGGTAGGAAGATCACCAATCACAAGGTGACCTGCACTCTTGTTGAATGAATCTGAGAGTTAGAAATCCCCTTTTTCCCTATGCTGATATTGTCCATTCTCATTTCCCTCTCTTGCCTCTTTATAATAATTTGAAATAATAACTTTGGAAATGACAGAAATTGAGACTGATCCCTGGGAAATATTTAAAAGTGCATAGTGGTTCCTGGATTTGACTAAACATTAGGCTCTCCAGATCTACCCCAGAGCTTTAGGATTGCTCCTGGCATATTGTTAATGAGACAGTTTTAGAAAGTGTGCATTGGCACTCAGAGGGATCTGAACCGGCATGTCATTTGGTAAGTTGACAAGCCCATAGATGTTGCATGCCTGCTCTATGTCAGACACCCATCAGCTTCCTGGGAGCTAGAGTTACAGCAGTCAGCATGGCCGAGAGCCTCCCTGCCTGTAGGAAGCTTGCATCCCAGTGGTGGAAAATTAGGCACTAAACATGTACACTAGGGTATGAATGACCAAGGTGGTTTCCAATGCTCAGAAGTCCTCTGGAGCAAATAAAGTAGTTAATGCAGTATGCACTGATGGGGGTAAGCTAGGGTGGTGAGGGTGGGCCTCTGAGGTCCTGACCACACGCCCCTGTGCAGGCGCAGAGCCTCAGAATTGGAAATGAACGCAGCACATGTGAGGGAGAAGCTGAAATCAAGCCAAGATGGCGAGAGTGCCTCAAAGGAAAAGAAGAGCAGAGAGAGAGAGGGGTGAAAGTAGGCTAGGACCAGATCGTGGGGCCCCTTCGGGTGTGACAGGCTGCATAGTCTGTGGGGCCTGATGCAAAGTGAAAAATGCACGGCCCCTTTATGGAAAATTCTTAAGGATTTCAAGATGATGTCAACAGAGAATTAGAGCAAGCAGGGTCCCTTCTGCTGGTGACTACAGGGGCTACAGACTCATGAAGCAGGCCCCGGCCTCCAGACTGAGGTGAGGAAGCTGGACTTGTGGTAACTGCTAGAGGAAGCAATTGGAATAGAAGTAGGAGGAGGAGGATTTAGAAATCATGGAATCCAATGACTTCATTTGAGAGGAAGTCATGTGCTATGGCCCAGAGAAGACAGTGACTACATATCTTAAGTATTTGGAGACTAGGATTCTTCCAACCTCTTGCTTGTCCTGTGGTTTTGAGCCCAAGGAGGCTGGTATGTTCCTCCCACTGCTATTCCCTTCAGTGTTGGTGTTTCTTCAAAGCTGGATTCTGGAGCAGGGCCTAGGAATCTGCGTTTCTGTGTGCTTCTCCTGTAGGATCAGATTTAGAAAGGATTGCATTGAGGCAACCATGACAACACATATTTACATGTAAAACATTCTTCTGCTTGTCTGGTGCCTCAAGGCAGTCTTTGACACATACCCCAGAATTTCCAAGGAAATGCTTAACCAATTCCTGAAAGAGACTTTATTGCTGACATTGAGTTAGCAATGTTGATAATGCCCTGGTAGGAGTGGTGTTTGCTGAGGACATCTGTTGTGTAGACTGGGCCAAGAAGAGTCAAGTCAGGGCTGGAATGACCTCAGGGGCTTCCTCTCTACTGTTCCAGTATCCTAAAAGGTAGACTCATTTCAGGGCATCTGCCTTTGGCTAGGGTCCTGGGATCGAGTCCTGCATCTAGCTCCCTCCTCTGTGGGGAGCCTGCCTCTCCCTTTTCCTCTGCTTCTCTCTGTCTATCACATAAGTAAATAAAATCTTTCCTTTTTTTAAAAAGGTAGACTCATTTACTGTGTCAATTAATTTGTTCTTTGCAGAGTGAAATATTTATCATTTCACTTTGCCAGAATTCTTTTTGCTGAATTCAACCCCTATTTTAAGATTAGGCAAAATGACGACTTCCTCCCTTTGCTCTCTCTCCAACTGGAATTTGACATCTCCCCTTAGCTGTGTCCTGACATGTGGATGGGAGCTACACAGTCAGCATTTTTTAGTCCTCCAAACTCCAGTTTCAGGAAATGCCAAGGGTCAAAAATTGTAAAATTAGTGAACGGGTGTGTAAAATCTCTAAATAGTAGTAAAATGTTCAAGGGCCATTTTCCGATGTTAATATGACCTTTGAAACATCTTATCTCCGTATTTAAAAAGCTTCATAACGCATGGTTTACTTGAATTAGTGTGTGGGAGGAGGATCAAAGAAAGTCATTTTGTATTTGGAAAAGAAAGAAAAGAACTAATTCTACAGTGTGGAAATGGCTCCCTTTGAAAGATGTCCTTCACTTGCCTTTGTTTGAGATTAATTATATACTTTTAAAAGTACTTCCTACAGGAATGATTTTTTTGACTCATGAGTTATTTTTGTCTGTATATGTTACTCCTCCAAATATTTTCCGTATTGCTAAGAAAATAGTAGTCAAAGTGACATTTCTTTGCTGGTGTCTGAAGGCCTTTTGGTTTTTTATTGTAAGAATAATATAACAATAAGAGCTTTGCAAAAGAAAGAAATAATGCCCTCAGCCTTATACCGATTTCTGTCTTATACTTTTCCTTTTACCTAAGATCATTTTTAGTGACGCACTCACATGATTGTATATTTCATCTAACAGAAAAAGATGGGTCAGAATGTTGAATTAAATCTTATGGCAACATTTTTTTTTTCTTTCCTTCCTTGTAAGCATGTTTGTCTTCCTTTTCAGAATGGAAGAGTACATGAAAACAATGCTGGTTTTATTCTAGAGGTTGTGATTGTTTTCTTCTAGAAATTAGATGCTCAGGTCCTTATTCTTTGCAACCTGTCTCCCTCCTTCCTCCATCCTCTCTCTGGTTCAGGCTCCCTACCTCTTCTCTTTCCTCTGCCCTGCTATCTCTGGTCTGTGCAGGTCATACAGAATTACAGGTGATGGTCAGGTTCAAAGAGGAATTGATGCCTCTCTGTGTTTATTGAAACTTCCCGGTGATTCACTCCTTTCCAGGACCTGGGGCTGTTATGTTATCTGTGTAGAAATGAGTCAACTTTGTTCTTCGGCAAAGATGGCAGGATCTGGCTTCAGCATACATCACAAATTACATTAGTAATGTAATAGCATTGTCAGAGTTGGTATTACCTACTGTAACAAAACAATTTCTGAAAGACCAGGAAAAAAAAAAAGGTGTTTTCTGCAGCTGCCCGGCAACCAAGGAAAGTGTAAATCACACATAAAAAAGCTGCTAAGCAGATTAAGAGCTTCAACAATGGTCCACGAGAATCATTTCTGATAATTACCTTCTAGGCAGAACCATTAGGCCAGTGTGGCAGGAACCATGTCATTCAAGACCCCCTTTTCTGATTTCTACTCAAAGTCCCAGTTTTGGTGTCTGAATGCCTTCTGGCTTACCTTTGGTAATGAATTGTTACCCTTTGCTTTGTTTCCAGGTTTTAATTTATCCCTTAACTTATATCCAAGGTACAGATGTAACAGCCAAAACATGAAACTGAGGGGATAGTCAAGACAATACCTTCTGTTAGCCTTTTCCAGTAATTACTATTTCATGGATCTTAAAGTATATAGAAAAGGAAGAAAAGGCCAAAAGATGAAATAATTTCAATGACAACGGGCAGAAAAGATCATAGAGGGTATTGTCAGTGGCAAGAGAGGATACATATGACATAGAATCATAGGCTCTGGATGAGAAGGAATCCACATCCAGGATGCTTTCCCCAATAGCCACCCCCTCAGCAGCCTCATAGTCTCGGCTTGAACACCTCTGTGGAGGCTGCCCCCAGTAGGTTTATTGCTGATGTCGAATTCATGCTGCTGTGAAAAATGCCATAACCTGGGTGGCTTAACCAACATTTACTTTTCACAGTTCTGGTGGCTAGAAAGTCCACGATTCAGGTGCTGGCAGATGAGGTGTCTGATAAGGACCAGCTTTCTAGTTCACAGATGACTATCTTCTCATTATACCCCTACTTGACAGAAGGGGCAAAGGAACTCTCTGTGGTCTCTGGTAAGGCATTAACCCCACTCAGGAGGGCTCCAGCCTCATAACCTAATTACCTCCCCACAAGCCCCACCTACTAACCATCACATTGGGGTTAGGTTTCATCATATGAATTTTGGATGTATCCATTTAGTCCATAACAATACCAATCTTTACAAAGATGGCCTTAACTGAGAAAAAAAGAAACCTCCTTGAAATTTTGGTTCATTTAATTTAATCCACAATTACTACTTTATATGTCAGAGGCTTTGCCTAGCACGAAGTTACAAAGGTGAGTAAGGAAGACACAGTTCATAAGGCACATAGTATTCAGTGAAAGTGATGGTCAGAACTTTTTTTTAGGGCAAATAATAGAAACCCCTGAAAGTGCTTGAAAGAAAAACATAATTTATTAATAAGACCCAGTGATTGGTCCAATATCAGATAAGGTGAATGCAGGTAGTCAAACTACATCATACTAATTCATCTCTTTAAATCTCGGTTCTTGGGGCACCTGGGTGGCTTAGTGGGTTAAGCCTCTGCCTTCGGCCAGGTCATGATCTCAGGGTCCTGGGATAAAGCCCCGCATCAGGCTCTCTGCTCATCAGGGAGTCTGCTTCCTCCTCTCTCTCTGCCTACTTGTGATCTCTGTCAAATAAATAAATAAGATCTTTAAAAAAAAAAAATCTCAGTTCTTCTTTTCCCTGTTAGTTTTCTTCTCTGCTTGGCTCTGTTCAGGTGGTGGGAAAGAGACTAATATTACTAGCAAAAATCCAGTGGAGGCTCTGATCAAGTTTGGCACCCCAAAGGGGCTGGGTGTTGCTTGGGGGGTGAGAACCTAACATTTAGCTCTATGTGGAATAGAGGTCCATGTGGAATAGATTTCCCAAAGGATAGAAGATTCTACTACTGGAAGACATAGTGAAAGGAGAGCATGCTTGTGGTAAAAACTGTGTCCACCATGGTGATGAACATGACATATCTTTAGTGTTTGAAAGAAGTTATTTTGCTCCCTTGTGTCTGTCGTGAATATGTCCCACATGAGCAAACTTGCGAGCATGCACAGCCCCCCCACCCCCAAACATTGTCTCCTTCCTTAGTCTTCTTGTCTCTAACCCAGCACACATATTTTTTTCTTTAAGCGTGGTCCTTCTGGGGCAAGATGTCTAGAGTCTTCCTAGTCACAACTTGGGGCGACTCTTCAGTCTGTCAACACTGACAGACTGATCTCTGAAACATTTCACGGTTATCCATATGTGATCCTATTAGGGCAGATTTCTGTGGAACTTTCACTTTTATTTGAATTCTTCTGTGAATTTCCCCGATGATGATGATTAAAGAGCGATTTTAGTTTATGGAATATATATTTCAAGAGGTGTGCTTTGTTAGGCCAAGTATTTTTAAAAATGACTTTGTTTCCAATATTTTAATTTAGGTGATTCCAAATAAAAATTTCAATTTCCATGAGACATTAAGTCTATGAAGGTAGAGTCCTTGTCTGTCAGTATGTCTTTAGTGCTTGGAACTTAGAAGAAACTCAGTAATTATTTCTTAAAATGAATTTTGTGAGGTTAGTTGGAAGGTGGGTTCTGTGTATCATGTGAGCTGTTCAGCCTAATGTTTTTTTTTTTTTTAAAGATTTTATTTATTTATTTGACAGAGAGAGATTACAAGTAGGCAGAGAGGCAGGCAGAGAGAGAGAGGAGGAAGCAGGCTCCCTGCCGAGCAGAGAGCCCGATGCGGGACTCGATCCCAGGACTCTGAGATCATGACCTGAGCCGAAGGCAGCGGCTTAACCCACTGAGCCACCCAGGCGCCCCTGTTCAGCCTAATGTTATGTCATTGGAAATATGGTATGTTTTCTATCTTCTTTCATGTTATTTATAAAAATGTTGGGTGGGATAGGATTGTTGATGGAGGCTTGGAACAACCTTCAAGATTCATTAGGATGAATTCTATGGTTGGATTATTCTGCCGTGTCATGGAACCTCCTGTCTGATTTTTATCTCAGCTAATAGCTCTGCATCTTTTCTACAAGCGTGTTAGGAAACATTGGGCAAGTATTTTATGGCGATTGTATTTAATGTATTTTCTAATAATGAGACCAATAATGCTGTTATTAAAAAAGGGTGATGGTAGTTTTGCAGGAGATATTTTCATAGTGAGTCCATTTTGGATTTTGGTGGTCATCCCCTTCTTTTCTGTATAAATGATCTGTTTATCAACAACTAATTCTAGAAGTCAGTCGAAGTAAGTGTCTCTCCTGCGTTTTGAGTCTTGGGACCTGAAAGGTCAATTGCAGTGGCTGCCTCTGGTCAGTAGAGGGCAGGGTGCAAGAAGCGTGGAGTACTAAGGTCTTCAGGCTGGGAGAGCTCTGTCCACTTCCGACAGAACAGCCATTTCCTGGGTCAGTGTGGTGGCTGAGAGATTCTGTAGCATAAAGCATGTCTACATGAAATCCTAGTCAAACAAGGAGGGGCTAGACTGGAAGGAAGTTGGTAAATGGAGTGTGCTTGTACCTCAGGCAAGAGGAAAGCAGAAATAGTAATTAATAATATTTATTGACCAGCTATTATTTGCCAGACATTGAACTAAATACTGAACATATTTTCTCAAAGTATTTTCACAACAAACTTGGATGGCAGAACTTTTATTCCATTTTATAGATGAAGAAACTGAGTTTCAGGGAGACTGAAGAATTTAGCCAAGTTCCTACAGATAACAAATGAAGATTTGGGGGATTGGTCTGACTGCTAAAGCCTGTGCTGTTGTCACAGCATCTTGAGGCTTCAAGGAGAAGTGACTCCCCCCTCCCCAGGAGTCCACGTAAAGGGAGGGAGCAACAGTAGAGAATCAGAATATAACCAAGATGCAGCCTCTGGCTTTTGTTAGCCTGGTAGAAACTGCCAGCTGGCCAGGGTCTAAAAATAGCATGCTTTGGGTCTTCTGTTGATGAGGCCCGTATTTTTTTCTTTTTGTGACTGCATTTGTTCATTTCCAGTCTTCAAGCATCTCTTCCATTCCCTTCTGTGTCTCAGAGATACGAGCAGTGGGCCTGTACCACGCTTTAGGGTTAGGGAACTTGACAGGAACTTGTTAGGGCCTGACAGTGTCCATGTGCTCTCGTATGACTTCATTTTTGTCTGGGGCCTTGTCTTCACTTGGCTTTAGTCTCCTTCCCTGGACTGTGAGTCCTTTAAAGTGTGGAGGTTGTGTTTTTATTTGAATATCTATTTGTACCATTCACACTGAGTGTTGGATCTAGCCATTCCCCGACCATTATCTCATGGTGAACCCCTTCATTACTCCCTTTGGTTTTCTCTAGAAATTTTAGTGGTTTCTGGGTTTCAGCCTTCCCTGATAAAGCTGTGACACACTGTATTTATCCTTAGACGCATTGCCCTTTTGGTTCCTTCCGTAATACACTGTTAAAAATCTGAGGTAGAATGAGAGCAATTTGTTGGTTTTTTCTGAGGTGCAGGCTAAAACGTAAGGAGCTCCTTTCTTTCTTTGATGGAAAACATAGAAATTCTCTCTCCTTTAATAGCTATCCCTGTCTACATGATCCCTTTGGATTCCCTCTCTTCAGACTGTTGTGCGAATCGTGATTGTCTGCTCACACCCCTTTCCTTCTTTATCGTACCCTTACATAAACTGTAAATTTTTACTTATGTAAAAATAGGCTTTTGTTATTATAAGGGTTTTACTGCTGATTTCTGCAAAGGAAAGGGAAAATAAGAAGGGAAGGTGAAGTAGCAAAATTCTCAGTGTTATGTTCGCCTTGGTTTTTAGATCCTAAGTCCCTTGATATGATTATGGGACCTTCTGTCTTCTGCTCTCAGCTTTTATTCCTGAAGATAGACCTCACTAGCCTGCTTCCTGGTACTGTATTAGCAAAACTAAGTTGGCCCCAGGAGGCAGAGATGCAACTACCTTTCATCACAAGGGGACGTTTTGTATCTCTTTAGCTTTCCATATCGACAACTAATTAGGACTTTGACATAGTCAGGAATAATCCTCTCTTAATATTTCCTTACAAAATACCTCTCCCTTTTCTTTATTTGTGGGTTATGTTCAAAAACATCCCGAGTTTAATTTAAGTAGCCTTATCTTTTTTGGTTCTATTCCTGGTAGGGAGAGTTAGAATTTTTCTTTCTCTGGTTAGTTTGCAATTTCTTTTCTTGCAGTCTATGGAACCAACATAGACCTTGATGCTCATAGTTTCCTTCCTAGGTGACCTCGAAGCCAAGATGACATGACTACACTT
This sequence comes from Neogale vison, assembly GCF_020171115.1. Taxonomy (NCBI): domain Eukaryota; kingdom Metazoa; phylum Chordata; class Mammalia; order Carnivora; family Mustelidae; genus Neogale; species Neogale vison. Next base: position 131,516,259 of record NC_058098.1, read on the forward strand.
TCTCAGGGTTTCTCCACTTTCACTTCTAGGCAGGAATTAAGTCACGAATCACATTTACTCTTGATGCCCCCTAGTCTCATCTATCAGCGATGGTTGTCTATAGTATACCAGGATGGTATTTTAGTCTCTAGCCACTGGTTTTATTGGAGGGACATGTACACACTTTTAAACTGCATCTTTGGTAGATTGACCTAGATAATATCCAGCTTAAGTAAAGCATGGGACTTAACACATATAAAAGCACCTGTCACTTGCCTTCCAAACCAGGTCCTTCTCCTATAATCCTGATTTTGATTACAGGTCCCACTAGCTAACTAGAGAATTGTCCAGACTAGAAGCCTTACGTTCAATATTAATTCCTTTATCCAGAGTTCCCAAATCCACTTAGTTGCTAATTTCATTTTTGGTCTCAACTGCCACCACCGAAGGTCAAACTTTTTCATTTTTTTTTCCAATTTATTTATTTTCAGAAAAACAGTATTCATTATTTTTTTCACCACACCCAGTGCTCCATGCAAGCCGTGCCCTCTATAATACCCACCACCTGGTACCCCAACCTCCCACCCCCCTGCCACTTCAAACCCCTCAGATTGTTTTTCAGAGTCCATAGTCTCTCATGGTTCACCTCCCCTTCTAATTTACCCAAAAGCACATACAAACTTTTTCATTTTTCACAGAGGTATATGAGTACTTCAGTACTGAGTTGTTTGCCTTTATTTTTTTTCTCCACTTATTTCTGTCACCAGTTTCCTTTTTATAAAGAAAATGTAATCCTGACATTTCCCTGCTTAGCAATCTTGGATTGGTTTTTCATATGTAGGATGATTTCCAAGAACCTACCGTCATCAAATGTTTGGCTGATAATAGATATGTAGCAGGTGCCCACTATGACATTAACTACCTTCTACATTTTTATCCTCATCAGGGGCTACTCAGCACAGCAAACTTGTTGTTTATCATCTATAGTTATCACACACACACACACACACACATATGTATACACATATATATATGTGTGTGTATATATATGTATGTATGTATGTATGCATTTTATAACTGTGTAACTTTGTTCAGAGGATTGCCCCTGAAAGCCCTCCCGTAATCTCTAATACATGATGCACTCCTCCCACTTAAAGATCTACCTCTGTTAAAACTTTCTAACCCCCCTCCTTAACCAGGCCATTGTATGATAAAGGACAGTAAACTGGAAAGTAAATTTCCTTAAGGACAAGTTTGCTTTGTTGAAATGATGATCTAATAATCCCTCTGGGGGTTGAAACATGTCTGCATGACCTTCATGTCAAATTGGAGCATACATTTCCCCAGGAAACAAAGCTCTCGTGCCTGGTGGAGAGAAAAACAAGGAGCTGACGGAGCCTGGGACTAGGTGAGAAGATGCACTGAAGGGTCTTAAATGACAGACTGACAATTTGGATCTGAATTTTAATGAGGATCCATCGGTTCTCTTAAGTTATGTAGGGACATGATTGGACTTGTATTTTTTAAAAAATATTTTATTTATTTATTTGAGTGAGAGAGAGAGAGAGAGAGAGAATGAGCATGAAACCCTACCTGGGGCTTGATCCCAGGACCCTGAGATTATGACCTGAGCTGAAGACAGATGCTCAACCAACTGAGCCACCCAGGTGCCCCAGAGTTGTCCCTGGAGTTGTATTTATTTTTTAGAGATTTAATTTTTTATTTATGTATTTGATAGAGAGCAAAAGAAAGAACAAGTAGGCAGAGTGAGAGGGAGAAGCAGGTTCTCCACTCAGCAGGAAACCCGATGCGGGACTCAATCCCAGGACCCCAGGATCATGACCTGAGCTGAAGATAGGCTTAACCGACTGAGCCACCCAGATGCCCCTGGAATTGTATTTCTGAAAGACTATTCCACTAGCAGTGTGAGAGGTGGTTTATGACATAGACCAGGCATTAGCAAGCTTTTTATGTAAAGGGTTGGATAGAAGATATGTTTTCCTTTCTGGACCATGTACGGTCTATGTTGCAACTACTCAACTCTGATATTATAGCTTGGAAAAAGTCCTGGACAGCCTGTAAGTGGGTGTGGCTGTCATTCAGTAAATTTTTTTTATAAAAACAGGTTGAGGACAGGATGTGGTCCAGGTTGTAGTTTTTGTTATTGTTGTTGTTGCTGTTGTTTTAAGATTTTATTTATTTATTTATTTATTTATTTATTTGGGAAGGTAGAGAGAGAGTGAGTTGGGGAAAGGGGCAGAGGCAGAGGGAGAGGCAGAGAATCCCAAGCAGACTCTGTACCAAGCGCAGAGCCCAGCACAGAGCTCAATCCATCCAACCTCTAGATCAGGACTAGAGCAGAAACCGAGAGTCTGATGCTAACCAACTGAGCCACCCAAATGCCTCCCAAGGGTTGTAGTTTGACAACACATGATCTAGACAAACAATGATAAGGGACTGATTTGAACTAGGCTATAGTTGATAGAGATGAAAAGAAGGAAAGCTGTTAAAACCTGTCAAGCAATTCAACATGGATGGGAGGAAGGGGAAGGAATTCTTCAAGGTAAGCTTCAGGCTTCTAGCATAAGCTGCTGGAAAGTGCTACCATCAAAGACTGATGATATAGGATGTATGTTGCGCTCAGTCTTTCATTCGCTATATTTTAGTGCTCAAGGGGCTTGTAGAGGTAACTGTATACCAGAGGATATGTGATCTGATGGACTTTGGACACCATGTGAAATGCTGCTGTTATACCTTTTAAGAGTCCCCACATTGTATATGTTTTGAGTTGAAATATATTTCTTTAATCATTTCACCTATAGAATGGACCAGTCTGAATGTATTTTATGTTTTTCCTTTATGACCAATAGACCTTTTGTAACCAGGTCAACTGTTAATAGATCCTAACCTAAAGAATCATTCATATCATGCCACAAGAGAGCTGTCCTATTATTAATTCTAGAAGATTTCTGCCTACCCTTAGGAAGGTTAATTTACCTGCACGTTGCAGGTAGGATCCTGTCTGCTGCTTCTGACTATAGTTGGGTCAACCACAAATCTGTGTTTGTTCATAAAGTCACCCTTTATCTGCCTCTGTTCTTCTCCAATTGTGAACCTTTTTCCATTGTTCAAGGGAGTACTTGACACGTAAGTTTCCTCTTTTGACCAGAACCAGTTTTACATGGCTTCCACTTCCCTTTTCTCAGAAACAATGAAGACCAAGGTGCCTAGTGATGTGTGGGTGCCATTTTCCTGGTGGTAATGACTGTCATCCTCCTAGCAGAGAGGTTTTTTCTGGGTTATTTGCTAGGTATTGATTCTAGTAGCCTGAAGATGGTTTTGTGTCTAAGACCTACGGTAGCCAGACTTTTGGAAATGTCATTGGGCATTTGCCCATCCTGTACCATATCTTTTACTGTATTGTGCCCTTTCTGTTACAACCTAATACATTTCCATTTTTATGCAGAAGCATGGAAGCCAGATTGTTACATTTAATTATTTTGGCACTGAACTACTCAGGACCCTGGTTTTGGTGGTTTTGTTTTGTTTTTTGTTTTTTTAAATAAAGGGACAAATCACAAACTTTGGCTTTGTAGGCCTCAGGGTCTCTACTACCTCAAGTCTGCTGCTGATGGGCAAAAGCAGCCAGAGTCCAGATGTAAAGCATAGACTTGGCCACATTTGGCCCATATTCTCTGGCTTGCTGAGCCCTACTTAAGGCAGGTTCAGAGCGAAGAATCAAAAAATAAATGCTATACCAGTGGTTCTCAATTCTGGTTGCTCTGTACAATCAATCTGGGAGCTTTTACCAGATGCCAATGCTGAGACCAATCACATCGAAATCTGTGGAGGTAGGGCCTGGTAATTTGTGTTTTTACTAAATCACTCCAGATAATTTGAAAGTGAAACTATGTTGAGAAGCATTGTACTAGAATCAGAATTTAATTTTCTGTTATGTAGAAGATGGGAAGGAAAGAAAACACTGAAAATTAAATATTGCTCTCATTTCCTAGCCTGTGGAGAGTTAATTATGTAGCCACATGTCCTCAAAGTACATGCCCTTAGCATAAGAAGAGTCTTATATTATTTATTTATTTACTTGACAGACAGAGATCACAAGTAGGTAGAGAGGCAGGGAGAGAGAGAGAGGAGGAAGCAGGCTCCTCGGCAAGCAGGGAGCCCAATGCGGGGCTCGATCCCAAGATCCTGGGATCATGATCCAAAGGCAGAGGCCTTAACCCGCTGAGCCACTCAGGTGTTCTGCATTAGAAGTGTCTTAAAAATGGAATCTACCAACATTCCCAGGAACCACCACATCCTGTTCACCCTTGTCTGTGCTTGTCTGCAGCTTCTTTTGGGTCCACTGATATAAATACATTAGAGGACATTTTCCTCATAAATAGTTTTTCCAAGTAAAGCTGGCAGCTCTTTGAAACTACATTACTGACAATAGCTGTAGACATTCTTCTGCCCTATATTCCAAAAAATTTGGATATGTTTAAACTTTGAAATCTATATATACACGAGTGAAATATAATAAATGCAATATGTGTAATATATGTCAAGAGTACATACCAACTGACTGCCTACAACGTCTTGGGCTCTGGTTCGGAGGAATGAAATATCTTTTTCTGAAGTCTTACCAAGTTTAGAGGGAAAATGAGAAGTATAAATCGATAGCATTAGAAAACAGAAGTGCTGTGAATTGTGTGCAGACCACTGGACAAGTTAAATGGCAGGAGGTGGACTCAGGAAGAAAGTGGGTTGGAGAAGGCTTCATGGAAGAATGGAACAGAGCTGAAGCCTGTTGAAAAACTAGACTTTGGGTATGTGGCTGTGAAGGTAAGGGCTTTCCAAATGGATAACCAGCCAAATGAAAGGAGAAATTGGTACTCCGATTATCTTGGTAAAGGTTGGGAAGCAAGAGAAGGAAGATCTGAAGAGTGTCACTTTTAGTAAGGGAAGGAATTCATCTTTCATTTTCATCATTGACACTTTTACAATTCACCTTCTACTCTCTTTTCTCTTTCCAGAAATTCATCCTACTGAGAGTTAAGCTTTGTTTTGATATATAAAACCATCAGTCCCTGATGAATCATAACTCAGCACAATATTAAGTATTCAAGGTTAGGTATAGAAAGCCCCACAGTGTGGAAAATGTAAATACAATTTCTCATCTATTCTTGCTTAATTGCTAGATAACAAGTCTAGGCGTTACTCAGAATCAGAGGAGACATGGAAAATCCTAAAATAGATTCTTTCTGTCAGATCATAGATTGCAGTGGAGAAGGGCACATCTGGGCAACCTGGCTGATCACAGGTTTGTCCTGAGTCAAGTCCAGAAACCTCAGGTAAAAATGACACTAAGTCATTCACCAGTTCTGGTATTTTTTTTTTTTTTCCCCACTATCTAAGCCAAGAGGAGAATCAATTAAAAAAACACTGAAGAAGCACTTACTTTAGGTTTGGCTATGCTAATCAGAAGAAACTGGTATTTAAAGCATATTCCTCTGTCCCCAGGGGATGAAGTTTTATGTGAAAGGTTGAAGTAGTGTTGAAGAGTCATCTATGAGCAGTGGTCCCAGGTCAGATAGGCCAACCTTCACTTCTGCACTCCCTGCTAGCTGGAAAAATTCCTGACTTTCTCAGCCTCAGTTTCAAGTACTCATCTGAACAATGGAGTTAAAAGCTAGGCTACTACCAAGATTAAAGAAGAAAATGTATGGAAGCTACTTAACACAGGGGACATTAAGAATGTTAGTTTTGTTTTTGTTTTTGTTGTTTTTGTTTTCCCTTCTGCATGAGTCTTTTCCTCTATTTTTTCCTGTCATGATAAAGTATACATAATGTGCAATTTCCCATCTTAACCATTTTGAAGTGTAGAGTTCAGGGTCATGAAACACATTCACAACGTTGTGCAAAGGCCATCACCGTCTAGTTCTAGAACACCTCCCACCTTGCAAGACTGAAGCTCCACATGATTGACCAATAATGTCCCATTCTTCCCTCCCCTGGGCCATGGCAACTACCATTCTTTCTTCCTGTATAAATTTGATTACTCGAACTACCTCATTTAAGTAGAATCATGCAATATTTGTCTTTTTTGGGGGGGTCATTGGCTTATTTCACTTAGCATCATGTCCTCAATCATGTCCTCATCCATATTGTAGTGTGTGTCAGAATTTCCTTTATTTTTAAGGCTAAATATATATTTATATATATGCATATATAAATATATATAAATGCATATATATCATGTTTATATATAAAAATAAATATAAAAATAAATATTATATATATTATAAATATCATAAATATATATAAATATATATTATAAATATATATATTATTATATATATAAATAAATATATATAAATGCTACATATATATACCACGTTTTTCTTATTCATTCATCCATTGGTGGACACTTGGATTGCTTCTCTATTCTAGTTATTGTAAATAATGTTGCTATGAGCATGGGTGTGCAATGGTCTATTTGAGATCCTGCTTTCACTTCTCTTGGGTATATATACAAAATTACTGGTTCATAGGGTATTTCTATTTTTAATTTTTTGAGGAACAAACATATTGTTTCCCACAGTGGCTGTACCATTTTATATTCCCACCAACATTGAAGCAGAGTTCCAATTTCTCTTCTCCTCACCAACACTTGTTACTATGTTTTGGTTACTATAGTAGCCATCCTAATGGGTGTGTAATGATTGGCTAATGCTTTGAAAGTGGGTGAGATCAGTCTTAACTTAGGAGGTTCAGGAGTTAAATGAGACAATTATCTAAGAGAATGTGCTAAAGAAGGACCAATTTCATTTCTAATTTGCTGACATAGGCTGTATATGCTACGGGTGAAGGTGAGGGGGAGGTTTGGGAGCTGATTTTATTTAGGAGGGTTTCCTGAGTGAGGAGGGATTTCAGTTGGACATTCACAACAAGGAAGAACTGGAAAGGGCAAAAATGGGAAACCTTGTGTATAAAGGGTGATTGGGTCTGGCTTACGCATTAGAAATGGTTTAGTCAAGTTGAACAGTGATGAGATGCTCAGAACAGGAGCTACCTAAAGGCTGGAAGGGGAAGTGAAGAACAAAGGACACAAAGCCCATGTGCTGAGCCTTCATGCCAGGCTAGGGGATCTACACTTAAGTCTGCACTGTCTTAGGGAAAAGACCTAAGTGCCTGAGATGGCTCAGGTTTTAGTTAACCACATATATTAACTAAATATATACATATAGGGGCACTGAGATGGGTCAGTTGGTTACATTTCCAGCTCTTGATTTTGGCTCAGGTCATGACGTCAGGGCTGTGACATCAAGATCCTCGTCAGGCTCTTCACTCAGTGGAGTCTGCGTAGGATTCTCTCTTTTCCTTTCCCTCTGCCCCTCCCCCTCCACATATATTTAGTTAGTATATATGACTAACTAATTCACAACTAGTTAATAAATATATTAAGTTAACATATAACTAACTAGTTTATATATATATGTGTGTGTGTGTGTGTGTGTGCCTGTGTGTGTACATATATATATATATATATATATATATATATTTTTTTTTTAGACAAGCCTACATTCCATTGGTGACTAAAAATTGTAACAACATGTGCTTTCTAAGGATAAAACTGGAGACATCAAGGCTCTGTTTTCATTTTGTCTTTCCATAGATTCTTTCTCTCCCATCTGTGTTTTCAGCTGTATATTTTGGGATAGGGTCTTATGATTAGATGCTAATTCCTTCAAACACAGTGTATGTCTCATCAGTCTTCTGTGCAATGGATGCATAAACTATTATTGGAGATTTGTTTAAAAATGCTATATGCTTTTGTAGTCAGGTGGTTATTACCTCTAAAAATGAAAATGAAAATTTCTAGCCAAAAGTTCATTAGGTATAACTAATCTATGCAGAGTGAAGGGGATGACTTCACATTTGATCAGGAGAAGGTTTCACCAAGTGGCTGTCGGTCCTTCTGGACTGTGTGTGGAAGAGCAAGCTGTAGCACCCGCAGAAGCTCCTTCGAGGCTGGCTTTGAAGGAGTTTAGTGATTCTGACTGTACTGTCAGAATTTTGCTTCTGTCCTAGGGTTTAGATATCAGCTTATCTGTCTGGAAAGCAGACAAGAACATCAGCTTGGAATAACTGCTGGAGACTTGGTGAGGAATTGCAATGACCAAGAATCCTTGCTGGGTAATCACGAGTAACCCCCACAGGCTTTTCTTTGGGGTCACAGCTCAAGAGGATCTGATATATTTAGCAGCATTTTCCAAACCCTGATGCAGTGCATAGGCTGTGTGCTGGTGTCTGCTCAATTCGAACTGTGCAGGACTCTGGCCAGGTGAGCTGACACCATGGGGTGAGCAAACATACATTTGTTGGAGAAATAACAGCAAGAAGAAGAAGGCTAAAAAAACAAACCTGGGTTTTGTTCTAAGGAATGACTAGTGTGGGACAGATTTTTGATGCTGGGAGTCAGGGAGGTGAATAACAGATCCAGAGGTCAGAGAGAAGGAGAAAAGTGAAGGGAAACTTCAGAGAGAATTGTCACTCATGAGGCTGGAATGTCCAGGCTCATTTTTACTAGCCACTATGAGCAGTCCATGGGATTTGGGGTAGTTGGTTTGGTTTAAAAGCATAGAGTTAGGTAGATACTCTTATAGCTGAGAAGGCAAGGTACTCTTTTTCCTTTCAAGGCAATGTTTATCAGTGGGTGCTTGATGGAAGAATTGGGAGTATCTAATCCAGGAAAACCTGGTGAAGCCAGAAGGAGTTGAGAATACTATATGTACTCACTAAGCATTCTTTGAATCTGAGAGAACATTGAACAAAAGGAGGTGGTGGATAGGGCAAGATACTGTTTCCCTGTGGAAAGTAGAAATAGAGGCATGAAAAGGACTAAATTTAAGATTTGTATAATACATATCATTCAGACTGGGCAAAAAAAAAAAAAAGGTGGGATAAGGAAGCTGAAAACACAAGTCACGACTTGAGGTCCAGTGGGAAGAGTGTCAGTGACGGTATCTGTAACAAAACCTCAGAAGGAATTGAGTGCAAAGTTCTAGTGTTGTCTTGTGAATGTTGTGTGGCCATTCTCTTCAAGTAGTTAAGGTCATAATGAGGAAATGAAGTGTTGTCCAGAGACTGACAGGAATGGGTGTGCTCAGGTGGGGAATGGCTAGAGGGGAGGACCTGAGGCAGGGAGATTGAGAATAGCCTTAGAAGGGACAGAGAGGAGGTCTTGCTCTGTGCAGTCAAGAACTAATGGAGAGATACTCTAAGAGTCAGAGCTATGTAGGAGTGGTTGACTGGGAGCACCCCAGGCAGCAAGGGCCTATGGGCCACTTACTGAGATGGTAGAGAGAGAAGAATATCATCAGACTGAGATCTGAAATAGTGACTATTAAGGTATTTTCAGCAAATTGACTCTGGCCCATGGTAGAAGGTGTCTGGCTACTGGGAAAAGGGTGGGGATTGCCTGGAAGGCTAGACCACAGGAGAGAAGTTTTTAAGAGCCAGAAGGAAAGCAGGGACTGGGAAGACACTGTGTCTTGAAAGGTTGGCTTGCAGAATACCATAGCTTTCCCCATCCCAGGGTGAGACAAGACAAAGACATCCAAGAGTGGAGTAGATGTTGGAGGTCAGAGACAAAAGGGAGTTGGGACACAAATGGAAACTGGGGTATGAAGCCAACAAAGGAGATAAGGAATGAAGTAAGGTCTAAGGAGGGCTTGGAGAGATGGTTTAGGGTCTGTGTCTGAAGGCCCTGCTTATCCCCCAAAGTCCCCTTTTCTGCTGGTTTGGGTGCCTAATGCTAAGATGGGAGAAGATTTCTAAAAGAATCAGGCTGGGCTGGGACCCATGTTCCTCAGAAAACTGAATAGCAGTAGGGAGGTTTATATCCCAGTGTTAGTGCAGCAAGAGTAGTTGGGATACGGAGATGTACTTTGGGAAATTCAAGTGGGAGAGGTGTATAGCGATGTTCCTATATACTTCATAGAGACAGTTCCCTTGTAAAGACTCCAATTCCTAGCATCTCTGAGTCATGTCCCTCAAAGAAGCTTCCTTGTAAGTGAGAAGTGATTGTTTCCTTGGCAACCATGGAGCCTCAGAAATTTAGCAGTATACTTTTGTGGTTCCTTCATAAACCTTTAATTATATCTAGTTCCTAAGTATGTGTGAGCAGTAGGAAGGGGACAGGTCGTAAAGGTGGTTGAGTTGAATGAAATTCTCTTCTTACCTTACCCAATCTCCCCACAACAATGCTTCTTTCCCTTACTAGATGCCAGTATTTCTGAGCTGTAGAACTATTGAGCCATGAAACTGAAGATGTGGGAAAAACAAGTTTTGTTTGATAATTAAGGTGACATTTCTGTGCCAGACTGCTGTAGAACAGTGATCACAGCTTTGGAAGTAGATAGGTCTCAATCCTGACTCTTCCGTAAACTGACCATGTGACTTTGGGTAAGTCACTTAACCTTCCTGAGTTTCTCCTTTCCCGTCTGTAACTGGAGAAACTGTACCAATTTCACAGGCTGTTGTGAGTAAGGTGGTGCATTGTCATCAAAGCCCTAGAAGTCAAGGAGAATTATCCTTTGGATTCAGACCAAGATGAGTTCTCTCTTTTGGTCCCCATCAGTGCCAGGCAATGCTAAACCCTGAAGTAAAACCATATCCACAAGTCCACCATTGATGTAGTCTCTCATGCTTAGAGACCTCTAGAAAAAGTCATCTAAAATCCTTAAAGATGGAAAACTGAGGTCCAGAGGAGAGTGAACCAGTGAGTTCCAGCATTATTAGATGTGTGATTCTCTGTACCTCAGTTTTTTCATCTGTACAATGGGGGCAAAAATGATACTCATTGTTGGAGATCAAGCAAATTGTTATTTATATATGTATTTATACATCTATCTAAAACTTTTATAATCTCTGAACAGTACTTGGCACATTGTAAGCACTGTATAAAAGCATATGCAACTGTTATTGCCATTAGTAAAGATAGTGAGAAATTATTAATATTTAGATGATGGTACATCCTGTTTTATACCTATTGTCCTGAAATAATTTTTAATACTCTTCCCTTTGGCTCTTAAAAATGTCCTAATCTGGGTAATAAATTAAATGGTCACCCTAGGTATAATGGAAAAATCCAGTCAAGGTGAGTCAGGAGACCTATCAGAAAATCTATGTGAGAATTTGGGCTCTTAGCCTCTTTGCATCCTAGTTCCTTTCATCTTTCTTTCTTTCTTTTTTAAAGATTTTATTTATTTATTTGACAGAGAGAAATCACAAGCAGGCAGAGAGAGAGAGAGAGAGAAAGAGGACGAAACAGGCTCCCTGCCGAGCAGAGAGCCCAATGTGGGATTTGATCCCAGGACCTTGAGATCATGATCTGAGCCAAAGGCAGAGGCTTAACCCACTGAGCCACCCAGGTGCCCTCCTTTCATCTTTCAAGTGGACAGTTTGTCTATATATAATTTAAATTCGTGTCCACATCCATTTTTCTACTATGTACACAGCACTCCTGAAGACCCATGAAGGTATGCAAAGATCAAATAGGATCTTTGTCTTCACCAAAAATTTTTATTTCGATGGGATAAAAAACATAGTAGGTGATGGATGGGTAAGATGTACTAGAAAAACAAGAAAATGTCCTGTCCTCAATAATTTCATGGTTTAGTAGAAGAGACCATTAAAGGCCAAGAGTCACCACCAGATAAAATGTGCTGGGTAGTCAATGAGTAAGGATGAAGGAGGTGTGAGGTCATTCAGAGTTGTATACTTAAAGAAGACTTTCTGGAGGAGGTGGATTTGGCACTGGTCTTGATAGAAGCATAATGGGAAGAGCAATGATTTGAATTAAACAGACCAGAGTTTAAATGCTAGTTCTAGCTTTGTTTGTATATTATGAATACATTGCTTAACTTTGTTGAACCTCTGGTTCTTCATCTGTAAAATGGAGACATAAATTCTTTCAGTGACTTAAATGTGGGAATAGATGCATTCCATTGTAATAATAAATGGCAGTCATTATTTTTATGGTCACAGAGGAGGTGGAATGATATTCTAGGTGTATGGTCTGAATGAGATAATCACAGGGACAGGGAAGTGGAAAGGGTGCTGCAAGTCAGTGAACAGTGCTTGCTGTTGGCTGGAGTTGAGGGTTTGTATTGGAGGCATTGGGAAATTCAAGTGGATTTAGACTCACTCCTTGACTTATATGCATTTGTCCTTGGCAAGGTATTTCTGACATTTTCACAGGACTGTTGGCTTCATGTGTTCCTGCAAATTAGATTTGAGTACCCTAAAAACCCTAGGAGGTTAATGAAATTTTGCCTGGAACTAGACTTGAGCTGGGGAAACCATCTCGACACCTGTCTATAACATCCTAAATCAGTTATTAATCTGGATGTCATGCTGGAGACTAGCTAACAAATATAAGTTTGGCTTGTAGTTAGAAAACTCACTGAAGAACTGTCTATAACAGCTTACCTTTTTAGATTCATGAGATAGTTTACATAAATCTACATAATTGCCAAAGTCTTTCTTGTTGTGATAGTGAAGAGCTAGATTATAGCATCAACAATGCAGCTCATATCTTGGCCTGCAGCAGAGAGAGCTGGCCAGGTCTGACCTAGAGGCTCCCTCAATTATTGATGTGGGCTTTTTTTGGATAGCAGAGGGCTTGCCCCCACTGCACTCCCAGGCTCAGGAAGGAAACGAGGAGCAGAATTTAGGAAACGTCACTTGTGAAATCTTTCTGATTCCTTTTTGGAAGATTTTGTATTTCTTCCTGACAGTTATATCCAGAATTTTAGTACTTTCACATTGTACTCACTCATTATTTTATCTTCTTTGTATTTTTTAATAAAAATATCAAATGACTCTTTTAATAACATTGGTATGATTTGAATATTATAATTTAGGTATATTATCCCATTAATATATTAAACTATATTAATATACACTAATATCAAGAATAAACATTTTAATAAATAGGATTCATGTTGCAGGAGGCAGATTAAGAATCACTATCATGATTTTACAGAGGAGGATATTGAAGTTAAAAATTTGAGATCTGACTGCCAGCCCATAGCTCTAAGTGGCTGGATTCCAAAATGAATGTGTAGTTCTTTACCTTGGTGAAAAAGTGATCCAGTGGGAAGAGCTCTACATGGGAAGACAGGAAATCTGAGTATTATTTCCAGAGTCACTGCTTTCTACTCCAGTCTTTGGCAAAATATTGCATCTCATCTATAAAATCCTGATAACATTTGATTTGCATACCTCACAGGAATATTGTGAAGTTCATGTTAGAAAATGGATGCGGAAGCATTTCATAAGCTAAGAAGCATTATGCAAATGAATGCAAATGTAGGCAATGTTAATTACTAAATTATTCACAGAATCTTATTTCATTAATACCCTTACTGCTTTCTACAGCTCTTTTGGGAATTCCACTGCCAGTTATGTGAAGGCCGGGGCAATTGGATGAACTTGTGTCTGTCATTTATTCTACTAGGAAATATTTACTATGTGTTAGCCATCACAGGAGACACACAGAATGCCAAGGTGAGTAAAATGTGATCCCTACCTTCTTGGATCTTACAGTCTGGGTAAGGGAGATAATACTTAGGCCACGGGATGGATGATACAACTTCTAATCCAAAATTTTAAGTGCCATTTTGTGGATAATGATTAGAGCTAAGCACTATGCTATTTCCTAGAGATATAAAAATTAATAAAGCAGAGTCTTGGAACTCAATCTCACAGTCTAATGGCGGACACAGATAAGTAAGCACACAGGGTTAATAGCAAACAGAGATAAGGTGGAGGTGAATCAGGTAAAGACTTCAAATTCAGGTAGAATACGGGTCTCAGAGTCTATAAATCAGTTTTCCTATATGAAAAATGGGACTAAAAATACCTTCTTAGCATGGTGGAGAATCTCTGCAACTTTGAATTTAAAAGAAAAATAAAAAGAATCCTTTAAGAAAACCATTGTTTCTTCTTTATCTTAGGAGGAGAGGCATTCTCTGTTTGTAATTAGTAATGATTATAGGTTTAGGTTTTGTGTAGATGTCCGTCATCAGAACAAGGATATTTCCATCTATTCTTCGTTTCCTGAGAGCTTTTCTTATGACCGAGTGTGGAATTTTGTCAAAGCTTTTTATTTGCAATCATCATAATTGCCATGTTTTTTTTTTCTCCTTCAGTGTACTAATTGAAAATCACATTGATTTTTGAATACACAGCCAGCGTTACATCCCTGGGGAAAAATCTCATTTGGTCATAATGTCTATCTTTTTTATATACTGGATTCAACTTGCTAGTATTTTGCTAAGGATTTTGATTTCATGAGGAATATTGAGATTTTTTCTTTTCTATTGTGTTTGCTTTTTTTTCTTTCTCTCCCTCAATCAGGGTAATACCCCTAGAGTAAATGGAGAAGCACTCCCTCCTCTTCTATTTTTAAAATTTTTTGTGTAGAATTGGCATTATATATTTTTTAAATGTTTATCAAAACACCAGTGAGAAAAACAGTCTGGGACTGATCTTCTCTGTGTGGAAGGGTTTATAACTATAAATTAATTTTAAAAATAGGTATAGAGTTATTCCTGTTGCCTACTTCTCCCTGAATGAACTTTTAGAGTTTGTGTTTTTCACAGGGTTGTCCATTTGATCTAAGTTGTGATCAAGTTGGCATAAACTTGTTCAAAATATTCTCTTATTTTTATTTTAATTTTTATATGATCAAATATCACATTTCCCATTTTGTCAGACACTTCTTCTACATCAGTTGAGATGATCATCTGCTTCCCTCCCACCCTGCATTCTGTTAATGTGGTTTATTATATTTATTGATTTTTTGTTTATGAAACTAACCTTACATTCCAGGAATAAATCTCACTTGGTCTAGGTGTATAATTTTAAAATATGCTGTACAAATTCAGTTTCCTAGTATTTTGTTGTGGATTCACTATGCATAAGGGTTTCGAGTTTTTTTTTTTTTTTCTTATAGTGTCTTTGACTGGTTTTGTCTTCAGTATAATGGTGGCCTCATAGAATGAGTTAAGATATATTCCTTTTTCTTCAATTTCTTCTAGGAGGCTGAGCAGGTTTTGTGATAATTTTTTAAACCAATGAAACCATCTGGTTTTGAGATTTTTCTTCTTGGGAAGTGGAAGTTTTTGATTACTGATTTAGTCTCCTTATTAGTTGTAGGTCTATCTGGATTTTCTATTTCTTCATAATTTAGTTTTGTAGGTCATGTGTTTCTCAGATTTTGTCCTATACATCAGGTTATCCAATTCTTTGACATATGATTGTTTATAACACACGTTAAAAATTCTTTTCACTCCTGTTGGTAGTAATGTCTCCTCTTTCATTTTTGATTTTAGTTATTTAAGTCTTCTTTCTTTTCTTCTTAATCAATCGAGCTTAAGTTTTTTTTTTTTTTTAATTTGCTGATCTTTTCAAAGAACTCACTTAGTTTTATTGATTTTCTCCACTGGCTTCTCTGTTGTCTCTTTTATTTATACTATTTTTAATCTTTATTATTATTAGTGGTAACCTGCCTCCTTAGCACAGTAGGCAGTACTGCAGTCTCATATATTATTATTAGTAATAGTATTGGTCTTTATTATTGTTTCCTTCTGCTAGCTTTGGGCTTTTTTTTATTGTTCTAATTACTTAAGTTGTGAAGTTGGTTGTTGATTTGAGACTTTTCTCCTTATTTATCTATTTAATTATTTGTTTCAAGTTTTTATTTAAATTCCAATTAGCTAGCATATAGTGCAATATTAGTTTTAAGGGTAAAATTTAGTGACTCATCACTTACATGCAACACCTAGTGTTCATCACAAGTGCCCTCCTTAATCCTTGTCACCCATTTAACCTATCCCGCCTAACCACCTCCCTTCCAGAAACCCTCAGTTTGTTCTCTATAATTTAGAGTTGGTTTTATGGTTTTTCCTCTTTTTCTCTTTATTTTTTCCACTGTGTTCATTTGTTTCACTTCTTAAGTTTCACATATGAGTGAGACCATATGGTGTTTGTCTTTCTTTGACTGACTTATTTCACTTAGCATGATATTCTTTAGCTCGACTCATGTTGTTGCAAATGGCAAGATGTCGTTGTCTTTGATGGCAGAGTAATATTCCATGGTATATATGTATACACCACAACTTCTTTTTTATTTTTTTTTTCATTTTTTTAAATTTATTTTTTATTTTCAGCATAACAGTATTCATTATTTTTGCAGCACACCCAGTGCTCCATGCAATCTGTGCCCTCTATAATACCCACCACCTGGTACCCCGACCTCCCACCCCCTGCCCCTTCAAAACCCTCAGATTGTTTTTCAGAGTCCATAGTCTCTCGTGGTTCACCTCCCCTTTTGATTTCCCCCAACTCCCTTCTCCTCTCTAACTCCCCATGTCCTCCATGCTATTTGTTATGCTCCACAAATAAGTGAAACCATAGGATAATTGACTCTCTCTGCTTGACTTCTTTCACTCAGCATAATCTCTTCCAGTCCTGGCCATGTTGCTACAAAAGTTGGGTATTCGTCCTTTCTGATGGAGGCATAATACTCCATAGTGTATATGGACCAAATCTTCCTTATCCATTCATCCTTTGAAGGGCATCTTGGTCTTTCCACAGTTTGGCGACTGTGGCCATTGCTGCTATAAACATTGGGGAACATAGGCAGTAATCTCTTCGATATCAGCCACAGCAACTTCTTTCAAGATATGTCTCCAAAGGCAAAGGAAACAAAAGCGAAGATGAACTTTTGGGACTTCATCAAAATCAAAAGCTTCTGCACAGCCAGGGAAACAGTCAAGAAAACAAGGATGCAACCCACGGAATGGGAGAAGATATTTGCAAATGACAGTACAGACAAAAGGTTGATATCCAGGATCTATAATGAACTCCTCAAACTCAACACACACAAAACAGACAATCATATCAAAAAGTGGGCAGAAGATATGGACAGACACTTTCCAATAAAGACATACAAATGGCTATCAGACACATGAAAAAATGTTCATCATCACTAGCCGTCAGGGAGATTCAAATTAAAACTACATTGAGATATCACCTTTCATCAGTTAGAATGGCCAAAATTAGCAAGACAGAAAACAACATGTGTTGGAGGGGATGTGGAGAAAGGGGAACCCTCTTACACTGTTGGTGGGAATGCAAGTTGGTGCAGCCTCTTTGGAGAACAGTGTGGAGATTCCTCAAGAAATTAAAAATAGAACTTCCCTATGACCCTGCCATTGCACTCCTGGGTATTTACCCCAAAGACACAACTTCTTTTTTAAAAATTATTTTTTATTATGTTATGTTAGTCACCATAGAGTATGTCATTAGTTTTTGATGTAGTGTTCCAAGATTCATTGTTTATGTATAACACTTAGTGCTCCATGGGATATGTGCCCTCCTTAAAATCCACTACCAGGCTCACCCAACCCACCACCTCCCTCCCCTCCAAAACCCTCAGTTTGTTTCTCAGAGTTCATAGTTCCTTATGGTTCATCTCCTTGTCTGATCCCCCCCTTCATTTTTCCCTTCTTCCTCTTAATGTCCTCCATGCTATTCCTTATGTTCCACAAGTATGTGAAACCATATAATTGACTTTCTCTGTTTGACTTATTTTACTCAGCATAATCTCCTCCAGTCCCATCCATGTTGGTTCAAAAGTTGGGTAATCATCATTTCTGATGGCTGAGCAATATTGCATTGTATATATGGACCACATCTTCTTTATCCATTCATTTTTTAAAGAGTATCTTGGCTCTTTCCACAGTTTGGCTATTGTGGACATTGCCACTATGAACACTGGGGAGCATATGGCCCTTCTTTTCACTACACCTGTATCTTGGGGATAAATACCCAGTAGTGCAATTGCTGGGACATTGGATAGATCTATTTTTAAATTTTTTGAGGAATCTCCACACTGTTTTCCAAAGTGGCTGCTCCAACTTGCATTCCCACCAATAGTGTAAGAGGGTTCCCCTTTCTCCACATCCTCTCCAACACTTGTTGTTTCCTGCCTTGTTAATCTTTGCCATTCTAACTGGTATAAGGTGGTATCTCAGTATAGTATTGATTTGAATTTCCCTAATGGCTAATGATAATGAATACTTTTTCATGTGTCTGCTAGCCATTTGTATGTCTTCTTTGGAGAAGTGTCTGCTTATGTCTTCTACCCATTTATTGACTTGATTATTTGTTTATTGGGTGTTGAGTTTGAGTAGTTCCTTATAGATCTTGGATATCAGACCTTTGTCTATAGTGTTATTTGCAAATGTATTCTCCCATTCTGTGGGTTGCCTCTTTGTTTTGTTGACTGTATCCTTTGCTGTGCGGAAACTTTTTATCTTGATTAAGTCCCAAAAGTTAATTTTCGCTTTTGTTTCCTTTACCTTTGGAGACATGTCTTGAAAGAAGTTGCTGTGGCCAGTGTTGAAGAGGTTATTGCCTATGTTCTCCCCTGGGATTTTGATGGATTCCTGTCTCACACTGAGGTCTTTTATTCATTTTGAGTTTATCTTTGTGTATGGTGTAAGGGAATAGTTGAGTTTCATTCTTCTGTATAGATCTATCCAATTTTCCCAGCACCATTTATTGAAGAGACTATCTTTTTTTACATTGTATATTTTTTCCTGCTTTGTTGAAGATTATTTGACCATAGAGTGGTCAAATGAGTAAATTAGAGTAGAGTAGAGTAGGGTAGAATATTTGACCAACATTGGAGGTGGAAGTGTCCCTTCAAATCAGTATTTTTGGATTTGGGTAAATACCTAGTAGTGCAATTGCTGGATCATAGGGTAGTTCTATTTTTAACTTTTTGAGAAACCTCTGTACTGTTTTCCAGAATGGCTGTCCCAGTTTGCATTCCCACCAGCAGTGTAAGAGGATTCCTCTTTCTCCACATCCTCGCCAACAACCCTTATTTCCTGAGTTGTTAATTTTAGCCATTGTGATAGGTGTGAGGTGCTATCTCATCATGGTTTTGATTTGTATTTCCCTGATGCCAAGTGATGTTGAACATTTTTTCATGTGTTTGTTGGCCATTGGTATGTCCTCTTTGAAAAAAATGTCTGTTTATATCTTCTGCTCATTTCTTGACTAGATTATTTGTTTATTGGATGTTGAGTTTGATAAGTTCTTTATATATTTTGAGCACAAGCCCTTTATCAGATATGCCATTTGCAAATATCTCCTCCCATTCCAGAGGTTGCCTTTTAGTTTTGTTATTTCCTTTGCTGTACAGAAGTTTTTTATCTTGATGAAATACCAATCATTCATTTTTGCTTTGCCTCCGGAGACTATCTAATAAGAAGTTGCATGGCCGATGCTGCTTATGTTCTCCTCTAGGATTTTGATGGTTTCCTGTCTTACATTTAAGTCTTTCATCCATTTTGAATTTATTTTTGTGTATGGTGTGAAAAGTGGTCCTGTTTCATTCTTCTGCATGTTGCTGCCCATTTTCTCCAATCCCATTTGTTGAAGACACTGTCTTTTTTCTACTGGACATTATTTCTTGCTTTGTCTAAGATTAGTTGACCTTATAGTGGTGGGTCCATTTCTGGGTTTTCTATTCTGTTCCATTTCTATTCTGTGTGTATTGTTGTTCCAGTACCATATTGTCTTGACAGTTACAGCTTTGTAATACAATTTGAAGTACAGAATTTTGATACCCCCAGCTTTGTTTTTCTTTTTCAAGATTGCTTTTGATATTTGGGGTCTTTTGCAGTTCCATAAAAATTTTAGGATTCTGTTGTTCTAACTTTGTGAAAAATGCTGTTGGTATTTTGATGAGGATGGCAGTAAATATGTAGATTGTTTTGGGTAATATAGGCTTTTTAACAGTGTTTGTTCTTCCAAACGAAAAGCATAGAATTTTTTTTTTTTTACATTTCTTTGTGTCCTCTTCAATTTCTTTCACCAATGTTTTATAGTTTTTAGAGTATAGATCTTATATTTCTTTGGTTAGATTTATTCCTAGGTGTCTTATGGGTTCTGGCATAGTTTTAAATAAAACCAATTCCTTGATTTCTTTCTGCTGCTTCATTGTTGGTCTGTAGAAAAGCAACAGATTTTTATACATTGATTTTGTATCCTGTGAATTTACCAAATTCATGTATCAGTTCGAGCAATTTTTTGGTGGAGTCTTTTCAGTTCTCTACATAGAGTATCATGTCATCTGCAAACAGTGAAAATTTGGCTTCTTCCTTGCTGCTTTGGATGCCTTTTATTTCTTCGTTTTTTCTGATTGCTGTGGCTAGGACTTCAGTACTATGTTAAATAATAGTGCTGAGAGTAGACATCCCTGTCTTGTTCCTGACCATAGAGGAAAGGCATGGAAGCATTGTCTATAACTGTGAAACAGTTTTTGACCTAAATGTCCACAAACAGATAATGGATAAATACACTGCAATATATTTGAGAAATAGAGTAATGTATCAGAGCTAAAAATCAATGGAATGGAACTATAATATAGTCATATTTTAAAAGCTATAATATAGTCATATTAAAAACATAATGTTGATCAAATACAGCAAATTACAGAATCATATGTATAGAATAATATCATTTGTATGCACTTGAAAATTTTCTTTTCTTTCTTTTTTTTTTCTTAAAGATTTTATTTATTTATTTCACAGACAGAGATCACAAGTAGGCAGAAAGGCAGGTAGAGAGAGAGGAGGAAGCAGGCACCCTGCTGAGCAGAGAGCCTGATTCTGGACTCGATCCCAGAACCCTGAGATCATGACATGAGCTGAAGGCAGAGGCTTTAACCCACTGAGCCACCCAGGCTCCCCCAAAATTTTCTTTTCAATCTGAAAAATTTATTGTTCTTTTCTGTAATTCTCTGTATGTTTTAAGTGTTTCAGAAAATAAAGCAGAATAAAATGCAGGAATTAGACCAGATAATTAAAAAAGAAATAGTATTTTATGTGCAAATTAAATTATAATCGTGAAATATTTACTATATTGAATGGAACTGGGTCACTTCTCAGCTTTTTATCTTGCTTCCTCTACTTATGTTTTAAATGTTAGTGCTCTCTTTTCCCTCTGTCTCCGTCTCTTCTCTCACCACATACTCATAGAATACCTCAGCTGATTCCATGACTAAAACATAGTAGACGACTCAGTAATAATCACAGAATAAATACAAAAGTAGATTCATATTCCACATTGATATAAGTAACATAGCTTCTGGATATACAGCTTCAGGGTGGTACTTTATTTCTTGACCCAAGGATAGTTACAGACCCCAAATCTAGTTTCTTACTTGCATGATTCCTGGTGTTAAAAACATATACACATTTGAATGTTTCTTCATTCTAAAATTCATTTCTCAGTGAACGACAACATCACCCACCCCACTGCCCCAGACACAAGTCTTAGGTCACCATGGGTCTCTTCCTTTTCCATTCCTGTTCATATTCTGTTGACTTTACCTGTTGTCTTTCAAGTCAGTTTATTTTTCCTTGTCCACACTGCCATTATTTTATTTTATGTCATCATCATCCTCATCATCATCATCACACTTCCCGCACCCTTTTAACTTGTCTTAGAGTCTCGTTCCTTCTAGTCATTTCTTCATACTGTTGTCATTGGGACATTTGCATAAGCCACATCTGTTCACTTCACTTTGTACTTCCTCCTGGTTTAGCTCATCTGCTTACAATATCAATTATTACCTGCTCTCTCTCCCTTTCTCACTCTCTCTCCCTCCCCCCTTTCTCTTCTTCTCTATCACCTGTCTATCTAATCGCAGAAATCAGTGCCTGACATTTCTACTTAGTTCTCTCAGTAACAGCTAAATCTCATCGTATTTCAGACTGAACTCATGTCTTCCCCAGGACTGGTCCAAAGATCCCACCTGAGTAAATGACAGCACCATCCACCCAGTTACATAAGATAGAAACCTCTCTCACCCATGGAAGTCCTGTTATTTTGATATCCAAGTCTTACAATCTGATCTTTACTGCTATCACCAAAGTCCAAGGTACCATTCTCTCTTTCTGTCTCTAAGCTAGTGTCCTCAAAAGTTCACATGTCTGAGGGCACGTGATCTAATGAGCACTGGGTGTTACACACAACTAATTAATCACTGAACACTACAAAAACTATATGTTGGGTAATTGAATATAAATAAAAATTTAAAAAAAAGTCCACCTGTCTCTCTTACTCCATTCTGCACACTGTAACAAGAAAAATCTTTTCAGAAGCTAAATTGCAGTCATATATCTTTTGCATCTCTTTGGGCACCTGGATTAAAAGCATCCCTAGCTTTCTGTTACTCACACAATGAAGGCTACAGTCTCTGTCACTGCATATAAGTCCTCTGCATGGGAAGGCTCCTTCCCATTTCTTCAGCCTAACTTCTCTCCATATTCCCTGGTGACGCTCCCTGGTGGTCTAGTGGTTAGGATTTGGCGCTCTCTCCATATTCCCTGGAGCTGCTGGAGTTCAAGACCCCCAACCTTCTTTCAGTCTCTCGGTCAAGCCAGGCAACATCTTTCCTCAAGGTCTTCCTTTGTTCAAGTTTTTCTCTTTGCCTGAAACTCTCTTCTTACCCAACCCACTTTCTTTAGTTATGGCTGGCCTTGTTTCAGATCACTCAGTGACACCTTATTGCCCTCAGGATGAATACAAATTCCTTAATACAAGACTCTGCCCTTCACAATCTGGCACTCCAGCTGCATTTCTTAATGCTTCTTCATTTCTTCTCCTTTAATTCTCAGCCTCTTGTCTTCAGGCGTACTCAACTCCTGGCAGCTCCCAGATATGTTAACCTTCCTTTTCTTGGCCTTTGCATAGACTTCTTCCTAGAAACTTTTCTTACTCTTCTGGCCAAATTTTATAAAATTATAGAATCTGGTTCTGAATTTCCCTTTCTGAGGCCAGTTTCTCTGGATTCTCTGGCAGGATTTCTTGACCTCCCAAGAGACTCCACCCTCCCCAGTGTCCTATTATTACATATTTAGTAGTACTCTTTATTTTTGATTGAAACTGAGCATTTGCTTCTTGGCCTCTGAATGGGAAGTTTTGTTAGCAGAGGGATTCAGTCTCATTTCCTTACTCTACCCTTAATGCATAGCATGGTGCCTGGCACACAGTCAGCACTGAATAAATGCTTGTTGAAAAACTACATGTATGAGGTAGACTTTGGCTTCCAGTCAGGAGAGTTTGCTTTAAGGCAGACTTTAGGCAATGCACAAGGGCTCTCTGGGGGCTTTGGGAGCTTCCACAAGAGATCCTGCCCCAGCAGAAGCCAGAGAACTCTAGATGTTTATTCAGCTTTAAAAGCTCCAGTCCTTCCAATAAGTCTTACTGCACTGAAATGAACTTTCCAGATTGAAAGAGTTTCCTCTCCAGCAGGATTCACTGGCAGGGCTAACTTGCTTGGGTCACTAGGTAACCTGGCAGGGAATCTTAATGTTCCTGGTACGGGCCAGAAGCATGCTCAGAATGGGGCTTGTATTGTTTTTCCTCTTTTTTTAGCATCCTCTTTTCCCTTTGGCATTCCTGAACTCAACCAAATAGGTCATCTGTTGCTTAGTTCCTATGGGTCCTCGCCCCGGGTGGTCAAACCCCAACATGCTTCAGTTGTCATGACTTTTTACATGTGCTAATGGGTTTAGCCTAGGAGTGTATGTATTTTAAGAAATATATTGAGGATCTCCTATATTTCAAAAATCTTTAGTACCCTAAATGGCAGATTCAAGTGTCATGCTAGAGTTTTAAGGAATATTTCAGACTTACATGTCTCTGAAGACATTTCTAAGACTAGCCTTGCCTGGGAGTTTCTTCCCAGCTGTGGTATCCATGGGGGTGTACCTCTTATGGTCCCTCTTAAAACAACAAACAAACAAACAAACAAACCCATTCTTTACTCAGCCTTGGAGTGTGATTAGTTGACAGCTTCTAACTATTAACTTTGTCAGGGTCCGCCTCAGATCTGGCTATAGTCACACTATTTGTAGGCTGGATATTGGCCAAAGGCTATACAAGGCAGCAGTATGAAGGCCTAGGCACTTATGTCCATTTTGGGGTTTCTCTGATGGCCAATTTTTGTTCTGGAGCTCCCTATTGTGCTGGCAAAGCATCATTAGATTGGCTTCTCCTCGACAGCTTTTCCTGTCTGATCCTGTTCTTTCTCTTTTCCCTTCACAAATACTACTGGTCAATAAACCTTTGCACTCTTTTTTTTTTTTTTCCAATTTATTTATTTTCAGAAAAACAGTATTCATTATTTTTTCACCACACCCAGTGCTCCATGCAAGCCGTGCCCTCTATAATATCCACCACCTGGTACCCCAACCTCCCACCCCCCCCGCCACTTCAAACCCCTCAGATTGTTTTTCAGAGTCTGGAAGACAACATGGAGGTTCCTCAAAATGTTGAAAATAGAACTGCCCTATGACCCAGCAATTGCACTACTGGGAATTTACCCTAAAGATACAAACGTAGTGATCCAAAGGGGCACATGCACCCGAATGTTTATAGCAGCAATGTCCACAATAGCCAAACTATGGAAAGAACCTAGATGTCCATCAACAGATGAATGGATCAAACCTTTGCACTCTTAATGCTGTATCAGTGTCTATGTCCTTGAGAATTCATTTGGTGACTCTGGTTATATAGAGTGTTCATAATTCCAGTGGAGTGATAGGCATTTTGGTGGCATAATGCGCTAGAAGGCAATGGTGGAGAACTATTTGACTATCATTGCTTCTCTGACTTTAGGTATTGACAAACAAAAATAATGTGTAGGGTTTCTGTTGGGGAGAGAAATAACATAGGCAAACTCAAGGCTATTGCTGGTTGACTCTGCTCTCAGGTGCTTTGTGTTTGACAGAACTTCTGGACTTGGTGGAGAGAGATGAGTCTAAAAAGGTAGTTTGAGGTCAGCTTTGGATATCATGCCAAGGAATATATATATATATATTTTAATAAGGAGTTACTGCATTGGAAACAAGGTCATGCTTAATGTACTTTGTGGGATTATCTGGTTTTGGCCCACATTGGGATTTATGCATTAAATCTATCTAAGCAGGAGCTAATTAATAAGCAGGTATTTTGTATTTGGGTTTACCTTGGAAATTTGATTTTTAAATATAGGATTAGGCAGGAGGAGGAAGCACATTTTGGGCTTTGGGGTAAGCTGTGTTTAATGTCCTCTGATCCTCCAAAAGCCTGTCAGCTTCTTTCTCTGTCCCAAACTTCCAGGTTCTTTAGAGAGGACATAGGGGCAATACTCTTACCAAATGTATATTACACTCTAGGCGGGGCTCTTCCTGAGTCCCTCCTACTTCCTGACCTGAGGAATAAACCCAGAAGTAGACTTGAAATTAAGGTTGCCAGATTTAACAACAACAACAACAAAAACAACAAAAAATGTCAAACTCAGGAGAAACAGTATTGAACCATAAAATATATTTACATACACACATATATAATATACTTACTCCAAAAATATTCATTGTTTAACTGAAACTCAAATTTAACTAGGCATCTGGCAGTTTATTTGGCGATCCTACTTGCACACTCTCCTCGCTGCTTTCACACTGGGGACCTAGATCTAGTTGTTAAGGAAACCAGGCCCTTTCAGTTCCTTTCCTCCCTCTGGATTTTCTTCTGTGCCTAGTTGATTTCCAAAGGCTGAGCTGCTCCCCCATACCACTTAGCTCCCAGGTGCAAAGGGCTCCACCACGGGCTCATCAGAACCACACTCCCCTCCTTATCCCAACCACCACTGTACCTGCACTTCCCTCAGGGCAGAATGATAGCAAAGTGATTAAGAGCAGTGGGGCTGAACTCAACAGTTAGGCTTTCCTCTCCAAAGGATCTTGGGCAAGTAAGGCAACCGCCCTCTTTGACTCTGACCTTTCTCATCTATACCATAGTGTCAGTACAATATTCACCCCAGAGCTCCTGGGATGGTTAAATGTAATAGTCCGGCCCCTAGGAAAGTCTTGGCTGTCAGCAGTGCTCAAGCCATGTGGCTGCTACTTCAGGTATTCCTCCTATTCATCTGCCTCAGGATAAGTCCTCACACATGGTACAAGCTTAATGCCTGTTCATTGAATGAGTCAATGAATGGATGCCTCTGGGGAAATATGGAAATATGGAAATACCATTAACCTCACTGAGGAAAATGGATGGAGTTCAGGATGGCTTGTAAGTCCAGCTGGGTCTGAAAATGGACTCCAGGTGTAGGCGTGAACACAGGTGCTAGACAGGGGTCAGGATGAAGCAGAACAAGGGGAGAAGTGCCATTATACCCACTGAGTCTACTGAGTCTACAGGCTGTGTGGGAGAACTGCTAGGGAGTAAGCTCTAGAACTAGGGGTGGCAATGACTAAAGAGAAGCCATGGCAGTTGTGTCCTGTAAAAGAGCCCAAGAGGGTCTGCCATATTCCCTTAAGTCAGTACAAAAGATACAAATAAAACCAGCTGTCTACTCCTACATGTTTAAGGGATCCTCCTTGGTCCCATAGCCTTCCTCAGGGTAATTTGTTTCTGTCTAGGTCAACCATACAATTTATTATCTATACAGGATGCTTATGACACTTTAAAGGGCACTATGCATAGTTATCTCATAGACGTAGACTGAAACTTTTTATGGGCTACCTAGGGAAGTAGCCTAAGTTCGGTTACCCTGGTCCTGGCTGGGCCATCTCCTTTTATGGAGGAAAGAGGATTGGCTGTCTTTTTCAGAATTATCAATACATGAATGTTAATCACTCAGACCTTCCCCTGTGCCGTGTGGCATAGACATTTCCAGAAGCAAGGAGTTGCTTTGGTGAGCTGCCGAGGCATTTGGTGGGCAAAGGCTGTAGCCTGGCTGGAGAATATAGGACTCTGGAGAATATAGGACTCTTCCTCAATTATTTAGCATGTATCTATGGATTGCTGATGTACTTCACTATGTAAAAATTATGAAAATAAATTGTGCACAAAATAAGAGAAAATAGCATTTACTAGACCTTTTAGCCCTAATTAATCAGCTTACCTAACTGTAAGCCAGAGGACCAAATTGATACCATTTATCTCTAAATCCTCAATGCCTAGTAAAGAGCCAGAAACATTTACTATTTCTTAACAAGTTGAGTAAACTAAGAAATATAAAAATTATCATGTGAAGAACAAGAAAATAATAAAGTCCTCTGTGGAGAGGACTTGAATTATTCATTCAATCCATAGTTTTGGAGTGCGTCTCCATGCGACCCTCTGTTTTATGCACTAATGATACTGCCTTCATGGCTCTCATTAGAGATAATATGTTTGGGAATATGAGTAGGTATAAAATAGTTCAGTTTCCAATGTGGCAACACCGGGTAACTCTTAGGAGTAGGAAGAGATCAATGTGGGTTAGATTAAAGCAGATTTTGTGCTACTGCTGACTTGATCTTTATGAATGGTGTTAAGAAGAGAGAAAGCATCGCTAGCAGGGGCATTCAAGATGAAAGGTAAAGATAGGACATCTCATAACATGTGTAGGGCTCTTGGATGAGTTCTGAGGGTACATGTTGGTGAATTGGGAAATTGACCAGGGCAAGATTTTTAATGCAAGAAAGAGTTCAGACTTGATGTGCATTAATTTGTTAGGGCTACCATAACAAAATGCCACAGACAGAGTGGCTTAACATAAATTTATTTTTTCAAGTTCTGAAGGCTGAAGTCCAAGATCAAGGTGTCAGCAGGTTTGATGCCTTCTGAGGTCTCTCTCCTTGGCTTGTAGATGGCTTTGCCCTGGGCTCACATGTCTCACCTCCCTGGTGTTTCCCTCTGCATTCAAATGTCCTCTTTTTATAAGGGCACCAGTTAGGTGGAATTAAAGTCCACTCTAATTGAGTTATTTTAACCTAAATCACCTCTTTAAAGGCCTCATCTCCAAACATGATACATTCTCAGGTACTGGGGTTCATGCTTCAACATAGGAATTTTAGGAAACCGCAGTTGAGCCCCAAACAACATGGTAGATCAGAGAGATCTTTTTTTTTTTTTTTTAAAGATTTATCCATTTGACAGACAGAGACCACAAGTAGGCAGAGAGGCAGACAGAGAGAGAGGAGGAAGCAGGCTCCCTGCTGAGCAGAGAGCCCGATGTGGGGCTCGATCCCAGGACCCTGGGATCACGACCTGAGCTGAAGGCAGAGGCTTTAACCCACTGAGCCACCCAGGTGCCCCTCTGTCAGAGAATCTTGAACAGGGCAGAGGTGGGGGAGGATCATAGAAGTGGAATAAAAGTGATCGCATTCCTATGTGATATTGGTGGGAAGAGGGGGGAGTTGCTCAATTATAACCTCTGAATTATCACAGCTTCAACTGCTGAATGTCAGTGTGGGCCATCAGTAGCTGCACAGCTATTAGAAAAGAAAAATCGCCCTCTGTGACTTACTGTTAATCATTTCAAGCTCTGACCATGTAATTTAGTCACAGTTCAAAATGTTTTTGAAAATCAATGATTTTGTCCTTTAGCTAGCTATAGCTGATAATGAATATTCTCCCCAAAGTCTCAGCTAATATAAGTTGTTATTTCAAATTCCAGCAAGGGAACATCATGATTAGACAGGGACAAAAGGCAAATACAAATTTGAGAATATACATGACACAACTCAGTACCTTGATGGGGTCTCGGCTCGGACCACTTTGCAGTCAGTGATCCATCCTTGTCTGATGATGACTGTTGAGCTACATTCTGTCATACAGTTTCAGAAGTGGAATTAATTGGGCTATTCTGCAAATGACTAACTTTTATTGGAGTTATGGCTTTTTTTTTTTTTTTTTTGCATGGAGAATTACTTTTCATTCTAATTGGATGAAAACCTGTATTGCCAAGTGGTACAAATAAATTGATCATATGTTATTTTTATTAAGATAAATGTATTTGTTGAAAACTTATTTAGGTACCATGCCTGATGCTGAAGATGTGGAGATTATTAAGAAATGCTGGTTTTTCAGGAAATTTCTAGTGTGGTAAACATTCACAATCTGGAATTATTATACTCTCAGTATCCAACTTCATCCGACTTCCCAAAGAGCTTTGGTAATGAACTCAATGTAGAATCTTTTTGTTCCTTCTTTGTATTTAAAAATCTGCTTTACTTTGGAAAACAGTGTGGAGATTCCTCAAGAAATTAAAAATAGACCTTCCCTATGACCCTGCCATTGCACTACTGAGTATTTACCACAAAGATACAGATGTAGTGAAAAGAAGGGCCATCTGTACCCCAATGCTTATAGCAGCAATGGCCACGGTCACCAAACTGTGGAAGGAACCAAGATGCCCTTCCACGGACAAATGGATAAGGAAGATGTGGTCCATATACACTATGGAGTATTGTGCCTCCATCAGAAAGGATGAATACCCAACTTTTGTAGCAACATGGCCAGGACTGGAAGAGATTATGCTGAGTGAAATAACTCAAGCAGGGAGAGTCAATTATCATATGGTTTCACTTATTTGTGGAGCATAACAAATAGCATGGAGGACATGGGGAGTTAGAGAGGAGAAGGGAGTTGGGGGAAATTGGAAGGGGAGGTGAATCACGAGAGACTATGGACTCTGAAAAACAATCTGAGGGTTTTGAAGGGGCCGGGGGTGGGAGGTTGGGGGAACCAGGTGGTGGGTATTAGAGAAGGCACAGATTGCATGGAGTACTGAGTGTGGTGCAAAAACAATGAATACTGTTACACTGAAAAGAAACACAAAAATTAAACACAAAATTAAAAAATTAAAAAAAATCTGCTTTATGCATCAAAAAGTAAAATAACACTGTCTCAATTTTTTAAAAATATGTTTTAAAGAATTTATTTATTTGAGAGAGAGAGAAAGAGAGAAAGAGAGGAAGCAGGAGCAGGAGGAGGGGCAAAGGGAGAGAGAGAAGCAGACTTCCCACAGAGCAAGAAGGCCCACAAAGGACCACATCCCAGGACCCTGGGATCATGACACGAACTGAAGGCAGACACTTAACTGACTTAGCCACCCAGGCACCCTGACATTGTCCCCATTTAATGTCAATGATTCATCTCTTAAAATTTCAGAACAAAGTATATACTCACTATCACTATCATTTGTCTATTTAATCTAGGCTAACACTGCAGAATTATTTTTGACTACTTACAATCTGGTCTTAAGTGACAGAATTTAATGTGAATTTCCCCCATTGTCTTAGACACTTTAATTGTTCCAATTTATGAAATCTTTTTCCACTTCTATGGCCATGCTTCCTAGGATTTTTGGTGTATTCATTGCTGAGGCCAATGTGGGTTTAAGAGCAAAGGGGCAATTAATGTTTTGGTGAATCTGAACTTGGGAGATGTAGAAGGCAGACAGAATGTAGCTTGGTGCAAATGGATATGTGTTTTTCCAGATAGTCTAAAAGGAAAAACAAATTAAGTCTGAAGACAGATCTGAAAGAACATGGAGTCTGTACATTTATTGATTAACACTTACCCTCTTAAGCCAGCTATGTTCACTTGATTTGTTTGAACTTCAATCTTTGGTCTTCCCCATAGCCAATAGTGTCCCAAGTAAAAGCATAGAGAACTTACATGCTCCTCATTAAGGACTTAAGAATGAGTAATGTTTTCATATATCTCGTATCTAATCAAGGCATGAAGTTGTAGGGCACAATCAATTACCATTCACAATAAGACTACAAAAAAAACCCTTATTAATATATATGCTAATTATTTTCCTTTGATGTGGTCATAGTCTTCCCAAGGCTGTAGTTACTATATATAAAAATTACCAGATCTCTTGTGACCTCTGTAACACCATTGGCAGAATCAAAGAGAGAGCCACAGTATTGTGTGTGCTTCTGAGCAGACTCCTTATTGCTTCTTACTCCTATCAAGACACTCATAATCTCACCACCAATATTAGTCAGTTTCAGCTAGGCCCTCTAAGATAGATTCAAAGTTTTAACAGAATAGGTGTTTAATTCTCTTTCACATTTCAGTTTAAGACAGGTGGTTTCCTAAGTAGTGATGCCAGGACCCAGGCTGCTACCATTCTAGTTCCATTGTCCATCAGGGATTTGGGGTCTTCTACTGGATCCTCTGTGCCCAAACTATGGGTGGGGAAGAAAGAATGTAGAAGATCATGTACATTCTTATGGGTTCCTGTTGTTGCTGTAATAAACAACCACAAAGTTAGTGACTTAAAACAAGACAAATTTATTATTTGACAATTCTATAAGTCAGAAGTCCTAAAATGGAGGTGACAGAAGGATAAAAATTCTGAGCTGTGCTTTCTGAAATCACTTTAAATTTATGAATTCTAACCTCAGTGAAGTCAGTGCTGTTCCCACTAATTCTACTACATTTCTCAAGTCCATTGATTCTCAACATTTGTATATATCAGAGTCTCTTGGAGGACTTCATAGAAACATATTGCTAAGTTTCTCATTCAGTGATTCAGGGTAGAAGTAGAGAATTTGCATTTCTAACAGGTTTTTAGGTGCTGCTCCTCTAATAACCACACTTCAGGAGCCCCTACAGTAGTCCATTTGTTCTTGCATTTCTCTGATTATTTCACATCTCCTCTGGCCTCAGATTTCTTTTTTTTTTTTTTTAAGATTTTTTATTTATTTGTCAGAGACAGAGGGAGAGAGAGTGAGTGAGCACAGGCAGACAGAGAGGCAGGCAGAGGCAGAGGGAGAAGCAGGCTCCCTGCCGAGCAAGGAGTCCGATGTGGGACTCGATCCCAGGACCCTGGGATCATGACCTGAGCCGAAGGCAGCTGCTTAACCCACTGAGCCACCCAGGCGTCCCTGGCCTCAGATTTCTAACACCTGTTCATTCTTCCCCACTTTCGAGTTGGTGGTGGCCTTGACACCTAACACAGTTTGCTTCTCAAACTGTGAGTGGGGAACGACAATTCTTTCTTTCTTTATTTTTTATTTTCTTCTTCCTCTTCTTTTATTCCTTTTTTTCTTTCCTTCCTTCTTCCTTCCTTCCTTCTCTTTTTCTAGTATGTTGCTCATTTTTAATTTCTAAATTTTAAAAATTTCCAATATCTTTCTTTGGTAAAATACAATAGGTATATATTCTGGTGTACAAAAAAAGAAAAAAGAAGAAAAAGAGCAAAACTGTAAGCTAATTTTTTAAAGTTTT
Organism: Neogale vison; assembly: GCF_020171115.1. Classification (NCBI taxonomy): domain Eukaryota; kingdom Metazoa; phylum Chordata; class Mammalia; order Carnivora; family Mustelidae; genus Neogale; species Neogale vison. The sequence goes on from NC_058098.1 coordinate 131,548,395, forward strand.
TATTTAAATTTCAGTTAGTTAACATACAGTTGGGGCATCTGGGTGGTTCAGTCAGTTAAGTGTCTGCATTTGGTTCTGGTCATGATTGAGCCCTGTGTCAGGCTCCCTGCTTGGTGGGGTGACTGCTTCTCCCTCTCCCTCAGTGTGCTTTCTCTCTCTCTCTCTCTCTCACTCTCAGATGGCTAAATAAAATCTTTAAAAAACATGTAGTGTAATATTATAACATTGTTAAGATTACATATTCAACAGACATCAAACATTCTTTAAATTTGCCACAATACTTTCTAAACACATAAGTTTGTACCTTCGTTTCACTGAAAGCCAGAATCCCATGGTTGGTGGATCAGTGCCTGTCTGTAGGTCACAGTCTAGTAACAGTACTTTATATCCCTGAAAATAGAGCAGTCAGAAGCAACCTCTCTCATGCCCCATTTTTACATATCCACCCATCCACCCTCCCCCAATATTCCCCATTAATACAGGTAAACTATCAGCAGTCTTAGGAAGGTTGAGCCTTTTTGTTTACTCAGTGCAGTTGTTCTAGCATTCTTTCCTCTTCCTCTCAAATTCCATGTTTTCTCTACTGCATGATTCCCATCAGAAAAACCACCACCACCACAACAAAAAAACAGTGGTACTTTTCCCCCTTAAAAAAAAAAAAATTAAAGCCTTTTTCGAACTTTTATTTCTCTCCAGCTATTTCTTGTATAGCATAACTCTTCAGAAGAGCTTATAGTCCATAAACCAAACCAAACTAGACCAAACAAACAAAACTGTGTTCTCCTGGGAATTGCAGATCCTTCAGTCTATTGGAAGTGTTGGTTCAGAATTAAACTTGACCTTGTATTGCTACTGCTCATCTGTTGTATTAGCATCTTGGTGCTAAAGGATGAGTCAATCTGTCCTCACAAATATGTTTTTAACAAATAACCCAACCTAGTTTCCTCCCCTCCCACCACCAGTTAAGCCAGGGTGGGGTTTAGTTCAATCATTGTGGCTGTCTTCACCACACCATTAATGAAGACACAAACTGAGCTGGACCCAGCACCAGACTCGACATTATCTAACCACTCACCTCCCGAGAGACCTAGTTAATTGCTATTTCCCACACATCTTTCTTTGCAATTTCTGCTTTAATCTGAGACAATTTCAATGAATATTTCAAGTATGATTTCATTAGATGATGTCAAGCACTTAATAAAAATCAAGATCTATTACAGTTATGTTTTTCCTTCTTCTGCTTCATAATTTCCAAATTAAAAATAACCACATGTCTGGCATGATTTGTCTTTGCATAGTCTTGATCCTCATTGCCCCCAAAACTGTTATCTTCACACTTGCCAATATTTCCTTTTTAAAATATAATTTGCCCAAGATGGTTGTTGACTTTGCCTTGTGAAAATTTACAGGATTGTCATCTCACGTCTTGACTTGTTTCTTCCATTCTTATTCAGTTTCCTGTATTTTCTCAGGACACTGTATTTTCTTTGGAGTGTACTAATGTAATTTATTCTACCTTTCTTTTTAAAGATTTATTTATTTGAGGGGGGAAGAGGTGGAGGGAGAGAATTTCAAACAGATTCTCCACTGAGCACAGAACTTGACACGGGGCTCGATCTCACGACCCATGAAATCATGTCCTGTTGACCTGAGCTGAAACCAAGAGTCAGATGCTTAACCAACTGAGACATCCAGTCACCTAATTTACTCTACTTTCTTCATAACATCTCTTTATTTGACAAAGGAATCATCCTTCTGCCCCCTCTCCCCCACCAAGAAATATTTTCTTTTGCCTTCCCAGGAGCCATTCTCCTCTCTGAGTCTATCCTGAATCTGTGAGCATAAGGATGTATGACTTCTACATATCATTTTCACTGACCTTGATTTTTGTGGATGTGGGAATGGGGGAGGTTATAAAAGGCAATTTAAAGCAAGAAGTCACTGTAATTATTCTTTTCTTTCCTGAAAATTTTTTAAGCAGACACACAGCAGCGGCCTGGTGTACTGCTCTGCTTGCCCAAGAATAAAGGAAGGAAAGAATGTCATCCTCTATGTTGGTCATAGAGGAATTTGACTCTTCTGAGTATATGCCCAACCTGAGACTACTGGGATAAGTCAAAGATAATAAAGATTAGAGCTGTTCATCTATCCACTTGCCTAAAATGTTAGGATGACTAACTTATCCTGATTTGCCCAGGACTTAACCAGTTTTAACTCAGCAAGTCCTATGTCTTGGGAAACCCCTCAGTCCCAGGTAAACCTAGACAGTTGGTTACCTTATATGGCACAGAAGCATCTTGTTCCCTGTTGGATATCCATGACCAATGACCTCTCCTGGCAGTGTGCTTTCATAGATGTGATACTTTTTTGCCTAACTCAAGCAACACAACTGTCCTCAGTTTGCGATTTGTGTATGTGCATATGTTGAGGGTGGATGGGTGTGGAAAAATGGGAGATGGTCAGGAATTGGGAAGCCAAGAGAAATATAAAATCCTTACAGTATACCTATTACACACGTATATGCAAACTTCTCTGTTCCCACCATCACTGTATTAGGGCCCTCTGGTCATTGCAAATCTTGCATCAAATATTTAACATGCAGTATCTCCATTACAGACCTTCCTTACCATCAATTTGCCAATGCTTACATGTGAAATTGCAAGATTCCTTTGGCTGGGTGAAATGGGAATGGATGGGAAGCTCTTCTCTCCCCATGTTCTTCCAACTTAGGAAAGTACCAGGGAGTGAACTTGTATATCTCTTTCCACCATACAGTAGCTCTTCCTTAAGGGAGGATGAGTGGCTACTCTGGTTGTCTAGAAGCCAGCATTTAGGCCATACTTTATTTATTTTATATTTAAAATTATCTTATTTTATTTAAATTAATTAACATATGGGGTAACATTAGTTTCAGATGTAGAGTTCAGTTATTCGTCAATTGCATTTATACCCAAAGCTCATTACATCATATGCTCTCCTTAATGCCCATCACCCAGTCACTCCATCCCCCCACCCACTTTCCCTCCAGCAACCCTCAGCTTGTTTCCCTCTCTGATTTTGTCATATTTTATTTTCCCTCTGTTCCCCTATAATCCTTTGATTTGTTTCTTAAATTCCAAATATGAGTAAAACAACATGATCTTGTATTTCTCTGACTTCTTTTGCTTAGTATAATACCTTCCAGTTCCATCCACGTCATTGCAAATGGTAAGATTTAATCCTTTTCAATGGCTGAAATATATATATATATATATATATATATATATATATATATATATATAAAATCTTCTTTATCCATTCATCTGTCAATGGAAATCTGGGCTCTTCCTATAGTTTAGCTATTGTGGACATTGATGCTATAAATACTGGGGGTGTAGGTGCCCCTTCAGATCACAACATTTGTATCCTTTGGATAAATACCTAGTATACCTAGGTATACCTAGTAGTGTTAGGTCATAGGGTAGCTCTATTTTTAACTTTTTGAGGAAACTCCATACTGTTTTCCAGAGTGACTGTACTAGCTTGCATTCCCGTCAACAGTGTAAGAGGGTTCCCCTTGATATGCGTCATCACCAATATTTGTTTCCTGACTTGTTAATTTTAACCTTTCTTACTGGCGTGAGATGGTATCTCATTGTGGTTTTGATTTGTATTTCCCCAATGCTGAGTGATGTTGAGCATTTTTTTCATGTGTCTGTTGTCCATCTGTATCTCTTCTCTGGAGAAATGTCTGTTCATGTCTTCTGCCCATTTCTTGACTGGATTATTTGTTTTTTGGGTGTTGAGTTGGATAAGTTCTTTATAAATCTTGGATAATAAACCTTTATCAGATATGTCATTTGCAAGTATCTTCTCCATTCTGTAGGTTGTCTTTTGGTTTTGTTGACTGTTTCCTTTGCTGTGCAGGGCTTTTTATCTTAACGAGGTCCAAATAGTTCATTCTTGCTTTTGTTTCTCTTGCCTTTAGAGATGTGTCTTGCAGGAAGTTGCTGTGGATGATGTTGAAGAAATTACTGCCTGTGTTCTCCTCTAGGATTTTGATGGATTCCTACCTCACATTTAGGCTTTCATCCATTTTGAGTCTATTTTTTAGTATGGTATAAGAAAATGGTCCAGTTTCATTCTTCTGCATTTGGCCGTCCAATTTTCCCAGCACCATTTGTTGAAGAGACAGTCTTTTTCCCACTAAATATTCTTTTCTGCTTTGTTGAAGATGAGTTGTCCATAGAGTTGAGGGTCCACTTTTGGGTTCTCTATTCTGTTCCGTTGATCTATGTGTATGTTTTTGTGCACTTATCATACTGTCTTGACAATTACAGCTTTAGAATTCAGCTTGAGGTCTAGAACTGTGATACCATCAGCTTTGGTTTTCTTTTTTAACATTCCTCTGGCTATCCATTGTCAAAGAAGTCAAACTCTCACTCTTTGCAGATAACATGATACTTTATGTGGAAAACCTAAAAAACTCCTCCAAAAAATTGCAAGATCTTATACAGGAATTCAGCAACATGGCATTATATAAAATCAATGCACAGAAATCAGTTTTATTTATATGCACCAACAATGAGACAGAACAAAGAGAAGTTAATGATTCAATCCCACTTAAAATTGCACTGAAACTCATAAGACACTTAGTAATAAGCCTAACCAAAGAGGTAAAGGTACTGTACTCTGAAAACTATAGAACACTTATAAAAGAGATTCAGGAAAACACAAAGATATAGAAAACATTCCATGCTCATGGGTTGGAAGAACAAATATTGTTAAAATGTTTATACTACCCAGAACAATCTACATATCCAATGCAATCCCTATCAAAATACCATCAACATTTTTCAAAGAGCTGGAACAAATAATCCTAAAAATTGGTATGGAAATAGGTCATACTTTAAATTACAGAGTTATCTTTGACCTCTCGAGTTTATAGTTGTCTCCAACCCATATCTCTCTTTCATTGCCTTCCTCATGAATCTTTGGGCTCTGGGCCCAGAGCTATCTTCAAAGTCTCTCTGCAAGTTGGTAAGCTTCTCTGCTTGCAAGTGAGTAAGCAAATGGACAAGGAATCTATTCTTCAGAGACAATCTTCCCTCAGGCAGATTCCAAACTTAGTGTGGAATGATGTTGTGGTTATAGTCTCAGGTTCAAGTTACATTCTTGAGTCCAATTTTTAACAGAGAGTGTGTGTATAGAGAGTACATATATTGTTGTAGGCTACTAATATGGTCGATCCCAGTTAAGGAATAGCATCAAGAAACAGGTATTCCTAGCTAAGGTATTCCTAGCTAAGAATAGAAGGTAGATCTTTAGAAGAGTTTTTTTTTTTCCTTGTTATACATATATTTTTAAAGATTTTATGTATTTATTTGAGAGAGAGAAGCAAGAGAGAAAGAGAATGGAGTAGGGTGGGAGGGGTATATGGAAAGGGAAAAGCAGACTCTGTGCTGAGCAGGGAGTCTGATATGGGGCTCGATCCCAAGGCCTCGATCCAGGACCCCAGGATCATGATCTGAGCCAAAGCCAGATGCACAATCAACTGAACCACACAGTCACCCCTTTATTGCTATATTTTATTTTTCACTCAGTTTTTGGTGTGGCAGAGGGAACTTAGTTTACTGTGTACCTGTTTACTCTCTGACAATCATTAATCTATTTGTCTACATATCTGCTTTGGCCTTTACCACATTGTTTTATTGGAACCATAAAGCATGTAGCTTTGGTTCTTCCTCTAAGAAATAGATGAAGATTCATCTCTGTCTTTTTTGTGGTTTCATAGATTGTTTATCTTCATCAGTGAATAATATTCTATTGAATGGATGTACCACAGTTTATTTATTCATTCACCTATTGGAGGGCATCATGATTGCTTTCAGTTTTTGGTTATTATGAATGAAATTACTATAAATATTTACATTTCATAGCTTGCTTATCTTCATCAGTGAATAATATTCTATTGAATGGATATACCACAGTTTATTTATTCATTCACCTATTGGAGGGCATTGTGATTGCTTTCAGTTTTTGGCTATTATGAATGAAAATACTATAAATATTTACATTGTGGACATAGGTTTTCAAATCAATTGAGTAAATACCTCAGAGCATGATTATGTGATAGTATGGTAAGATTGTGTTTAGTTTTATAAGAAACTGCAAGACTATCTTCCAAAATTGGTACTGTGTTTTTCATTTTCACCAGCAATAAATGAGAATTCCTATTGCTTTTCATCTTGGCTAACACTTGGTATTGTCAGTTATTTGCATTCTAGCATGTAATAGGTTTTTTATTGAAGAAAATTACATGTATAATTGCCACTTTCCCAATAAACATTTGTTCTGCATAATCTTTCAGAGTAAAGACTTACAAGTCTCCATATCTAAATATGCAGTCATGGATACAGCCCAGACATGAGGAAGTAACTTCTGATTAGGCTAGACCCTCTATAAAAACTGGAAAAATCCATCTTCTTTTCTCTCACTTTACCCAGAAGAGACTCAAATGCCTACTGAGATCAAGCAGGTATATTCTGTAATGAGTGGGTCTCATAGAAGACAATAGTGGTGAGTATTGAGACAAAGTTGGAGAAGCAGGTCTTGCCCAATTTTTTTTTTTTGTTAGGAAATTGCTTTTATTCTAAGTAGAGATTTTACATTTATTTTTTTCCCAATTTATTTATTTTCAGAAAAACAGTATTCATTATTTTTTCACCAAATTTTGAATAATTATTCTCCAAATGCTTGTTGCCATAGGAAATCAAATACAGGTGACCAAATCTTCTAATTTTTCAAGAGATGTTAGTCTAAATTCTATATAAAATCTGATTTTTAAAGGTGAACATCTAATTAAAATCATCCTAACATATTCTTCAGGGCAAAACAAACACAGAGGCTTAAGCTTCTATTTCATCTCTGGTTGAAACTGTTGTGGGCAAAGAATAGCTTACTCTAGAAGACATTTTTTATTTTATTATTTACATTTTTTAAATTTAAATTTTTATTATTTTTTAAAATTTCAGTAGAGTTAAATACAGTGTCTTATTCTTTCAGTGTACAGGATGATGATTGAACAATTCCATATATTACTCAGGTGCTCATCAAGATAAATGTACTCTTACTCCCCTTCACTGATTTTACCCATCTCCCCACTTACCTCTCCTCGGGTACCATCTATTTGTTCTAAAAAAATGAGTCCATTTTTGGTTTGTCTCTCTTTTTTTCTTTTGTTCTGTTTCTTAAACTCCACATATAAGTGAAGTCATATGGTATTTGTCTTTCTCTGACTGGTTTATTTTGCTTAGCACTATATTCTCCAGATACAATCATGTTGTTGCAAATGGCAAGATTTCATTATTTTTATGGATGAATAGTATTTCATTGAGAGAGAGAGAGAGAGAGAGAGAGTGGATATCACAATGGGATATCACCTTACACCTGTCAGAATGGCTAAAATCAACAACACAAGACACAGCAGGTATTGTGGAGGAAAAGATATACTTGTGCACTATTGGTGGGGTTGCAAACTGGTCCAGTCACTGTGGGAAACAATATGGAGGCTCCTCAAAAAATTAAAAGTAGAACTACCCTATGATACAGTAATTAAACCACTGGGTATTTACCCAAAGACTATGAAAACACTAATTCAGAGGGATACATGTACCCCTGGTCTTTATTGCAACATTACTTACAATAGCCAAATGATGAAAGCATCCTAAATGTCCACTGATAGATGAATGGATAAAGAAGATGTGGTGTATACATACAATGGAAGACATTTTTAAAGGATATTTAATCTGAGAATTGTCATGGTCTGAAGAGATTAAATGGGATATTAGCTAGGAAACCTTTCAGTGTCACAACAGATTATGCCACTTGGACTAAAGTTTTGGCAGTACAGCTGGACAGAACTGGACTATTTGCAGGAAGTTTGAGTAGATTTAACTGTACCTGGTGGTAAGTTGGAGAAGGGTGGGTTGAAGTGGGAATATGGATCAAAACTCTCTCTACATGTTTCTATAGACCTAAGAGAATAGATATGCTATTTATTGAGACACAGATAACTGGAAGAGGAGCAAGGGAAGGTGTTACTGAGCTGGAAGAACAATTATAGGTATTATTACCTCCATTGTACAGGTAGAGGAACTGAGGTCTTGAGAGATTAAATAACTTGCTCAAAAATCACACAAAAATTAGATTTCCAAGCTGAAAATCAGACCTAGGACTTTTGAATCCTAATTCCAGATTACTACCACTGTTTCATGATCCCAAATGTGTTTTCATTATTTTTGATCTGAAGTGAATGTCAGGAGGAGAAAAATGATTTCCTTTAGAAATCATTTAGAAATGATAGAAAGAGTGGTAGAAAGAGTGGCCTCATTGACCTCTGATGGCCTCCAAGCTGGAAAATAAATGAAGAATCACAAATACTTACCCACAGCTCAGATAATGGAAAACATTTCATTGACCGAGTGAAGAATTATAGTTTGTAAATGTTCACTTACTATGAAGAAAGAAAGGGAAGGGAAGAGAGTGAAGGATGTGTAAGAAAACAATTGAAATTACTCATGCAAGACAATAGCAAGCCATGCTTTATCTATTCTAACTAATGCCTAAGACGTTTCTGAGTTGAACTCTGGGCTGCTTCTGTGCTGCCTGGTTTCCAATATTCTCAAATATAGTCAGAGAATTGTTCCCATGAGAGATAAGGCAGCAAAGAGAAACAAAGGTATGCTATTTAAGAGAGAGATTTACAAAACAGCTGAGTGGAAGAGGAGGAAGTGAATAAGAACAGAGCCCTAATATGAGAAATGGCTTCATCTTTTCTGGTGTCTCTTCTGGGACTTTGTCACCCGCTTGGCTCTCTAAAGTGAAGGCCTCAGACCTTAGAGAGAGTCTCTGCCTCTGAGATGGGTAGCAAGCTAGACAACCAGTTGAGCAGGTGCATATAAAGACTGATTTGAGTCTTTACTGGAAACACCTATTTACTAATGAAGAAGAGCACTTCAGTGGGCAGAGAAACATTTTGATTGATTATTTGAAGGTGGAGGTTGAGACCCTAAAACCATGAATTTAGTCAGTGTCTAGAAATCAGAAGGGTCAGCTACATCACTGCGCTAAGATAATGAATAATGTGTGCTTGCAGCCCAGCAAGGACATGGGAGATGGTGAAAGAGAGCTATTGTCTAATATGACAAAAATAGTTGAGGACATTTAAAGAGAAGGGATGTTTACTTCTTAATTTTAATTTATTACTATCATGACAGTATAAACCAACACCCCTGCCATACTAGTTACTCCATGTTCAGTAAAACCTGCCACATGACTGTATTAGTTTTCTGGGGCCTCTGTAACAAAGTATCACAAAATGGATGCCTCAAATAACAGAAATTGTCTCATAGTTCTGCGGATGAGAAGTGTGAAATCAAGATGGTGTCAGGTTTGGTTCATTCAAAGGAATCTTAAGTGGAATCTATGCCTCAGTTCTGGTCACTTCAGGCATTCTTTGGCTTGTAGGTGGTGATCTCCCTGTGCTCACATCATTTTCCTTCTATGTGTCTCTATCTCTGTGTCCAAATTTCTCATTTCTTTATAAGGTTTGTATTGAATTAGGGCCCTCCCTGATGACCTCATCTTAACCTGATCATCTGAAAAGTCCCTCTTTTCAAATAAGGTATTATTCATTATTCTATATTATAATAAGTTACTAAGGGCTAGGAGTCCACCATCTTTTGAGATGGGGGTCACAATTCAACCCAGAACAACAACAAACATCTGTTTAAGATCTATTTTTGTATCTATCTATCTATCAATTAATTAATTAATGGAGTAACATAGAAGATATTGTGATATCAAGGAAAGGGAGGAATTCGACACCAGAGTCAATATATTGAAGAACAAAGATATTACTGGGGGAATCATGGTATGATTAAAAAGAAACACACACACACACACACAAGTCAGCTAAAACATAGGTAGGTTTTAAGAGATGAGTTATAAGCCAACTGCCCTGCCTCTTACTTCCAGGTTTATTACTGAAAAGTATAATTGGGTTTGAGCTATTTCATAAGATAGGGCATATCAAATAATACTTGGGTTACAATTTTTTTCAGTATGAACTTTCACTTTTATACAATACCCAACTCTATTTTACACAAAATTCTTACCCTAGGACAGAGCCAAGATTTGTTCTTACAATGACTGCTAAAGACTTTTGTGGAGAGGGGAAGACAAATTAAACAACCTATACTGTACTTGTCCTTGAAATAACACCCCAAAGCCAGAGGGAATTTATGAAACAACTTTAAGGGTATCTTCACAGTCTCAGCTTCTCTCTCTCTCCATATTTCAGACAGAAAGTCAGTTATATGTAGTACTTTGCAAACATTTTGGCTCAAGAAATCTTCTAGCACAGTAGGCATGAAGGAATCTTGGAAACTGGAATCTCTGTACCCATGCTTTCTTTGCATTTCATGTGTCAGAGCTTAGGAGGTCCATGGGAAATATGCTTGTCTTTGATCAAATCACTGAGCAATAATATTCAGGTAACTGGGCTCATACTGGGATTCATGTGACTAGCAAACATACCTTGGGAGAGGACATTTGTAGTGTAAATAAGGGAATATTCTCAGGCACTGGCAGAAGGAATGTGAATTATGAATAGACATTATAATATGGAGATGAAATATCCATCAGACAGAGAAAGAAGCTACCTGACAGGAAATCTATGAGGCCCTACATTATCCATCTACAACTTTGAAGTGTCAAATACCTCTCTCCATGACTATTGGGCTAATAAAATTGTTTGAAATGAGTAATTTGGATAGAATTTCCTTAGAGTCCAAGGAAGAAAGTTTTCTTTCTATCTGCATGTCATTTTTTAAAACCATGAACTAACTCATTAGCACCTCTGAAGAGGTTTTAAAAGTAGAGAGACTGATCCAAAAAATGACTGAAGTGAGTGACTACCATTTTTTATGGTACAATTCTCCTACAAGAATTTGAACTGATAGCTATAGTTGAGGAATTTCTCCAGTACATTAATAAAAAAGATTATTTTTAGGCAAAAGGTAAAAGGAAGTGGTATTGTCTATTCTCAGGGAATAGCTTGGAACAAAAGAGCAGCACTGGTGGCCACAGCTCAGATTGGAGGAGGTGATGTTATGAGTATGATTGAGCCATCTGAGGTCAAATTCCTGACAGTTGAGGACCTGGAGAGTAGAGAGCTATATGACTTCCACTTCTACTTTTGGGAGGAGGTAGTCATTGGAAGATGACTGGTGACTACACTCACCAATTGCTCTTTGTACTTGGGCCTATGGCGATTACACTGGTAATGGCTCAGGACATTGTGTCACATTGGTGGGGATGAACCTAGCCATGGAAAAAAGTAGTACCCAGGTCCAAGTGGGGAGTACATATGAAGCAGAATCCTGGGACTGATGAGGGGAAATATCCTTTGTTGGCTATGAGGAATGATGATGGATATTTCTTAGGAAACTGTGCTTTGGTCACAAGAATCTGGCTTGAACTATGTGGAAGCTGAGGGTTTGGAAGGATGAGAATATGCATGCAGGTTGGAGAGCTGAGCCATCCATTTCCCTGGTAGTGATTAAACTCAGTTGCTATAGCTTCCCATTCCTTTTCTGGAGGTAAAGACTTCAGACAGAATGAAGTGGATAGGCTCCCCTCCGTGATAATATGTCTTCTTATTGTTTGGATGTAAAAGTTCTAGAAGTGAGTCCTGACTCTTAGTATGAAGAGGGATATTGGAAGATAAAATCTGGGATTCATCCCACTATTCTGGACAAATTAAAGGTATAGAAACTTTCCTTACATTGGAAGAGACCCAACTAGAAATTAACATCCTTGTGTGGAATGTGGAAAGAAAGAAACATCCAGTAAGAAAACAAAGGTGGAAGTTTCTTAGTTGATCAAAGGAGGGGTGTGGGAAAGCCAGCATCTGAATGGGTGGCAAAATTCCCCATACTTTCAGATATTTCACATGGAGGTGTCTGAAAAGTAGATTGATTCTGAGAAGTTTACATATGCTCAAAGGAAAATTCCTTGGAGATATTGGAAAGATGTGGGATACCAATCCTATGGAGAATCATGTTTAAGCCAATTTCACTGGAAATGGAAAAGAGAGGATACCTTAGTTGACTTCCACTTGATTGTCATGTTTGAGCTTATAAATAGCCTTAAGGACAACCAGCCAGGAAAGAATGGGGGCAGGGATTCAGATCCAAGACACTACAATGTCTTGTAGTGGATATCAAGAATCCATAAGGATATCAAGAATCCAATTTGGGGGTGCCTGGGTGGCTCAGTTGGTTAAGCGACTGCCTTCAGCTCAGGTCATGATCCCAGGGTCCTGGGATCGAGTCCCACATCAGGCTCCCTGCTCCTTGGAGAGTCTGCTTCTCCCTCTGACTTTCTCCCCTCTCATGCTCTCTTTCACTGTCTCTCTCTCTCAAATAAATAAATAAAATCTTAAAAAAAAATCCAATTTGGGAAACAGGGCACCTTCATCTCATCCTGGAGAAGCATGTGCTTCTGTGGGAAGAGCTCAGGTGTTACATGGTCAGACAGACATGGGTTTGCATCCCGTATCTCCTAGGCCAGTTACATGACCTAATCCGGTATCTGAGTCTCACTTCCCTCCTCTGAAAAATACAAGATTTCTGTCAAGATTAACAAGAATGTATGTAAAGCTCATAGAAGGCACTTTGTAGAGCAGGATGTCCTGTACATAATAAGAACTCAGTGCGATTTTGCAATAACAGTATTTTGTAAATTTGAGTAAAGCACATTTATTCTTGTGTATGTACTTGTCTCTGAAATCTACTCCAAGCATCACTATCTACCCTCAGGAGTTAGGCTGTTTCCTCCCATCCCCTCTTGAGGCAGTATGGTCATTGAGAGTGCAAACTCTGGTGTTAGTCTGCCTGGATTAGATGCCTGGGTCTGTCATTTACAACCTGTATGGCTTGCGTAGGTATGTTAGCCTTTCTTGGTCTTATTTTTCATATCTGTAAATTGGAGATTATAACAATCCTGAATCCTCTGAAAGACCTATACGTATATCTGTGTGAAGCTCTTAGAAGAGTCATAAATGCTCAATGAATGTTTATTGTTATTGCTATGGATTTATTTTCATACATCATAGCCAAGAGACACATTCTTCCGATATCAGTAGAGAGGGGCTGAACATGGGCATGCCTCTGACACTGTGCTTCAAGGAACTATTAGACTGATCTGAAACTGTCTCCAGAACATACCAATTCTGAGACCTGCTGAGGGTCTTATGGAAGCCCAACCATATTAGCTCATGATAAACCACCATGTATGTTATTGTTCATGTATGAAGAGTTTCCCAAAGGTCAGGGTCAAGCTTCAAAGTCTCATCATGCCCCTTCATGCAGTGAATGAATGATAATTCATTCACTCAGTCATTCATTCATCAAATGTTTATTGAGCACTGATCTTACCAGGCAACAAATCTGTTGTGGATGAGCTTGGGAAGCCATATTGGGAGGAGGGTAGGAGCCAAATGGGAGGGGATGCAGTATCACTGATGTCCTTGTTTCTACAATGACAGGGATTAGAGTGGGAGTGATTACAGGAAATACAGCATCCTGGACAAACCACATGCAGATTCATAAGAGAATTCTGGGCAGCTGAGTTTCTGCCTGACTGGGGGTCAGGGGTGGGTCATTGATAATATTTCCTGAGGTTTGCCTCTTTCTCACACAGACCACTTTGTCTTCTGTTTTATTAAAGATAGGATGTATGCCAAAAGGGGAAGCAAGCTTTAAGTACAGCTCAGAATAGAAAGTGAGATCTGTACTTGGCTGAAGGCCATTCTTGCTGCTCTTCCATTGGGCACCCCTCTCATTGGCTGGGCTTCCCGCCCACCAGGGCAGCCTCAAGGTGACTGCTCTTGGGTTCACCACTTGTTTACTCTCTGAATGTGCAGGAAAAGAATTGAATGCATGCTCTCCTTCCATCCTACCCTCTCACATGGTAGTGTCCTCTGAGTTAAAGCTTTTAATGCCCTCTGCTTTTTTCAAGAAAATGTTTTGGAAATGCTGATTTTCTGAGGAAAATACAAACAAACCTATAATTCCATACTTGGATGTAGATTTTGCTGACTTTGTAATCAAGCACTCTCATGTCACTATTTTATTTTCCATCTAGCAACACCATCAGGCAGGTAGGGAATTTGCGTCCATTCCCATGGAACACTGTTGTGCTGGGGGCGCAGTTTGGACTGTATAGGAACATTTCTTTACTATTTCAGATACAGTAGTCCCCCCCTTAGCTGTACTTTTGATTTCTGAGGCTTCAGCCACCCTCAGTAAACCTGAAAACATTTTATTTTATTTTTTTAGTATATGTGCTGCTGAAGCGAGCACTATTTTATTTTTTAAAATATTTTATTTATTTATTTGATAGGCAGAGATCACAAGTAGGCAGAGAGGCAGGCAGAGAGAGAGAGAGCAGGAAGCAGGCTCCCTGCTAAGCAGAGAGCCTGATGCGGGGCTCGATCCCAGGACCCTGGGATCATGACCTGAGCTGAAGGCAGAGGATTTAACCCACTTAGCCACCCAGGCACCCCCTGAAAACATTTTAAAACATTTTTGATTTTATTATATATTTAAGAAAACATTATGTATTTAATAAAACATGATTTTATTATATATTTATATAACTCTTGACTTCTTGCCATTTGTTTGAGTTTTGTTCTCCTTAATTGTAAAGATTGATGTTTTTTAAATTTTTACTTTAATTTCAGTCAGTTAACATTACATTAGTTTCAAAAGTACAGTATAGTGATTCAACAGTTCCACACATTACTCTGTGCTCATCACTACAGGAGCACTCCTTCATTCCCATCACCTGTTTCACCCATCTCCGTTCATGTACCCATCACCTTGTTCTTCATGTTTAAGAATCTGCTCCTTGGTTTGTCTATTTTTCCTTTGCTTGTTTGTTTTATTTCTTAAATTCCACATATGAGTTAAATCATATGATATTTTTCTTTCTCTGACTTATTTTTCTTAAAATTATACTATTTAGATCCATCTATGTTGTTGCAAATGGTATGATTCCGTTCTTTTTTTATGACTGAGTAATATTCCTGGGCACACATATGTTTCCTTTCTCTTGTTGATGTGAAATATCTCATTGATTGATGTGTGAATGTTGAACTTCCCTGGTGAATGATTTTTTTTCTTTTGATGTATTGAATTTAGTTTGCTAGTATTTTGTGGAGGATTTTTGCATCTATGTTCATCAGAGATGAACCTGTGGAAATTCATGAAATTCAGCCCCTCCTGCTTTCCAAGCCAATTGCTATGGAGATTCATTTCCTCCTTGCACTCCCTTGTGTGCTAGTCTGTATCTCACCTTCTCTGTGACCATGGCACCCTCCCCACTGCAGTGGTCATGACCTGTTTCTCTCCCAAACCATATCTTTGCCCTCTCTACATTCTTCGATGTGGCTTCTTCTTTAGTTTTAGTTGTGGAGTTTCATCTGCCAGTTTTCAGATCAATTTCTGGGGTATTTAAGATGATTTGATAGTTACCTAGTTGTGCCTTTGGGAAGAGGTAAGTGTAGGATCCTTTTGCTCTGCTGCCATTTTCACCCCCCTTTCCCTCAATAAGCCTTGGTTGGAAGCAGGTGATCCTCCTTCTCATATATTGTCAGAAGGTCAAGAGTAGCCTACCCAGTGCTATGTCACAATGCTTATACTGTTCACCTCACTTTATCTCATACCCTATACATTTTATCATCTCACAACATCACAGGAAGAAGGGTGACTACAGTATAATAAGTTATTTTGAGAGAAAGAGAAAGTGAGAGACCACATTCCCTTAACTCTTTTTCATAGTATATTGTTATAATTGTTCTATTTTATTATAATAATTGTTGCTAATCTCTTACTATGTCAAATTTATAAATTAAACTTTATCTTATGTATGTATAAGGAAAAAAAAACATAGTATATATAACATATAGTACTATCCATGGTTTCAGGCATCCCTTGCAGATAAGGGAGTCTACATTTGTGTTATATTCAGAGGTGAAATTTCAATAAACAATGGAGTCATGACTTGAAACTGTATTTCCTACTTTCTACCCAGTTTTCTTGCTGCTACTCTTCTTTGTTGGAAGAAGAGAAAGGAATGCACACTTTCACTGGACCTATTGATTGAACAGATCCAATAAGAACATAGCACCTTGAAAAGATCTAGTCAGTCTTAGAAAGTAGTCCTGCTACCTCCCCGTTTAAGTGCATTCCTTTTAAATTTCTTCTTTATCATTACAGGACAAATGGTGGAGCTTCTCTTGCTTCACCTGCATGAGGATAATCTATCCTCCTGCATTTCTTAGCTTATCCTCCCTCAGCTCCTCATTATCTCCTGATATTGATTCTTCTATATATGGGAAGGAGAGAGGATATATTGATTATCTCTTCTCTTTCACCTCTATATACATTAACACCTTCTCTATGGGCCTATTATTATCTGCACTTTATCTTACAGAGATCTGTCCCAAGTTAAATATTTCTCCACCTAAATCCTATCTGCTCCTCCAGTTACCACTGTATCTCTTTATTCCAATTCTAGCAAAGCTTTGATAGGAATTACCCTCTACTTCCTCAGTGACCCTTAGCTCTCTCTAATCTCGATTTGGTTCCCAGTGTCGCAGTTTCAGTGGTTTTTCTGAGGTCACTACTGACCCCTGTGTTGGAAGATCCAGTGGGTACTTTCTAGTATTCATATTATCTGGTTTTTCTGAAACATTGGACTTTGGATTAGGTCTCTCTTTGTCATATTTCTGCAGGTCAGCTGTTTTCAGATCCTCATACAGTATGTCATATAAACTTATTAGATGAATAGGTATTCAATGTTAACTGTGTGCCAGGAGCTATTCTAGAACCATGCTTTTGCCATATTACCTTATTACCATATTACTTATTACCATATTCCCATATACTTACTACCACATACTTATTACCATATTACCAAGATCATTACCTTGATCTTTAATAATGAAGTGAGTGTGTATGAGGGTACTTATGCAAGTTCAGAAAGAAACAGCAAGGAGGACACTTGATACAATGGGACTGGGTGTTTTGTTTTGTTTTAAGAACTTTTTGAAAAAAGATTTTATTTATTTATTTGACAGAGAGAGTCACTTCCACCTCAGGCTGGGCTGGCTGTCCAACCTCCGGGCTTCTGCAATGTATCACTGGAATTGTAGTTGCTCATTTGCTTTCTATTTTCTCTATTCATCAGTGCTCTCTTGGAAAGTAGACCTTTGTCTGATTTAAATTTGTATCCCAAGCATCTAGCACAATAGATAGTTGCTGAGTCCATGTGTATGGCACGGTAGGTGATGTGTTGTGTGCTTAGTATATACAAAGATGTAAAAAAAAAAAGATTTAGGTATTGAAATAGACTTACAATGTGTCATTTAATTAATTGATTCCACATATATTTTTTGAACATTTATCATAGGCCAGGCATTAGGTTAGGAGCTGGGTGTTCACTGGTGAACAAGACAGGAATAATTTCTGTCCCAAGGGAACTTTAAAGGTGGTAAGAGAGATGTGAAGGAAATAAACACTCCAATAGACAGGTAATTACAACCAAAAGGAATTGTGAAGAAAGAAAAGGACATATAAAGTTATGAGAGAGAGGGTAGCAGAGTTGAGGTCCTAAGACTTAACGTTGGGACTTCAGGAGAGGCCTCTCTCTGAGGGGCAACACTTGAGCTGAGACCTGAGTGATGAGGAAGAGTGATCGATGTCTGTAAGAAGAGCATCCCCAGAGGCTGTGACAGTACGTGTGGTGGCCCCAACACAGAAAAGCCGGTGATGGAGTGATCTGGCTAAAGAGTACTGAGCTCGAAGTACTGAGTGCAAGATGAGGTGGGAAAGATGGGGCAGGGCAGGTCATGGTAGTGATGAGAAAGGATTTCAGTTTTATTCAATGTGTAATCCCATTTTTTATTTTTATTTTTTATTTTCTAATTTTTTTTGTAATCCCATTTTTTAAAATAACTTTTTCTTTTTGGAACCATTTCAGATTTCGAGAATTCCTGAGAAGTTAGCACAGAGTTCCCATATATCCTATCCAGCTTCCCTATCATTAGCATCTTACATGAGTGGAGTGCATTTGTCAAAATTAAGAAATCAATATTTATACTTTATTATTAATTAAGGTCCATACTTTGGTTCAGATTTTTTTTTTAAGTTTTTATCTTATGTTCTTTTTCTGTTTTATTATTCCATTCAGGACACCACTTTAGAATTAGTCATCATATCTCCTTAGACTCTTCTTAATTGTGACAGTTTCTCAGACCTGTTTCTGATTATTTCTCTATCCCAAGTACCTAGCACAAGTCGTATAAGATGCTGGGGTATTGCAGGTTTATTGAGCATAGAAACACAGACACTAGTCTCTCTCTCTCCCCACCTTTCAGACTATGTATATATATGCCATGGTGGGGGGAGGTTTGACAATTTTCCTGCATATAATTTTTCATTAACACAGGGCACAGATGATCCTGGACACAGATCCATACCCTCTGTTCGATGGAGCCTATTTCATTGGCAACTAAGAGCTGCCTTTACCATACTTTCTTTGGAAATTCCTATTTATATAGACAGATACATAAATGATAGATAATTTTTGAATTTTATGAGAATGCTACTTAGTTTCTGCCTTGCTGCCAGGAATACTTGGGGTTCTATGATAAACATATCATCTTAATCACCCTTCCTTCTTGCTTTGGCTCGTGTCCCTGTTTTTTCATGTCTCCCATTTCCCCTCGTCACTTCCTGTCTTCTTCCCATTAGCAGGGGAATAGGCCAGGGCTTCCTTTGACTTCAAACCTTGAGAACTGACTTTTTCAAGATGTTCAGTTCTGGAAATCTAAGAAATGTCTTCCTGCTTCCCTTTACAGAAGAAGTAGAGGCCCTATTATATCCTTGAACCTTTCTCTTAACCTCATTTGCTCTGGCTTCTTCTGATCATGTTGGCCTGAGAGGACGTGCAGACAGACGACCTCTTACTTTTAGTTCTCAAGTTATCCTTTACTTCCTACACCAAGAGATTCAGGCCTCCTGCATGATAAACAGATTCCTCTCTAAAACAGCCAATGCTGTTTGCCAAAATGCATTTTTTAAAGCTCAATTTCTTTTCTTTTCTTTTCCTTCTTTTTTAATTTTTTACCAGCATAGCCCCCCTTCATCTCTTTCTTCATCCCCAGCTTCCCTGAAAGGCTCTTCTTCATTCTAAGGATGACAAAGTATTATAAGTTTTGTGAGAATAGGGCAAGGCAGGACGCTTTCTCACATAAATGTGATTCCTGCATGGATTTGTCAATCAGCAATATTTATTGAATCTAATATAAAAATTCTACACAAAGTAGCCCCATTAATAAACATACCTTATATAAATGTATGTTCAGCTAAACACATGCATTTAGCAACACATGTTGCTTCCAGTGGTGGGGGAGGGTATATATCTCTATGTATGAAAAACTTTAATTGGGACACCTGGGTGGCTCAGTGAGTTAAAGCCTCTGCCTTCGGCTCAGGTCATGATCCCAGGGTCCTGGGATTGAGCCCCACATTGGGCTGTCTGCTCTGTGGGGAGCCTGCTTCCCCCTCTCTGCCTGCCTCTCTGTCTGCTTGTGATCTCTTTCTCTCTCTGTGTGTGTCAAATAAATAAATAAAATCTTTAAAAAAAAAAAAAAAGAAAGAAAAACTTTAATTAAGTAGCAGGACCCAACTAACTAGAACAATTGCCTGAAGTTCCACTTTTAAGAGAGAGTGAAGAAGGAAAAGAAAAATAGGTCAAATGAAGGAAATCAGGGATATAGTAATTAAGAAGTACCCACAGCCTTCTGACCCACAACTAAAACTTAATCTATAGTTAACCTGACTCCCTATTCAGTGCTAACAAGTATGAGATCCCATGGTCTAACAGGGTCATCACTTAGACAGATAAGGATTCCATGCTGTTTGTGTACCTAACCTTATAAATGTAAACCTAGAGAGTTGCTTATATTCCGGTGACTTTTCTGCAGCGAGGGCTGAAATAAGAGAAGAGTATGGTGGGCTACAGAGGTGGACATTAAGAATCTAAAGTCTGGGGCACCTGGGTGTCTCAGTTGGTTAAGCAACTGCCTTCAGCTCAGGTCATGATCCTGGAGTCCTGGGATTGAGTCCCATATCAGTCTCCCAGCTCTGTGGGGAGTCCGCTTCTCCCTCTGACCTTCTTCCTTCTCATGCTCTCTCTCACTCTCTCAAATAAGTAAATAAATAAAATCTTAAAAAAAGAAAAAAAGAATCTAAAGTCTGGGTTCAAGTCCTTTGTTATTCAGGGTTTAAGTCTGAGTGAGTTAGGTGACCTTCTAATTTTGCTTTTCTCACTTATGAAATGTACGATGGTGCTCTGAGAATTGAATGAGATGTTTTGTCTAGGCTGGTATGTAAAGTCCTTAGCATAGAATAAGCACTTAATAAATGTTAATTTCTAGTATAAACTATTATAACAATATGGGTTTCCTGATGGATCTAGTATTACCCACAATGTTTTACCATAACCATTCCAGGACTACATTACTAAATCTGGAATGTACCCTGTGTGTATGTGTGTGCATTAGTGTGTGTGCATGCGTATGTGTGTGTGCGTGTGTGTGAATACTGTAAAACTCAGTTTTCTGAAGCTGTCTTTTAGTAGCAATATCTCATTCAAATACAATTAAGGACCATGAACCATGTAGAGACAACCTCTGAACAGACACAGAAGATGTTATAAAATTCATGGATTAAACAAGGTGTTATTTCCCTTAGATTAGACCCTCTCTGATACTCATCCACTTGTATGAGAGAACAGAGGTGGTTTCTTAGCCATCTGTACCAAAGATTTACTTCACTTGTTTATTTTTAGTGTGTAAAACTCAACAGGATGAATTTTTTTTTCAGTTTTATGGAGGTATGATTGACAAATAAAAATTGTATATATTTAAGGAGTATACATGTGATATTTTGGTATATGTGTCCATTGTGAAATGATTAGCATAATCAAGCTAGTTAATCTATCTAACAGCTCAGGGAGTTATCATATTTTTTTCATTTCTCTGTGTGAGTTAAGAACATTTGAGGTCTCCTTTCTTAGAGAATTTGAAGTATACAACACATGATTAACTATAGTCACCATGCTATGCATCAGATCTCAGAACTGACAGAATTTATTTATCTCATACTGGAAAGTTGATACCCTGCGGTCAATCTGACTTATTTCCCCCCACCATCTAGACTCTGATAACCACCATCCTACTTTCTGTTACTTTGAGTTTGGATTTTTTTCTTAAGATTCTACATATTGGTGAGATCATGCTCATCTTTTTATTCTCTGCATTTCCTGGCATATAATTTGACCTCTATGTAACTGTTGAATTGATAAGAATTGTAGCCAGGGATTTGGTTTCCTTTTCAAAATGGAAACAGCAGATCAAGGAAAATATGCAGTTGCTATAAGCAGGTACATTGGCAACAATGAAAAATGAGAACTAATAGTTTTAATTTTAAACATCTTCTGACACAAATTAACAGAGCAGACACAAGTATGGGCAGAGCTATTTTTTTTTAATTTGAATTTTGTTAGTTACCGTAGAGTGCAATATTGGTTTCTGGAGTTGAATATAGTGATTCATCACTTACATACAATACACAGGGCTCTCCACAAGTGCTCTCTTTAATCCCCATTGCCCATCTAGCCCATCCCCCACCCACTTCCCTCCATCAGCTTTCCATTTGTTCTCTATCACTGAGTCTCTTACAGGTTGTTAACCTCTCTCCTTTTTTTTTTTTTTGCCCCCTTCATTTGTTCATCTGTTTTCTTTCTTAAATTCCACATATGAGTGAGATCATATGGTATTTGTCTTTCTTTGACTAACTTATTTCACTTAGCATAATACACTCTAGCTGCATTCACTTATGGAGAGAGCCCAATGTCTATTGACTGACGAATGGATGAAGAAGATGTGATATATTTATCTATCTATACACACACACACACACACACACAAATACACACACAGGAATATTGTATATATGGAAGATGTGAGATATATATATATATGTGTGTGTATATATGTATATATACACAAACACACATATATACATTGGCATATTACTAAGTCATCAGAAAGAATGAAATCTTGCCATTTGCTATTACATGGATGGAGCTAGAGACATTTAATTCAGGGGCAGATACAATATTTGCTCTAGCAGCTTGAGGGCATCAACAATGGACAGTACCTACCATATTTAATATTTCTAATAAAAATCCTCATTTCATAGGAAAAAGCTAAATCATGCCAATTTTTTGGAAAATTTATATCTCATATATCTTTATTAAAACATATACATATATGCTGAGTTTCTCTAGGACTCACAAATTTGGGGAGGAGGCAAGTGAGGTCAAAGAAACAGGAGCTGAAATTTCACAGGCCTTTAAGTAAATCTATATAATATTGTACCTCTGGCTCACTAAAATATTTCCTCCCAACTTTTTCTAGAAGTCCTTGGGGAGTAGGTTACTTGTTTTCAAGAAAAAATTCTTCCTTTTGGGTGCAGTGTTTGCTTTTGCCTATCATGGCAGGTTTCGTGGCCACTGTTATTTGCTCTGTTGTGCCCCATGGTCCCCATAGGTCTTCAGTCAACTCTGGGGACTATCAACCCTACTGGGCATAATGTGACATCATAATTTCTCTCAAGGACTTCACCAGCATCACTTGAGCTTTCCAGGTATGAAAGCTTCTCTGTGATGTATGGTGCAAGAAGCCTATATACATAAGAAGCCTATGTATTGCTAGAACTCCCCTGGGTTCTAGCAATACATACAGAATGTTGTCCCAATGTTGTGGAGAATTTTAGTGACAAAACTCTTCCAGATTTTACTTACAGCTACCCTTTTCATTAAAAGATTTAGATCTGAGGCCAGTGAGAACTGGGCCAGATATCATGTCCTAGAGATAGTTACAAACTTTCCCTTTGATGACTCAGAATTTACTTACTGACTCAATCTCAGAAAGACTTTTTCCTTCCCTTAGAATTAATGTCAGAAATTTCCTCATTTTTCATGAAAAGAGCTGTCTGAAAGCCTTCCCCATAGGTTTCCTGATAGAAAGATATAAATGCTTTCCTTCCTTCCCTCCTTGCTTCCTTCTTTTTCTGCTTTCTTTCTTCTTGCTTCATTCTCTCCTTCAACAAATATTTCACCAGATTCCTGGTACTGTTTAGATGGTAAAATCATAGCAAGTAACAGGAGAGAGAATGTTCCATCTTTCAGGGAGCCTTGTGGGAGGCCCATAATGGAAAGTAATTAAATACGTAGGGGTACCACTTAGGCAAAATGGTCACAAAGTCTTGGATTAGATGCCATTGCAGCAGAATCGTGAATAAGGAAGAGGTAGTGTAATGGATATCTGAAGGAAGATGAATCTTCTTTGAAGGAGAAGAGTTCTAGGGCCCTGGGGAAGAACAATGCTTGGCCTGTTGGAGGAACAAAAGAATGGCTAGACTGATTGGAACAGAAATGGAGCTAGAAATGGAGAGAAAGATAGGAAAAGAGATCTGAGAGTTACTCAGGATGACAACACAAGTAGAACCTTGCACACCTTGATATGACTTTAAATAAATATGTATATATAAAGAAACTTTGTGAGGTCTTGAGCAGAGGATTCAAATGCTCTCACCTAAAAGTATCACTCTTGCTGCTGTGTGGAGATTGGATTATAAGAAGATAAGTGTGGAAGGAAAGAGACAAATAAACTATTACAGTCATCTAGTTGAAAGGTGTTGGAAGTTTGATTTGGATAACAGAAGTGGACAGAGGTGAGAAGTGGCCCATTTTTGGATATTGTTTGAAGATATGATAACCAAATACTAAATTATTTAAGGAATGAATGATTTAAGTTACATGAAAGAAAGCCAGGATTGAAGGATGATTTCATTGGTTTTGGCCATAGAGATCTGCACGTTATAGTTGCTATTTACAGAAATAGGGGATGTTGGAGAGCACCAAGTTGGAGCTGGTGGAGTCCGAGCTATGGGCCTGGATATGTTGAGTTTAAGGTATTTATTAGATATTCAAATTGAGTTGCTGTATTAATTTGGCAAGGCAACTGTAAAAAAGACCTCAACTAGGTGAGTTAAATAACAGTAATTTACAGTCTTACAGTTTTGGAGGCTAGATGTCCAAGATCAAGGTGCCAGCAGGTTTGATTCCTTCTAATATGTGAGAGCAAGGATGTGTTGAGGACCTCCTCCTTGACTCGGAGATGACTGTCTTCTGCCTATGCTTCCTTACATCATGTTCCTTCTGTGCATGTCTGTGTCCAGATTTCTTCTTCTTATAAGGATACCAGTCATATTGGATTAAGACCCTCCTACTAACCTCATTTTAATTTGGTTATGTTTACAAGGATCCTACTCTAACTCAGATCACATTATGAGGTAAGAGGGTTAAGAATTTCAAATATGATTTTTGGGTGAACACAATTCAGCCCATAACAGACAACAAACTTAGGGAGAAGTTTGGAGAAGAAATGTGTATTTGCTAAAAAAAAAAAAAAAAAAAAAAAAAAAAAAAAGCTACACAGACACACACAAAAAAAGAAAGAAAAGTGTATTTGCTGTTACCTGCACCTAAATGATACTTAAAGCCATGAGCTGCATGAGATCACTCTCTGCAATGAGTGAAGATAGAGATGTCTTCAGATGCTTTAACATTTAGAGGTAGGTGATTCTTACTCAGACTCACTGTGAATCTTCAGTCACATAGATTTTCATAAATTATAAGCTCTTTTAAATTATGAGTCTGCGTTGCCTGGGTCATGCAGGGTTCTAGCCAATGGCCTCCATTTTCAGGGAAGGACACTTTATAGGGTGGTTAAGATTAAAGCAGAAACTTTGCATACAGAGGGTGCAGGTTTGGTGGACTATGATGCCAGTGACTGTTGCTTTCTTTAAAGAGTTCTATTCTGGGCAGTTTGCAACATTCTCCTGGAAAGAACTTAAAGCAAATTTCAAAGTACACAAAAGAACTTTGCCTTGATTGAATAACAGTCTTGATAGGAAAGTATATAGGAGACTGGTTTCTGATGAGAAACTCCCACAATGTCCTAGAAATGAACTAAAAAACATAGCCGTTTTCTTTTTCTTTTTGTTTGCTACTTAGTGATATGTAGTATCACTTGCTTGTTTTGGACTTGTAGAGTGATTGTGAGTCATGGTTCAGACATCCATATTCCTGGAAAGTGGTCTCTGTCCATCTGGTCAACATGTATTTGTTCAGGGCCCGTCATGGATTGTGATACTGGGTAAGATGACCACAAGTCTGACCTAAGAAGGGGTATGTTGTGATTTTGTTTTCTGGGATAATTCTCTATGCAAATAGCATACTGTTGTAGGAACATCATGGAACTGAGGCTTGGATTCTCTCACTCACTCTGCCTCCAATCTAGTCCATGGCCATGGACTAGTCATTTGTTCTTAAATTCTATACAGTCTAATGACTTAAAAATAAATTAACTCCAATTTCTTTAAAGATTTATTTATTCGAGCAGTGGGGAGGGGCAGTGGGAGGGAATCTTCAAGCAGACTCTGTGCTAAGGAGCCCAGCACAGGACTCAGTCTCACAACCCATGAGGTCATTACCTGAGCTGAAACTGAAAGTCAGATGCATAACCAACTGAGCCACCCAGGTGCCCCTACCTCCAATTTTTAAAAGCTGTTATTGTTTCCAGGGGGCCTACACAGACACACTTGACCTACTTCTGTGACTTGATGTTGGCCCTGGCATGACATTCTAGGTGGGAATACTAGGAGTGTTTGTGTTAACAAAATAACAAGAACGTTTCAAGAACAAATCCCGACACCCCAAACCTTGCCTCCGGTGTAACTTTTTGCTTTTGCTCTCCTACACCTACCTTGTATCTGTGACTTACATTCCATCAAAATGTGTTTAGAGTGATCTTTGTGAGTGTTAGACTTCAAAGTGTGCAACTTTCTTGAGAAATATATTTAAAAATATTATCTTTTGCTCTTATCTTCAGACAATTACTTAGGGCTGTTTTTCTCCCATGTAGGTTCAGTTGGTCCCTTTTTGTTCTCAGATCCACCCTCTGAGAAGTGACCGCATGTTCAGAGGGTGCTCTCAGACTACACTTGTCCACCTTGTCACTGGTAAGCCTGCAAATCTCACTGTCAACTAAGGCTGTCATCTTCAGTGGCTGCTCAGAATGTAACATTTCCCTGGACTTTGGTTATATACCCGTGGTATTGAGTACATTTTCTGTCAGCCATTTCTCTGAGTTAGTAACAAATGAGGCTTAAGGTTATATCTGTTCAGTGGCACACACAGCTCCCTAACTGCTACCAAACTCATGGTTTGCCTCTTATTGCAAATACTGAATTCCCCATTCTTCCCCAGGAGTCTTTATTTGCAGGCTCTTTTTTCATGAGGCCATGACTTTCCATTTGCTCTTTAAGAGTTAATTAAATTTAAAATTTTAAAAGGCTGGAGTTAGATGTGAACTTAAAGGTAATTGGACTCGTGAGAAAATGTCTGTGGTAAAGCAAGTTGTTCAAGGCCACACTGAGAGGAGGCAGCGCCAGGAATAGAGGGGGTTTGGGACTCTCTTTGGAGCCTTAGGGACAGCCTGAGGTAGAGCCACATTTTCTACATTTCCCCAAGTGAGCCCAAGTATCTTTTGCACCCCCCCAGATGAGATTCTTTATAGTTAATGAGATGAAAATTTCCATTTAAATTGTCCATGTTTTGATGCATATTTATAAAACTTAAGGGTTATTACTTTACTAACTCTGGCCCATTATGACTTGGGGGAAGAAAGATTTCATGTCAAAGGTGAGGTTTATTTGTACTCTTTGATCTATTCGAAGGGTAGAGGCCTGGACAACTTCTGGAGATTATGAAAGCCGGATTGTTTCCTAAAAGTAAATAAAACCTACTTAGGAACTACAGGGGCATGCATCTGCCTCATCTCAAGACTCCATACCTATAGATTTTTCTCTCTCAAATGCCTCCCTCACAATGCAGCATTAAGATCTATTTCAAGAAATAGGAAAAGGAGATTAAGAGGGAAAACTTCCAGTTATAAAATAAATAAGTCATGGCGATGAAAGTACAGCATAGAGAATGCAGTCAATAATATTATAATAATATATGGTGACTATTGTGATAAAGCTCTGAGAAATGTGTAGAATTGTGGAATCATAATGATGTGCACCTGAAACTTCTATGACCTTGTATGTCAACTATACTTTAATAAGAAAAAAAAAAAAGAAAAAAGTTATCTGGGCATAGACTCTGCTTTTTGTCTGCTAGTAGAGGATATGGCCTTCTTGGTGCTATTTAGTTCAAGAACTGAGAGATCCTGGTGAATATAAAAATAAATAAATGTAAACAAAAATATAAATATAGAAGAGCACTGATTACCAGCGTGAGCTGCTCAGGAATGGTGATGTTAGCCTGCGTATAAAGGGCAGGGGTGGCAAGAACTCGGCTTCCTTCTCAGTCCCAGCCCCAGTCTTCTGTTACTAGAGACAAGAAGCCCTGCGGTAAACATGGGGCCAAGGAAAGGCTGTGGATGAGTGAGTGTGCTCTGTGTGGACCTGTGGCAACCTTGCTTTGATTGGTCCTGAGTTCCTGGCTAAGGAAATTGGGAAGAAGGTATGAGTGTGTGTGTGTTGGAAGGGCTCCTCCACCAGCCTCTCCCAACATGGCTGCCCTTCCCTTGGTGTAGTCTCAACTCTGTGTTGACAGCATTCTGCTCATTCTGCTTGGTCCTTGTTTTCTTGTCTTGGCTGACATGCCAAGTATCATGCATTTGATACTCAGATCTGGCTTTATGGTTCACTCAATGAGCTCAGTGTTTGGACTAGAGAAGATGCCCCCAAATGATAAGAACAATATGACCACCTGTGAACTCATTCTATTTTCATAGATTACATCGGTGGTCTTTATTTCACTGCAAATATCCACATGTAATAGTCCCAGCCATAACATTTTCCTTTCCAAGTGGTTCAGTGGATACTGTGAGCTCAGCTGGTGATTTCAGGGTTTTGCTTTGGCCAAGTGTGTTGAACACCCACTATGTGACAGATGTCATTCTGCCCAGCCTCCAAGAGACACAGGGTGAACCATCAGGGCATGCTTTATGGCATCAGAGCTGGGTATTTATGGGGCAGTAAGACCTGAGTGGCTGGGGGTAGTGGAAGACCTCCAGAGGAGAACTTGGTCTGATGATGCTGGGAGCACAGACCAGGAAGAATTCTCATGCCAAGGTGTGGAGTTCAGATATCACTTGGGTGGTCCTTGAACCCAGATCTGCTGACCCCTAACATGAAGTCTGTCTCTTGTAATAGCTGCACCCATAAATCTTCTGTATTGTTTGCTTGTTATCACACATTTGATGTCATGCACGCCACAGCCGACTTTGATGCCTGCCTTCCCAGGGAGTGCCT
This sequence comes from Neogale vison, assembly GCF_020171115.1. Classification (NCBI taxonomy): domain Eukaryota; kingdom Metazoa; phylum Chordata; class Mammalia; order Carnivora; family Mustelidae; genus Neogale; species Neogale vison. The sequence goes on from NC_058098.1 coordinate 131,576,963, forward strand.
TGGGTATTGTTAGATTTAATTTTTAGTGACCAATCAAAATAGAGCTCTGTTCATAGGCAAATACAGAGCAAAAGATATCCCAACTAGTTCTTTTTCTCCAAAACTGCTTCTTTATGAGAGTAGGAATGGGGTGCCATATATTAATTTTAAATACAACACCAGAAATAACATTAAAGAAAAGAACAAAGAAGAAAGTATTATTAGTCACAAGTTAAGTTCTCCTTTTTTCTGTTTAAACCATTTTTTTCCCCCTACTGATTACTAGGCTCTTAGTTTTACCAGGACTTCCTTTCCTGGGGCAACGTGCATTAATCTTCCTAAGTCTGAAGATCAGCTCGTCCTTGACACTGTTTAAGAACCTGGTGTTCTAAGCCCTCCCATGATTCACACTCAGGGAGCTTTCTTGTTCTGGTTCCAGCGGAGCTGCCTCTTCAGAGAGATCCAGAACTCAGCTTTCTGGAGAGCTAGTGGTGCAGTGGCTAAGGTCAAGGGTGGACACCTTCACTGAGTTTAAGGCCAGATGGGGCTCTGTCACGTAAGCCAAGTATTTTGTGCCTAAGCTCTGGGCTCCATTGCCTTCTCTGTAGGCCACGAAATGAAATAACATCCGTACCATAAGGCTGGCGTGGAGATTAAATAGTGTGTCTAAAGTGCTCATTAGAGCTCTTGGCACAATATGAACATGTAACAAATGCTAGCCATGTTGATTATTTTTACTTAAACCTAACTTCTTCTACAGGGGAGGAGGAGACTTTTTTCAAACTTTGGCTTTTCCCAGAGGGGTGCTGGCAAATAGGTGGAGGTGCCGACAGTCCCCTCCCTGCAGTGATGACAGATCATCCCCAGCATGGTTCCTAGGGAGACGTGAGGCTGTTAGTCTTCTCATTTTAGACAGGAGGGGACTGAAGGTCAGAGAGATTTTATTGCCAATCATTTGTGCCTAGTGTGTCATACTCTTCTGCACCAGATCCCCGTGGTGGATAGATCTACCTGATCTAGCAAATGCTTGTCCCCTATAATCCACTCTGCCCCCATGTCCGTGAACCTGGATTTGGATACAGTGCTCATGCACATGGTAGCTTTGGGCGAGTCCTCCCTCATTAGATGCAGCGAGGTGCTCTCCGCATGCCCATTCCCCTTTTCTTTCATCCCTGTTCTCGGTCCTTTGTCATCCAAGAGCTTCTGCTCACCCTCTAGTCTGATCTCTCTTGTCAGGTAGCATCAGCATTTATTCTAGTTTCCTTTGAGATCTCATTCATCATTCAGCCATTTTTACACCTTTTAAAGCTTTAGAACACACACACACACACACACACACACACACATATATTTTAAAAACACAAGCTAACTGATGCATACAATTATTGAATCAAATAAGAAAATGCTTAGGAACCTATCATCCATAAAAACATGCAAGAGCTGTCATATTAAGGTCAAAATAAATGATAGATATTTCATGTTATATATTGTAGAAATTCTAATTTTTATTTCATAAATTTTAAGTAAATACTCAGAAACATATATGGTATTTATGAACAATCACTATCTACCTGCATTATTGGCTGGAGAGATCTTATGAAAATCTTGTCTTGGGAAGCCTACTTAGCGTTTGGTGCGTGTGGGTGAGAGAGAAAGAGAGAGAGAGAGAGCGAGAGAGAGAGCGAGCCTAGAGAAAATGGGTGCATGTGAGGATAGATATCATGTTTGGCGTGTGGCTAGTCAGTGGTGGAACCCCGATTTTAATGCAAGTCTGGAGGACAGTTCCATGCACATCCAAGCCTCTAAATTCCTAGTTTTCTCTAACCCTTGTAGATTTGTTCTTGAAATTTAAGTCTGGCTTTTAACCAGGAATTTATATTCAGGCCCAGCTTGTTGGACTAAGCTAAATTTCACTGGTCTATTGTCCCAACTGAGACATCTCACAGCTTACTTAAAGTATCTGAAGGCAAATAATAAAAACCAAAAATCAACTTCCTTTGAACAACCTTAATTTTCTTGGGATCCTGAATTGTAGATTTTTCTCTTTCAGGGAAAAATGTTTATTGCCCATTTAGACCTTGCCCTCTATTGAGTGTGCTGTCAGACTTTAAAGACCAAAAATGTTCTCTGGAATAGTTTTGTTTCATTCAACCTAAATGTATTGTGCTGAGAAGTGGACTGAGATAGTGTAAGGAAAACAAGAGGGACTTAACTTCTGTAGAGCCACTGGTCTGAGGTTAAGTGTTAAAAGTTTCTGTACATTTGGAGACAAAGACCTCCTTTGGGGAAAGAAAACAAATGAGAGGTAACAGGTATTAGGGAGTAATGGTTGAGCAAAATTAGAAGCAATAATTTAAAGCACACGTGCACAAGTATTTCTACTTTCCAGGAGGCCTAGAAAATGTTGACCATGGATAAAGGCATCCTGTGACTGTCTTGTGTCCACTAAAAAGTAATGAGCACAGGATAATGACTGTGCAACTGAAGGATGCTTCTCCACTCCCAGCCTTGCACCCTTTGAAAAAATGCCTTTATAAGCCTTGCATGCTACCCCCTCAGAGAGCAACGTTCCTCTTTCTTGTGGACTCCTTTGCATGCAAGTTGTCTCAAATAAGCTCTGCCTGCTTTCTTTGCCTGGAGTCCAGTGTTCATTTTTATGATAATGAGACTCAAGAACCTGACCTTGGGGGTTCAGTAAAATTAGGAGGTTCAAAATAAACTTTGAAAGTCATTCCCTATTCTCAAGGAGCTTAACGTCTAGTTGCCACAACAGGATGGTTACCTGTTCTACTTGACGTTTAGGGAGCACATTCTATGTGACAGGCTCTCTTGAAATTGGTACAGGCCACAGTGCCTATAACTTTAGAAGGAGCTTCTAATGTAGGTACTATTACTACCATCTCAGTTTTATAGCCTAAGAATCCGAGGTACAGAAAGATTAAGTAATTTGCCTACAGTCACCTGGGTAGTAAAATGATAGAAGCGGAACTGAATCCTGAGAAGTCTGATATCAGAGGTCACACTCCTAACCCTTTCAGTGCTGTGCCCCCTCTCCTTAAGGTCAACTTCCAAAGTGAGTGCCTAATAATTACAGTGTCTGATAAATGGTGCTGAAAATCGGATTTGGATGAGTTCAGAAGGTGGAAAGCTAAAATAATAATCCTTCTCACCTACAGAGGTTGTTATGATACAAAGGATTTCTACTTGGTATCTCTTAAATTAATCCATTCCCAGATGGGAGCTACTCAAATAAGAATCTGACAAGTGCGCTTAAAATTTCCCATCTTGCTTTCTGAGAAAATACCAAGTGATTTAGTGGCTTGTAGTTCAGAGAACCAGGAGTCCAGGCAACAGCTGAAGCTGGAGCACAGTAAAGTGCCCAGGTGTGTGGTTTCATGGCACCTTCAATTCCTTCCTGGTAGAAGAGATACAATATGAGGATATAGAGAAAATAATTAAATTCTCTAACAGAAAATCTGAGAGATATGGAAAGTATGTTACCATGACCAAAATTTCCAGTAGTCTGTCCTCTTTGAATCTGGTGTGTTAATATCTCTAGAGCCTATTCAGTTGCAGGGCTCAATTTGTGAATTTCCCATGTCTTAACAAATTCTACTTGCAGAATATACCCACTATCCTGACCTGCCTTGCCCCTCCCTGTGGAGACCTTGCTTTGTTAGAAAACTGAGCTACAGCTCTACTGCTTTCTCTTCTTCAACAGAAGCTTCTTTCAAGCCAACTTAATATAGAACAAAATTTATCTCCTCTGAGTCCCAAATATATCAAATCTATTGTTCTTCATGTAAAAGTGTTCAGTGAATTTAAATACAAACTCTATAGCACATAAGACCTTGTGTTTTATGGCCTTCTACACAGGGACTCTTCTCCTTCAGCTGTATTAAACTTTCTTCCCATTGGAAATGAGTCCCATGTGTTCGATTTCATTTCCAGTCCCCCAAACTATATTACTCCATGGAGGCCCATTTCAAATGTAACTTTCTCCCAAAGATTTTCATCATCCTTTCAAATAAACAAGATCTTCCCCTCCATTAAGCATACATACATGTTACATTTTATATTTCATTGTTATGACACCTTTTGATTTCCCTTGTGTTAGAGTAATTTGTAATTTTCTCATCCTCTCTTTTTGATACTGAACCCTAACACCTCGTTCCTCTCCATTTTTTTCCTGCAGTATTTATCACAAATAGGCTCTCACTTAATGTTTGGTAAGATGCTCTCAATTTTGTTTTCGAAACCCTTTATGATGACCTCTGCCTTCAGATAAGTGTTAAGGTTTAAGACATTTGCCAGTATTTTTGCATCAGACTAGAATTTATGTATGAAACACAAATTCTGCACTTACTGTCTTAAGCCAACAGAAAAAAAGGTACATCTATACAACTAATAAGTTTCCTTGGGACTTGCAGGACTGGAGAGAAATTGCAAGATTGCTCGAGGTAATCAAAAAAGTGAGGACTTTAAACTTAGAACCCAAAGGATGAGGTTCTAACACTGCTCTGGGGGTAACTGTGAGCATACCTCCTGACAACAGAACACTGTTTTACCTGCGGATGGTGTGAAGGTAGCACACCAGAATGTCTGTGAACAGTGAGCACAATAGAAATGTGCATTTCTAATATTACCTAAAGTCTGTTGGGTAAACTCAGTGCCTTACGGAGCAAAAGGAACTCTTCTTTCAGTTTTGTCTTATTAAAAAAAAAATCAACCATTTGAAGTCTGTATTGTTTTATTTGTTGTTGTTCAAGAAGAGGACTTTAAAATAGCTCTCTTCTTGGATTCATGGCATGGCAGCGGTCCAGTTTTTTAGGCCATTTCTGGATTAAGCCGTAGATCATGTGGAAGTCTTTTCGAGAGCTAGCTTGGGGGCACCAATAAACTGCTTCTTCTGGTAGAGGCTGATAACTGTGATTTTTTGTTTTTTTTTCCCGTGCTGAACTAAATTGCTTTTGTCTTCCCAATTTCGTGGCAGAACTAAAAATTAGAGCACAAAAGAATGCTTGAAATGCAGTCATTTTACTTAGGAAATAGAGTTAAGCTTTACGGAGATTCTAAGAACAGGAAAATAAAAGTGGAATCGATGTGTGACCTTGTGAAAGGTATGCTATCTCAGAGACTCTCAGTTTTTAAATTTTTAAGTTGGGGATGATAATCAAAATATCCACTGCATAACATGATTGTGAGTACTTATTGAGATATGATATAAAAATAAGGATGGAGCCTAGATCACAGAATATATGTATATATTGTTTTAACTGCCATATACTATGATAATATATAATGAAGCATTTAAATAACACTTCAGAATAATATTTAGTGACATAAAATGTATTAATTGAAAAGGAAATTATACCATCATATGCCCTATTTTGATAAAAATAAATAAACAGGCTGATAAAATTTTGTTTCTACCAATTACAGAAGGCTGTTACGCAGGTTTGTAATAACCTGAGAGGTCAGGCAAAGCCATATGCTCCAGAAAGTCATCCTAGGTGACTCATTCATGTGCTGTCGAGTTTGGGTTGCTGATGCCTTCTGTTGTGTCTTCCTGTCATCCATAACTCTGGTGTTTCCCTATCTTTGACCTCTGCATATCTTAGCTTAACATTTCATATCTTTTCTTTCATTAATGAGCTATTAGATTAAGAGAGGGAGCCCAAGATGGTACTTTGTGCACTATCTTTAACCCAAAATCGATCATTTGTCTTTTCATGATTGGGTCTGTGTTAGTTCTGTATTGGAAGCCTTCCTATCCTGCTCACAGCTTCAAGGATATAGATAGATTTTCCCATTTTTATTTTTCAAGAAGCATTGACTTTGCACCTACAAATAAGCGATAGAGGAACTTGAAAGCATATTTTGACCTTATCTGATGCTACATTGCCTACTTACTGTCTCAGGTCCTCTGACAAGTGGTTGCCCTTAGTACTACTTTCTACAGTTATAGGATTATAGTTGAGGTGGCACGTTGTCCACCAAATACACCTTCTTCCTCCTCCACATTGTGGGATGAATCTTAAGAAGTGTCTTCTATGTTTGGGACTACAACTCTGCAAACCCACTCCCACTTCCAAGTGTGGCCAAGTGACTGGCAAACATGACCCGAAGTAATCTATAATCACTTCCAGACCTGACCCATGAACACTTGTGCTCCTTCATGTTCTTTTTCTCTTATAGATGCCCACAATGGAGAGGGTAACCTTGGAAACCATATGTTCAAGTTAGCAGAGCTTCTGACAGTTTGGGTCCTTGGATGACTGCATGGAGGGTGCACATTCCACTGGCTTTTACACTAGCCTAATACTGGTACAAGGGTCTTTGCTTGAGCCATTATTTATTCTAAGGTTTATTTGTTAGAGTAGTAGGATCTACCATAACGAATACACTGGAATTAGAAAGCTTACCTTTTTGATATTCTCCAAGTCCTGAACATAATATTCTACTTTATTTCATGTCATGAAATAAAGAAAAAAAATAGTAATTCAACCTCTCTGAGTTTTACTGAGACAGCTTCCTATTTCCATTTGGTTATCTCTGACTTTTACTGGCTGCTCCCATAGAAACTACTCAAGCAATTCTCTGAACTTGTCTTCATCTTGTAAGATCTTCTAATCAAAGTTCTTAAACATAAATTTAAGGTGCCTTAATAACAGATAAAAATATAACTCTTTTCTAAGTAATTTTCCATCTTTCTCATTTAAAAGATTGTATGAGAACATGGAAAAGAATAAAATATAATCAAAAGGATAAAGTAAGAAATGACCTTGACTACAAAGTTTATATCTTTCATCAACCTTCCTTGCAAGCTTTAGTGAGATATTCAATTTTTACAAGGAACTGTTCCATGCATGAAAGTGGAATGCATAATTTAAGCTCACTAAGAAATTCTTTTAGCATTCCTTTTGTTTTGTTTTAGTTCCTGGCAGACTACCAAGACTTGAAATAAGAATTATAGATTGTGCATAATATTAAGGAAAATTTAGGAATGTGCAGTATTCTTACATTTCAAATTTCCATTTTATAAAAAATAAATTAAGGAAAGGAGAACACCTTACTTTTTTCACTGTGGAAGTTGTGAAAAGAAATGGGTACTGTGATCCCTTAGAAATAAGGCATGAATCATTTATGGGATCCTTGGAGATACTGGCCAGGCTATTTCCTGGGCTTAATATCCCATCCTAACTTTAAGTAGTATAACCTTTGTGTTTGAACTTATTTACCTTCCCCCAAAATGCTGTTTTATTTTCCCTTTCCTACCTGAAATCAATTTGTTGTCATGTTTGGTTGCTTTTGCTAAATGATTCCTCCTCCTAAAACCCAATTCCTCTCTCAGCCCTTTCTTTTCTTGACCACTCAAAGGCCTTGAAAACTTTTTATGTTTTTTTTTCTTTCTTTGGGTTTTCTAACGTTTTTTAGATCTTATTCTTCTATCTAGATCCCAGACAGAGTCCTAGATACAGAGTTCCTCTAAATGCTAGAACTTAAAATTAGGCAAGTGCTGTGAGTGAGCCCTTGAGAAATTGAGAAGGCAAATTTCTTGCAGTTTCTTTATCTCTGACTGAAAATCATAAACAAAGCATTAATGAAAGACTAGTTTCCTGTGAAATGATCTATTTAAATGGATGGCATCTCAGTACACTTCAATATTGGATTTTATTCAAAATTCCATTTGTATTCTGTCAGAGCATATATTATATATGCTCACTACAGGGAGTGAAAACCTCTCGTTTTCCTGTCAAGGATGCCATAGCTCATTTCCCAGGCAGAATTCCTTTCATCAAAGAGGTCCTATGTATGGAACCCTCTACTCTGTTGCAGACCATGAGCTCAGTGTGGTGGTCAGTGATGGGTGGAGGAATGTGAGAAAGAGAGAGGGCTCATGTTAATGAAGTCTATTCTGTATTTTCAGAAAGCATACCGTATATTTAGAAAGAAGGGTTACTCCAGTAACCCAAAAACAAACTAGAATTTTGATAATGACATAGCAGAGCTAGTTATGTTGTTTCAAAAGGGAGAGAAAGTTTATGCGCAGTTGTAACAGGGGAAGTTTTCAGATAGCTGTGGCACCTGACCATGGTCTAGTAGGATACACGCAACATAGGCAGAGCTGAATAATAGAGAGTGTGTCTGAATTGAATATACGAGAAAAAGTTCATAGGTGAGAACGAATGGAGTCTATGTGCGGTATCTGGATTATGATTCACCAGACTTGAAAGTTGAACAAATGAGATGGATCAAATCAGTTAGAACAGATGCTAGGGATCTCTAATTCACATTGTTTTCTATCACCTTTCAACATCCGGCTTAGACACTCAACAGTTCTATACGTTTCTCAGTGCTCTTAGGGTTGTGTGTAACTTTTATCTATTTCACTCAACCCTGCCACCCACATTCTTTCTGGCAATCCTGGTGAAAAGCCTTCCCTGATATGCTTTCCCCACCTTCAGAATCGTTTTCTACTCTGTCACTTCTATGCCTTATACATATGTCTACAGAGATATTTGCCACACCATGTGATGCTGTATTTGCTGATACCCAAATTGGTTGCTCATGTAGATAGAAAGTTCATCAAGACAGAAGCAGTATGTCAACTCTGTATTTCTAATAGAGATGACTGCTGTATAGGAAGGAGGAAAGCATTAAATATTTGTGGAATTTGATTAATCAACAGATTTTTCCCCCTAAATTCCCAGGGTACTATCTAGTTAAATGTGGTGGCGTGCCTAATGGGACCACTGAAAGGCCCCTAATATAAATTTTAAAATACATCTTTTGTATTAGGGAAAACTTTAACTGTACATCTGATGCACGTCAATGGTATGGGTGAAAAAAAATGTGCTTAATAAGGGACTGTAATTTTACCATTTCATAGCAGATAACCAGAAATATGGAATCTTCCCAAAGACTAAAAGTTGCAGATGATTCACCTAGAAAGTATATAATTATTTCAGCTATTAATTTTTTTTATCTAAAGCAATTTCTATTTAGAGAGCAATGTATAGCAGGGAGACATTTGTGCGCCTAGATAAAATGGATGCATATTTCCTCTAATTTAAGTCACTTTAGATCATATTATTTAAATCTATTCAGCTCAGAATGGAAAGGGGTGTTTAACAAAAACTAGAGGTTAGAAGAATTAATCACTTTTAAAAGCTCAATTTTATGGTTGATGACTCAAAGTTTCTCAAAGTAAATTTTAGGATAAATTATTTAAAAAATTGAACTTTATCATTAGGCAAACCATGGTTTCCTTCCCTGCCTTGGCCCTGGCTGGCTTTTTGGCCCTGAATAAATTACTGAACCACTCTGAAGGCCAGTTGATATATCTTCAAAATAGTTACAATATGTATCTTTTGGGCTTGTTTTGAGAATTAACTAAAATTATATGTGTGAAATGTCTAGCTCCCCAGTGATCTGTGCTGGGGAAAATGATAATTATGGCCGTCATTGTCACAAGCGCCTTGAAATGGGTGATACTGGACCATTCTGAGGAGAGGGAATTCTGATCAGAAGTGGGGTATATTTTTAACCCAACATGAAGGAGAAAAACCGGAGGAAAATGTGAGAGATATGTAAGATTATTTTAATAACTCTGTGTGGTAACAATCCAACGTATATCATTATACTGTTTACATTTATGCCATGGAGACATATCTATTCTTATTCTCCATGACTTGCGAAAGAGTTATTCTAATTTTGAAAACCAAGCCCAGAGGCAGCTACTCTGATCAATAAGCCCAGTTTTTCAGGGCAACAGCAGTTCCAAGGGGGACAACCTTGTTATAAACTTAACCGTCATGAGGGAACAAATGGTTTTATTTTTATAAAGTTATAGGACGACAAATTGTCCTGGTTTGTCTGAGACTGAGGGATTCCTGGGGTACAGGGCTTTCAAGTACTATCAGCAGAAAAGTCCTCTGGCAAAGCTGATCACCACCTGGGGCGGTGGGGGTAATATTAGCCTAGGAACACCCAGATCTGCTGGGATTCCAGTGCAGTGGAACAGGCATGTGTGGTGGGTAACCTGTCTCTTTGAGGAACATTCTGTAAAGTCAGCTGCAGGAGAGGCTGGCCTTGTGCTAATCAGCATCTTTAAATGTGTGTGTGTGTGTGTGTGTGTGTATTTCCTTTGGCTCTAATAGCAATCCATTTGTAGCTTTATTGCCATCTGCTCTATTACGTATCTTATTCCTCTAAGAATTTTTATTGCCGTATAATTAGCATACAGTGTTATATTAATTTCAGGTGTCCAACATACTGATTCAACAATCCCATACATTACTCATACTCCTCACCATAAGTATACTCACCATCTGTCACTGTACAGCATTATTATAATATTATTGACAATATTCCCTATATGGTACTTTTCAACTTCGTGACTTATTTATAATTGGAAATTTGTTCCCCTTCATTCCCTTTGTAGCTTTCACTCATCTCCCCACCCACATCCCCTCTGGCAACCACCAGTCTGTTCTCTGTATTTAAGAGTCTGATTGTTTGTTTCTTTGTTCGCCTGTTTTGTTTTTAATATTCCACATATAGAAATCATATGGTATTCGTCTTTTTCTGTCTGACTTATTTCACTTTGATTTCTCTAGGTATTTTTGATGTTTATCTTTCCAACCAGCTCTGTGAGGTAAAGTGGAGATTTTTGTCTGTTTTGTGTGCTTAGCAGACTGTGGAAATATATAAAGAGAGAATTAAAATCATTTATTCAAGACACATTACTTGCAACTTATGAAAAAAAAACAAAACAGTTACTGTCACAATTATTATTATTATTTTTTTTTATTTGTCAGAGAGAGAGGGAGAGCGAGCGAGCACAGGCAGACAGAATGGCAGGCAGAGGCAGAAGCAGGCTCCCCGCCGAGCAAGGAGCCCGATGTGGGACTCGATCCCAGGACGCTGGGATCATGACCTGGGCCGAAGGCAGCTGCTTAACCAACTGAGCCATCCAGGCGTCCCTGTCACAATTATTTTGTATTACTTTCTGGCCATTTTTCTTAGTGTTATTTGTTTATTTTTATAAGTGTATAAGTGTGGGTGTATGCTTTTGACATATAGTTTAATGATATATACATTTTGAATCTCACAGTTATTAGCAATATTTTGCATAGTCAATATCTAGTCAATGTCCATTTATATCTACTTAATCATTTACCTGTTTTATTTCTCTTTATTCCAGCCTGCAATTGCATGCTAGTTTCTGGGATCATTTTCCTTCTGTTTGAACATTTTTCTGTAGTAGATTTATTTTAGTGCATGTTGTTGGTGGAAGATTCTCTATCTAAAAGCATCATTATCTCATCTTTATTTTTGAATGACATTTTCACTGAGTATAGAACTTCCTTTGGCATTTCTTTTTCTTTCAGAGCTTTAAACATATATTTTCATTATTTTTTGGTTTCCATCATTTCCATGGAGGAGTCAGCCATCAATTTTATTATTCTTTGTAGGTAACACATCATTATTTCTTGAGTTAGATTTAAATGCTTCTCTTTTCCTTTATTTTTCAACTGTTTAACTATCATGTACTCGAGTACAGGTTCCTTTGCACAGATTTTTCAGAGATCCTTGAATTTGTGGGAAGGTATCTTTCATCAGTGTTAGAGAAAATGTTTAGCTACTATCTCTTACAAATTGTTCTTCATGATTCTTTCTATCCCATCCTTCCGGACTTCTAGCTTACACATATATTGCATCTAACCTAATGTCAGATGTGGGAATTGTGAATGGGGCAACTTCCGTTTGGTTCTTTCCTAAAGATTAAAATTCTCAGGTAAATTCTCCACTATTTTATCTATTTTTTTTTTAAATTTTAAAATCTTTTTTAAAATTTAATTTTATTTTATTTCAGTGTTCCAAAATTCATTGTTTATGCACCACTCTTAGTGCTCCATGCAATATGTGCCCTCCATAATACCCACCACAAGGCTCACCCAACCTCCCACTCCCCTCCCCTCCCCTCCAAAACTTTCAGTTTGTTTCTCAGAGTCCACAGTTTCTTGTGGTTTGTCTCTTCCTCTGATTTCCCCCAACTCGGTTTCCCTCTCCATCTCCCAATGTCCTCCATGTTATTCCTTACGATCCACAAGTAAGTGAAACCATATGATAATTGACTCTCTCTGAAATAATTATAATATCATTATCAGTTGTGTATCTGTTTCTATTTTTTTCATGGATTTCAGTTATTGTCTTTTATTTTGGTATGTTTGTTAATTTCTATACTGAGACTACTTAGAGATTATTTCTTCTAAAATGGGCTTACCCTTTTTTTTTTAAAATAGTAGTGATAGATCATTAATTTAATCAGGGGTTATTTCAGTGTGAGGCCTTAGTGGTAAGACTGGGCCTACAACTAGTTTAGTAGTAACACAAAAACCTTTATTGGAGGCCTTGGACAGGATGACATGCATCCCTTACAGTGTGAGACAATCCAGAGGTTTATAGCATAGGTGTCATATTCCAGAAGGGGAAGAGGACAGTGGAACTCCAAGTGGACAAAAGAACTGGAGTAGAGTAGGTAGAGAATGTCTGGGTCAGAGAGCTCCAAAAGACAGCTTGGGGCCTTGGAACTACAAAGACTCTGTGTTATCAGTAGGTAGTGACTGTCCAGGGAGGTGTTATGGGGTATTCAAAACATGCAGCGTTGGGGATGCCTGGGTGGCTCAGTTGGTTAAGCAGCTGCCTTTGGCTCAGGTCATGATCTCAGCGTCCTGGGATCAAGTCCCACATTGGGCTCCTTGCTTGGCAGGGAGCCTGCTTCTCCCTCTGCCTCTGCTGCCATTCTGTCTGCCTGTGCTTGCTCTCTCTCCCTCTCTCTCTCTGATAAGTAAATAAAAAATCTTAAAAAAAAAACCATGCAGGGTCTCAGTGACTAAAAATCTGGTTATTTCAGCTATTTTAGAAATTATTGGATGTGTAAAAAATTGAGTTTGGAGCAATTAGGCTTTTAGTTAATAGGTCTCAGCTTCTAGTGAAGAAATAAGCAGCCTAGGGGCCAATACATAGAGGCCATCTTTGGCTCATTTGTATCTCTATAACAGTCTGCAAGCTATTTACTATTCATTCATTCATTCATTCATTCATAACTTGGATTTTAAAATTGTTCCAGGAGATAGCAGTGACCTACTATTGACTAGTCCATTCTACCTTTTAACTAACACTTTTAACTTATTTTTATTTATTATAATTACTAGCTTATCTATTTATATTTTTGATTTCTGTGTGTCTCGTGCTTTGTTGATTTTTTTCTCCAGTTTTATTTTGGAATAATATACTTTTTTTTTTTTTTAAAGATTTTATTTTATTTATTTGAGAGAGAGAGACAGTGAGAGAGAGAATGAGCGAGGAGAAGGTCAGAGAGCGAAGCAGACTCCCCATGGAGCTGGGAGCCTGATGTGGGACTCGATCCCGGGACTCCAGGATCACGCCCTGAGCCGGAGGCAGTCGTTTAACCAACTGCGCCACCCAGGCGTCCCGTGGAATAATATACTTTTTATTACTCTTACTTTGACCTTTACTAGTTTGGAGGTCATACATATGTGTTCTAGTTCTTTTTTTTAAAAAAAGATTTATTTACTTATTTGAGGAGGAAAGAGACAGAGAGACAGACAACAAGGCAAGGGACAGAGGGAGAGAGAGAATCTTCAGCAGATTCCCCTCTAAAAATGGAGCCTGATGCAGGTCTCCATCCCACAGCCCAGAGATCATGACCTAAGCTGAAATCAAGAGCCCAACACTTATCCAACTGAGTCACCCAAACATTCCATTTCTATTTAGTTAGTGATTACTCTGCCAAATAAATATCATTTTATATTTTAATCAAAATCCAAAATATATATATATACAAAAAATGGATTATTGTGTATGATTACAACTCTTCTAAACAATGTAGGAAACTCAATATATTTTCATATTTCTCAGAAGATTCCATTTCCACAATTTCCCCCATTCCCACACATATGCCCACAGACAATCCTTCATTTTATTTTTAAACTTATTACATGTTTTTTAAGACTTTATTTATTTATTTTTTTCAGAGAAGTTTGACAGTGAAAATTGAGAGGAAGGTAAGGGAACTTTCTATAAACCCACTGCCCCTGCCACACATATATAACCTCACCCATTATCAATATTCCTCAGAATGATACACTTTTTACAATTGATGATCTATATTGACATGTCATAATTCTCTAAATTCCATAATTTACTTTAGAGTTCACTTCTGGTATTGTATATTTTATGGGTTTTGGCAAATACAGGCTTTTTATTGTCCCCATAGTTTTGCCTTTTACAGAATGTCGTAGTTGGAATCATGTAGGATGTTGCATTTCAGATTAGCTTCTTTCACTTAGTAATATACATTTAAAGTTTCTCCTTTTTTTTATAGTTTGATAGTTTATTTCTTTTTAGTGCTAGAAAACAATCCATTGTCTGGCTGTATCACAATGTTTATTTATCCATTCACTTACTGAAAGACAGCTCAGTAGCTCCCAAGTATTTTTTTTTAAATTATTTATTTGTTTGTTTGTTTGTTTATAGTGTGAGGAAGGGGAGGGGCAGAAAGAGAAGGAGAAAGAGAATCTAAATCTGACTCTGCACTGATCATGGAGCCCAACACAGGACTTGATCTTAGGACCCTGAGATCATGACCTGAGCTAAAATAAGGAGTCAATTCTTTTTTTTTTTTTTAATTTCTTATTTTTTATAAACATATAATATATTTTTTATCCCCAGGGGTACGTACAGGTCTGTGAATCACCCGGTTTACACACTTCACAGCACTCACAAAAGCACATACCCTTCCCAATGTCCATAATCCCACTCCCCTTCTCCCAACACCCCTCCCCCCAGCAGCCCTCAGTTTGTTTTGTGAGATTAAGACTCACTTATGGTTTGTCTCCCTCCCAATCCCATCTTGTTTCATTTATTCTTCTAAGGAGTCGATTCTTAACTGGCTGAACTACCAGGTTCCCCCACCATCAATTTTGATAAATTGTGGTTTCATTTTCATTTAGTTAAAAAATGTACATATAAATTCTCTTGAGATTTTTTTCTTTGACCTCCATGTCCTTTCACAGTATGTTGTTTAACTTCCATGTATTTGGGGATTTTTCACTTATCTTTCTGTTATTGATTTATTTTAATTCCACTATGGTCTGAGAGCAGACATTATATGCTTTCTGTTCTTTCAAACTTCTTAAGGTGTGTTTTGTGGCCCAGAATGCAGTCTGCCTTGGTGAATGTTCAATGTGAGCTTGAGAATAATGTTTATATTTTTGGTGTTGGAGGAAGTAATCTAGAAATTTTGATTATATCTATTTAATTAATGATTTGTTGAGTTCAACTATGTTCTTCCTGATTTTCTGTCTACTGATCTGTCCATTTCTGATGGAAAGCGTTGAAGTCTTCAACTGTGGTATTGGGTCTATTTCTCCCAGAAGTTCTATTATTTTTACATTATGTAGTGTGATGCTCTATTTTTAGATGGATGCACATTAAAGATTGCTGTGTTTTATTGGAGAATTGATCTCTTTATCCTTCTTTATCTCATAAATTTTCTTTTTTTAAAGTTTCCTTTTTCTGAAATTAATATAGCTATTCCCACTTTTAATTTATTGGTGTTAGTGTGCTATAGCTTTCTTTATTCATTTACCTTTAATTTAATATGTCTTTATATTTAAAGTAAATTTATTATGAACATAATATGGTTGGGTCTTGTTTTTTGATCCATTCTAACAATCTCTGTCTTTTAACTGATACACTTAGACCATTCATGTTCAAAGTGACTATTGAAATAGCTGGATTAATATTTACCATACTTAGTACTATTTTTGTTTTTTGCCTATATTCTTTGCTTCTATATTTGTCTTCTGCTTTTTCCTGACTTTTGTGGTTTTAATTGAACACTTTATATGATTTCATTTTTTAAAAAATTTCTTAGGATATTCATTATACTTCTTTTTTTTTTTTTTACATTTGTTTTAGTGATTGTGCTGGAGTTTGTAGTATACATTTATATCTAATCCAAGTCCATTTTCAAATAATACTGTCCACTTCATACATAGGGTTTGTACCTTTAGCAATAACAAAATCATCCTAATTCTTCTCTCCTGTGCCATGTCATTGCTGTCATTCAATTTATTTATATTTAAGCATGCATAAGCCCATATCTAGAACCCTATTCTTCAAGGTCTTGCTTCTGCCAGGAAGCTAGGGAAAGAGTGGTATGCTTGTTTTTGGTTATCTAAAGAGTTATATAAAGAATCAAATTTCTCAGGGTGCCTGGGTGGCTCAGTCTTTAGTTCTTTCAGCTCAGGTCATGATGATCCTGACCATCATGTGGGATTAAGCCCTGCATCAGGCTCCCTGCTCCACAGGAAGCTGCTTCTCCCTCTCCTATTCCCCCTAGTTGTATTCCCTCTCTCACTGTCTCTATCTCTGTGTTAAATAAATAAACAAAATCTTAAAAAAAATCAAATTTCTCTGATAAAGAATCAGATTTCTTTCCTGTCTACTAATTGGCAGGTAGAAGGGAAGGGAGAGGAAGTCATTCTTACCAGAAACTATCTGGTCTAGTGAGACCTATTGGATTTCTAGATATCGGGTGCTTACCCTATGCTCTTTAATTGTGTGCATCTGATTTTGCGCACAATGTGGGGTAAAAGGACTCTTGGGCCCATTGAGTCCACTGTCACTGAGAGTCCTCTCTAAGCCTGTGGTAGTTCTACTCAAGGCAAAAATTTTTTATATATAAGATATATATATATGTATGTATATACGTATATGTGTATGTATATGTATATGTATATACATATATACACATATATAAGATGTGTATATATGTATATACATATACATATTAAATACTTAATTGAATATTTAATATGCAACTAAATTAGTATTTAAATTATATATAATATGTAAATAAATATATAAATCTATATTTCTATAATTTTACATATTCATAAGCTTATATAATCAAGCATAATGTTCCTTTTATTATTCTGAACAAACTATTATCTGATAGATCAATTAAGAATAAGAAAAATACACATTTTTGTTTTACCTCCCTTATTCCTTCTTTGATAGAAGGTCTTCTTTTCTTTATGTAGATTTGAATTTCTGACCTATATTTTTCTTCTTTCTAAATGACTTCTTTTAACATTTCTTGCAAGATTGATCTGCTAACAACAAATTCTGTCCATTTTTGTTTGTCTGAGAAAGAACTTTATTTCTCCTTCACTTTGGTAGAATGATTTTGCAGAGTACAGAAGTATACATTGGCCATTTCCTCTCCCTCTTCCTCTCTCTCTCTTTCTCACAGCACTTTAAATATCTGACTCTACTCTTTTTGCTTGCATGGTTTCTGAGAAGAAGTCAGAGGTAATTTTTATCTTGTTATTTTATGAGGTTTGCTTTCCTCCTTTGGCTTCTTTCAAGATTTTTCTTTTAAATTTTTGATTTTGTGTAGTTTGAAAATGATATGTGTATGTGTGGTGTGTTGTTTGTTTGTTTGATCTTTGTTTTACTTAGTGTTTTCTGAGCTTCCTGCGTCTATGACTTGGTGTCTGATATTAATTTGGGGAGAGTCTGAGTCATTATTGTTTCAGATATTCATTTTCCTTCTGATATCCTCACTACACATTTATACCTTTTGTAAAAGTTCCACAGTTTTGGGGTACTGCCTTTTTTTTTATTGTTTTGCTATTATTCTCTGGGGAGCAGAAGTGGAGGAGACTTAAACTTTGATCCATGTGAATAGGTTAACTATTTTAAAATCAAATCAAGGAAGAAGTTACCTGGGCCTCAGTCTGGTATTTAAATGAATGCAAAAGAGGAATATTGAGGATTTCAGATGAAAGTAGCATATGGAGCAAATGGTCTAGGGTACATTTGAAGGAGAGCGAGTATTTGTGGCTGGCCAGGGTGTAGAGTGCCTGAAGAGGGGATAATGGGGACAGAATGTGGATCTGTTTATGCTTGACTCTAGTTGTTGATATCACTATTGCTCATTGCTTGTGGTGACTTGTCATATAGATACAGTGCTGTTGTGAAAGCAGGTTTTCAAAGGTGTTGGCACAATTCTGATCAGCTCCTCTCAATTCCACATCCTCCTTCTATTCTTTCTCTGAAGTTTATTTATGCATTTCAGAAGAAACCAGATACAATGATTGAATTAAATCATTGTGGTGGAACAAATTTCCCTTTTTGTGCCCTCAAAGAATAGCAAGTTATTATTCCTTTTTTCCCAAATTTTTCATAGATCATTTATGTTTTCTTTTAAAATTTTCACCCTTAATTGGTTCCCAAGATACTTCCAGAGGTTCATTTGTGTATCACTAAATCTCCTGTCCTGGATGAGGATATTGGAAATAGTTTGTCTCAAAGTGGAATGCTTTTGCTATGCAAGTTTACATGGGGAAAAGAGCTGATGACCATGGGGAATAGTTAGGAGAAACTTGAGGACACCAAGAGATTATTTTCCCAAGATAAAGAGTGAGCACTCTTTTACCCTTTTGTGGAGAGACAGACAGAAAAGAGAAAGAGGTGGGAAAGAGAGGGGATGAGGAGGAGGGGTAGGGAGGAGAGCCAATGGGAGAAAGAGGGTGAAGGGGAGAGAGGCAGAGAGAAAGAGAGAGGGAGAGAAAGAAAGAAAACCTACCTATTTAAGGGTCAAAATTTGGATACTGAAACTCGCTGAGACTTTGATTAGCCTGTAATACCTCCCCTTACTGTATGGGTCACATTGTCTGCATCAAAGTAAGGGGCTTTATAATGTATCATTTTATATTTGAACAGTTCTATTCTAATATGAAAGGTGTCTCTGAGAGTGTCAGTAGAGTCAATGTCAAAGAACATTGATGGGTTACAGGGCAAGCCTTAGATAAGGCTGTGAGAGCATTCTGCTTCTCTTTGGGAATCTAATCCCAGGAATCTGATTTCAGAGCTGCGTTCTAATTACCCTGCTATACAACCATGGTTGCCGAGGGAGTGTGGAGACAGGGAAAGATACTTCAGAGCTCATGCTGTAAGTATACCAGTGGTCTGTTTGTCCATTTTTATATCAACACATGTATTAATTATTGTAGTTTTATAACAAATCTTGACATCTTTTAGAGTAAATTCTCAGACATTGTTCTTCAGACCATCTTGGCTATTGTTGACTGTTTGAATTATCATGCACACTTCAAAATCTGTCAATTTTCACAAAGGAACTTTTCTTTGATTTTAATCCTAATTCTTATAATTTAATTTTCACTGTGGAAGTGCAAGTGTTACTTTCTCTTAATATAGGAATATGCATCAAATATCGTAAAAGGTAAGAAAACTTCATTCTCCCTAATCAACCACTAGAGCAATAAAAGGAATGATATTATGTAAATACAAGCCTTTGAAGTTTTGAACTCTAATTTATTTCATTATTTTCGTGGCCACTAGTGTAATCTTCTCTGTTATCATTTATGACAGTTGACTTCAGTGTGAAATTCTAATTTTTAAAAGGTCTTTAAAAATAGTTATTTATCAGCTCACTCATATCTCTCCAACTTTTGTAAGGCTTAGCAGTAATGTCAGTGAATGTGTCTCAGTTAAGAATAAGTGTTGTCAGGGACCTTTAAAACCCAATCCCAAAACTTGAGCAAAACAATGTTTGAAGGTCCATAGTCTTATAATGACATCTATTCTAATTTCTATTTTAAAAATGATTTGAGTGGTACCACCCAGGTGCTGCATCTGACATTTTCCACTATCATATTTTTCTGCTTTCAAACTCTTCAGACTGTCTCCTTGGCCTTGTCGTTCTTTCCAACATGAATAGTCCTCTCTGCCCCATTTTCATCTGTTGGGAGTCCATGTACTTATGAACTTGGAGCAACCAGACTGTCTCACCCCAGAAACTTCTGCTGATAACCTGCATCAAAGTGATCGTTCCTCACTGAATTCTTAGAACTCTCTGTACATTTCTCAAGTACTTATCTCATTCTGTTTTGTATTTATACAAGTCACTTCTTAGCAAGATTGTAAGCATCTTGATGGCAGGAATTCATTGTAATAAATTTGGTATTCACAATGCCTTGCCCCATAGCCAGCACTGAAAAGGTACTGCTCATTTGACGAATGGATGAGTTAATGAATTCTGTGAGTAGAGAAAATGTCTCAGTATATCTGTTAGCAGTCATTTGGGCTTATGGGGGTGATGGACAGAACATGTTAAATTGAAAAAAAAAAAAAATCCAGACAGTTACTTCTCTCAAATGAGAAGAATATGTCAGTGTTAACAAGAAAATCTGGTGGTACTTGTTGCCAATACATTTATTGTTCCTATCGAAAGACAGTTGTCCCTCCAAATGTGCTCAGCTGGAGCTGGGAGGACCATCTCCATGCTCCGGGGACAATGTGTTCTTTGTGGCCTTCGAAACAGAAACATGGGCTGTGCTCTAAGTCATATCAGATCCTGAATTGATGTTTTCACCTTCTCCTTAAGATAAGCCCGAAATTTCATTCTTTGAAGAAAAATGAGAATGTGGCTTGTTTATTGTGAGAACATAGGTCATCTGAAAAGGCAAACAGTTTTCAAATTAAAGATGGTATCTTGTGTATTAGAGAGAACAGGAATGTGAAGGCTGTCCTGAGCCACGGGACACCTCCCTGGTTGGGAGCTAATGCTGCCTCATCTTGGGAACGATGGCAAGTCACTTCATCTTGGAGGGCCTCAGTCTTTCAGCTCCACAGGGGAAAGAGAATTTTCTGGTATCACAGTGAAGATTAGATATGAGATAATGTATATGGATGAGCTCTGTGAACTCTACCGTGTTGGGCTATAGTTGTGAGGGAGTTTTTATAAAGGAAGCAACCACTGATGGGGTTGACAAATCGCTGAGTTGGGAATTTGAGGGAAAGTTAAAAGCTGACTTTCTCGGGTCTGAGCAGTGGAGGTTGGGGAGGAGTCTGTGGCTTCTCTGGCTTGGCCTCTACCTGCCCTTGATTCTCCGTAAAACGAGAGTTTGAAAGCCACCATCTCCTCTCATTTGACCCTCATCGCTCACTTATGATCATGACTAATGCTACTTTATAGATCACAAACCTGAAACTTCATGCCTTGCTCCGGGTCTAACAATCAACAAATAGTTGAGCTAAAACCTTCCCACAGGTTGTAGGACTCCAAATTATGGGTTTCTAAAAGAGAGTGAGGATTCTATTCACTCTGTGACAACAGCAGAGAGTGAATAATGAAACACTGCACTTATAAAAACTGACTCAGGCTTTCAAAATAGAGAGTTTACTGTGATTATGAAAGTATAAATCCTTCTTATGTTTGTAACTTGTAAACACCAAAGAGGATGAATTATTTAACAGATAGAAACGACTTGTCATCTATCATGGTAGAGTGAGGAAGGGAGTGTTTGTTGGTAGAATTTATGACTTTGACATCTCAATTTAGATTGTCCCTTTGGAACACCCAGATATGCTGAATTTATGTGATCTTCATTCACACAGTTTCATATATGTAAACAAAACAAGCTCCGGAGGAAAAATTCCATTTTATAGATACCTAAAGCAACTTTTGGAATATTGTTAGACTTCTCATTAAAATTGCAGATGGGAAGAAACCTTCAAAACCTGTAGTCTAATACTTGTCTGATACTTTGATCCTCTCTTTGAAATAATTAGATCATGCACACTCTTACCTCTGTTTGCAGCCCTTCCTAGTGAACAGCTGCAAGTCCATGGGAGAAGCACAGTGTTGTAAGGCTATGGGGCCTGGAATCTGAGACATGACCTGAATCCTGGTTCTGTCTCTTAGAAGATATGATCCTTCACTTGTCACATAATAGCTATATTCATGCTTTCATTTATTCATCATCTACCCACAGATATTGACTGAGCATCTACCATGTGGTGGGTACTGTGCCGAGACCTACGGAGTCCATCTACTGTAAACCTTGTGGCACCTGCCTTCATGGAGACTGAGGGCACATAGAGATGATCTGATGAGATAATTGACTTGAAAGTGCTTTTACAATGGAAAAGTCTGAAAGGATGCTAGGTATTATCTCCTAGGGTAGACATTAGCTGTGATAGCATTAAAATATAATTTCATAGCAAATGAAATTTTTGTCTAAATAAATGATGGAAAATAGATCTGGGGGAAGACAGGCTGCTCTGTGGGGCTTTGTCCAGTCAGAGATTCCATAAGAGCATGGAGCTCACTAATGTCCCAGGGAAGCAGCTTTGGCAGGGTGGAGAGGGTTTTGAAAGTCTATGGAGGATGAGGAGCTGAGACAGTGTTAGCAGAAGAAAGTGCACTGTGGGATATGACCCGAGCTCTCAGCCATCCTGATTTTCCTGAGTGTTTCCAACTTCATGGACTACCAAGTATGATTAGATTTGTTCCAGAGAACAAGGAAGGGGTAAGTCTTCAGGTCTCAGTTTTACATGGGACAGAATCTAAGTAGCGCTCATTGAAGCAAAGGTAGAGAAGACAATGTAAGAGGAAGGAAAGCATGAGAACTTGGGGAGCACTTGGAATTGCCACAGCCCCAGGAATGGTATTTGGTCCTTATTGAAGGAGATCGCTGCATCCATCTGCTTTTGATGCATAATTTGCAAAATCAGTCTAGCCCATTATGTTTCATATTGTGTGTGTGTCTACGCAGCTCTGTTCCACACAGTTTTATTCTGTCATCTAAGCTGCAGGAGCAGACCCTGACTGGGACGTGCTAGTCTAATGGCAAAAGAAAAATAGTGGTTTCAGAATTATGTCATAGCTCCTAAAGCTACTGCAAAGAAATATTACTTCTGCTCACATTCATTGGCCAAACAAATCACACAGCCAAGCCTGATGTCTGTGTGGCAGGAAGGTATGATCTTCTTGCAGAAAGGGGAAGTAAATAACTTAGAACTATTATGAAACTTCAAAAATATCTAAGGGCAGGGAGACATTAGCCAACATCAAGATTACATGAATGTATAAGCAAAGTAGTCTTTGGAGAGCTAGAATTTTTCTAGCTCTCAAACTGGAAGAGATGATGGGGACATTGGGGGAATGGAGAATGGAGTAACAATAAAGGTTGCACATGAAAAGGAAGGTTGGGACCAATTTTGAAATACATTTTGAGTACCATGAATAGAAATGTGCATTTTATTTTTAGAAAGTGAGTTGTTACTTTTTTTAAAATGCAGATTACTAATAATTTTAGCACTTCTTTCTGGTGGTCATGTGAAGGACGGAGGGAAGAGATAAGAAATATAGATAGAAAAATCAGCCAGATATGGATAAAAGAGTCCAGGGAAGTAATGATTGGGGAAAATGCAAATAAAAATATAAGGAATGATCAAAAGTTTCAGAGATATATTTGGCAGGACCTTGCAGCAGGTTTCCTGTCATTGAGCTGGGAAGAATTCTACCATTGCACAATCCTATTAACATGAGGTTTACAAAGGATATTGACAAAGTAAATAATATGGCAGCAGTGTTTACTTAGCTTCCTTCAAAGCAGAACCTCCCTTAGAAGCAGATTAACAGCTCCCTCTACTCATAGTGACCTTGAGGAGGAGATCAGATTCATAGGCGGGGTAGAAATTTGACTGGTCCTCACTGGTATGGTATAGCAGTTATTCATGGCTTGTGTGCATTCTTATTGGCCTTTTCTGACTGGTTGGGGTCCATGACATATAGGCTAAGAAATATTTTGAATTCCATGTTTGCTCACCAGTTCACTTTACCCATTTATTTTTTTAGTCTATGTGATATCACTGAGTGGGAACAGATATGGGTATCGAACAGAATGGGTATCCTCTCCCCCAGAATACAGGGTTATGTTGCTTTGTGGGCCTACAGAGACCTCTTAGGAAAACATATTGACCCATATCTCAACATTTGACATTGACCAATGACCTCCTTATTGCTTCATTAGGAGAGGAATAATGTTCCATCCTGCTGAAGGGGAGGTGGGTGGAGTAATGGGGTAACTGGGTAATGGGCATTAAGGAGGGTATGTGATGTGATGAGCATTGGGTGTTACACGCAACCGAAGTGTTGAACGTCACGTTTGAAACTAATGAGTACTATGTGTTGGCTAATTGATTTTAAATTAAATAAAAGTTCCATCCTTACACCCAGCATAACTCATATCAGTCTTCAAGGGTCTTGATTGTGGTCAAGTATTCTTTCTCACTTTCTTGTTGTGTAGTACAAACATCTCCCATTTCCCTTGGTACCCAATTTATTGAGCTAGCATCTGACTTTCCATTTGCCAAGAATCTGTGAATTTTGCTCATTATCATAAATACTGCTTAAGCTTTGTTATACCCAAGCATCTAAGTTAAAAAATGTCTTCCTAGGGGCACCTGGGTGGCCTGGTCAGTTAAACATCCACTCTTGATTTCTACTCTGGTTGTAATCTCAGGATCATGAGCTCAAGCCCCACATGGGGCTTAGGCTGGGGATGGAGCCTGTTAAGAATCTCTCTTCCCTCCCTTTCTGCCCCTCCCCAACCACTCTCTCTCACACGTGTATGCTTTCTCATAAATAAACAAATAAATAAATACATTTTAAAAAGTGAAAAATAAAATGTTTCTCCCATTATCCCCAGATGTGGAGGAACCTCTGTTTCTCTTCTTTCCTTTTGAGATAAGGAGATTCATTTTGTCCTTTTGAGTTCTTTTCTGCACACACAGCCCTCCATTTTCATCCTTTTCTACATCACACACCAAATTATAGTCTTATTGCATTAATTACATACAAATAATATTTTAATAACATAGCACTTTTATCTATAAATTAGATCTGGTCCACTATGGCTTCTTATTAACCAGCATTTTATTATTTCAATTTCAGTAAAGTCCTATTATCTCCTTCCAGAATACCTTTGTAGGCATCTTATTCTCTGTCCATGTTTTATATATTGGTATTTCTCAAGACACTTAATACCTCCTCCCCCCAACTCATTCTGCTTGATCTAGTTCATTAACTGCTTATGTGTATAGAGAAAAACTGGAATTTTCTCTTAAATTCTCACATAAAGACTTGCTCTTTCATTTTGCTGATTAGCGGGGAAACCTGCTTTGGTTTCTAGCACCTAGGGAGACTGGAGGACTTTTGTATAAGATAAAGCAGCAACTACTTCTTGCTGTGTACTCTCATAGTTCCATTTTCTGCCTGATGTATGATTTCTTTTCCCCATCTTCTCCAAGCTTAGTTGGAGCTATCCATAACCATTTACAACCTAGTCACTGAAGGTTGAAATGTGTGTGTGTGTGTGTGTGTGTGTGTGTTGCTTGTCTCTTTGTTTGATTTATAGTCTTTGTTTCTGGTGCTGCTTGCAGTTCATCCAACAGAAACATCTACCTATACTCCATTGAATAGTACTTGGATGAGTGACCCCAGGTCCAGAGTATAGTAGCTCCTAAATCAGCAGGCACAATATACTGAATCATGCCAAATATTTACTGGCTCCCCCAAGTTGGAAAACCTAGATTTATATGTTGTCTGGCCAGTTTTCATTCCTTCTAGGACATTTATTCCAGAAGTGGTACCAAAGCTAACTGAAAGTGAACTTGAGGAGACACTTACATACAACTGGACAATTAGGTATTATTGACAATGTGTTTCCTTAAGCAATATATGAATTATTATATAAAAAACAAGGTTAAAACTTGGTACAGTCCTAAGAGATTAACTTACATAATTTGAAAAATAAAAAGCAAAGATTTAAAGTTTTAGAGCTTATCTTAATTCCCTATCAATGGTGAGCTCTTTGCCTCTAGCATACATATATCTATTGGACTTCATATATGTTACCAGACCATTGCTGGAAATTTTTGGAATGCCCCATGGAACATTCAAACTCAGCACATCTAAATTAACCCATTTTATGTCCCGCCAATTTTTCCATTTTCCACATCACAGTGAATGTCTCCACCATTCATGAACTCTGTTAAGTCAGAAAAAAAAGGATGTTATCATTGGTATCCTCTTTATCCTCACTTATCAACTTCTCAGCTCAGTCCATATTTCCTCTCAACTTTTGAATTTATATTCTTTTCAAAGTTCTCACTGTTGTGCTATAAGGAAGTTCACCTGAACTTGGTCAAATTACTCTAATCGTTGATAATCTGCTTTTTATTTTAAATATTTTATTTTTAAGTAATCTCTGCATCCAACATGGGGCTTGAACTCACAGCTCTGAGATCAAATGTCACATGTTCTACTGACAGAGCTAGCCAGGGACCCCAATAGTCTTCCAACTGTGCTTAATTTTGTAATGTTCTATATTGTATATGCTGGTATTTTCTCTCAAAGTAGACAAAGTATTTCTCAAAGGTAAATACCATATTTCATACCTTTTGGTATCCTTTTTTGTTAATTTTGGTGCCAGGGCTATAAATATACAGATTAGAAGCTGAAGTTCCTCTTAAGGGCTCCATGGCATTTTTCTTCTTCACACATTAGCTCACACCCCATGAATCAAGGCTGAAATTGGGCCTATTGCTTAATTGAACTTGTGCAACTCTGAAGCAGCCTGTTGTATTGTCATGCTTTAAGAGCTGGAAAAATTTCAAGTAAGACGAGAAGCAGTCAAGCTTAACTTTCACTGAGGCTGCTGTCACTCCTGTGGGTATAATATCTCTGTTCATCAAAAGACATTTTTTTCCTACTTAATGTACTTACCATGTGGTTTTATTAGAATGAATAACTCTCTCCTTGTAAATGGATTTGGTTGGAAATCCAATTTCTTTCAGGGCCAGTGTGAGAGGTCGAAGGGCCATAAATATTCCTCCTTTAAACTGCTTATAAGTAAAATGGCATTGCTGCAAAGGCCCCACAAATGTCTTGCTATACTAAGTTACGTACAAATCTCTGGCAATCTTTTCTTTCTTTCTTTGATGAAAACAGATTGCCCTGTTGTTTCCCGGTCATGAGTTATGCTCATGGGGGCCATGATGCAGAGCAATGTTTATCAAGACAAGAGTGGACTACCAGGGCATCAACCCTAACTCCTCATCTTTCTCCTAAAGTTGGAATGGAGACTGTCTTACCATGCTTCCCTCATTGTTTTATATAGAGCTGAATTGTGGAGACCTGGGAACAGCTGACTAACCCCACTGCCTTAGATTTGCTTGACTTTTGGTAAGGCCTGTTACCTTTAGTCTTATTTTTCTGCTGTTAAATGAATATATCCTCCCCTGTGCATTCTTCATATGATTGAAGCAAATACAGATTTCACCCCATTTTCAAAATTAGCACTTAACCCATTCCATGAGATAATTAATGTCATGAAATACTTCTGGGTAGAAAACATGTATAGACACAGAGGTGACATAGTGCTCTTGCATTTGCATGATCTCATGATTTTTCTCTCCAGAGTGGTTGGGGAACATGGGCAAAAATTTTTATATTGTTTTCTTCATTTAAAAAATAAGGTTCAGTGGAAAAGAGAAGAGAACTATAATGTATTGAGTATCTACTATATAACAGCCATATGCTAGGTGCTAAATATATAAATTGGATAGTCACAAGCTGATTCCTTTTACATCCACTCTTGGTTGGGTTTATATCTACTCTGGGATGGTTTTCTCCTTATGTTTTTTCATCCCCAGAGGTGTCTAAGACACCAATGCTGGAGGCTTAATTGGGTCTAGTACCACTGAGAAGTAGATGAAACTTACATAAGAGTTGATTGGAATGTGGATGACAGCATTTCTGCAAGGCACATCTTCATCCCAAATACTCATCAGTAACAGTCTGACTCAGGGAAATGTTGTGGTGTTCTCTGGTGAGCCTCAAGAAAGAGAACTAATGTGGCAACAGTATAAAATAGGATGACAAAATGGGGTTCTTGGTATTTTGTTTAGGGCTAAAGGTCCTGAAGACTGAGAGTAATATGAAGTAAAGGTGATAGATTGGCTGGCCAAGGAAGTCCTCAAATTTGAGTTCTGTTTTGAGATCTTATTATCTACCTAAAAGTACATTCAGATCTTAAAATCCCTTAAGGCTGAGGAGGTTGAGAGGGAGAACTTTTTTTTTTAAATTTCTTTTCAGCGTAACAGTATTCATTGTTTTTGCACCACACCCAGTGCTCCATGCAATCTGTGCCCTCTCTAATACCCACCACCTGCTTCTCCCAATCTCCCACCCCCTGCCCCTTCAAAACCCTCAGATTGTTTTTCAGAGTCCATAGTCTCTCATGGTTCATCTCCCTTTCCAATTTCCCTCAACTCCCTTCTCCTCTCCATCTCCCCTTGTCTTCCATGCTATTTGTTATGCTCCACAAATAAGTGAAACTCTCTGCTTGACTTATTTCATTCAGCATAATCTCTTCCAGTCCCGTCCATGTTGCTACAAAAGTTGGGTATTCATCCTTTCTGATGGAGGCACAATACTCCATAGTGTTATGGACCACATCTTCCTTATCCATTCATCCGTTGAAGGGCATCTTGGTTCTTTCTACAGTTTGGCGACCGTGGCCATTGCTGCTATAAACATTGGGGTACAGATAGCCCTTCTTTTCACTACATCTGTATCTTTGGGGTAAATACCCAGTAGTGCAACTGCAGGATCATAAAAAAGCTCTATTTTTAATTTTTTGAGGAATCTCCACACTGTTTTCCAAAGTGGCTGTACCAACTTGCATTCCCACCCACAGTGTAAGAGGGTTCCCCTTTCTCCACATCCTCTCCAACACACGTTGTTTCCTGTCTTGCTAATTTTGGCCATTCTAACTGGTGTAAGGTGGTATGTCAATGGATTTTAATTCGAATCTCCTTGATGGCTAGTGATGATGAACATTTTTTCATGTGTCTGATAGCCATTTGTATGTCTTCATTGCAAAAGTGATAGAAGACCTCAACGTGAGACAGGAATTCATCAGAATCCTAGAGGAGAACATAGGCAGTAACCTCTTCAATATCAGCCACAGCAAATTCTTTCAAAATATGTCTCCAAAGGCAAAGGAAACAAAAGTGAAGATGAACTTTTGGGACTTCATCAAGATCAAAAGCTTCTGCACAGCAAAGGAAACAGTCAACGAAACAAAGAGGCAACCCATGGAATGGGAGAAGATATTTGCAAATGACAGTACAGACAAAAGGTTGATATCCAGGATCTATAAAGAACTCCTCAAACTCAACACACACAAAACAGACAATCATATTAAAAAATGGGCAGAAGATATGAACAGACACTTCTCCAATGAAGAGAGGGAGAACTTTTTTGGATGAGAATGCTTTCGTGGGGAGAGAGTTGTTGGCATACAGTGTGTTTCTGTCACCTTTCTCCTTACCCATACAGGAAGCGAGAGCATGTAAAGAACTTTAGAGAAACAATCAGAGTAATTGACTTATGTCCCTTAGAGTTTTTGAGAGGAATGAACCAAGGCAAAACTATGTTTCATAATTTGTCTCTAGAGGAGAGTCTGGCAGAAGCATCCTGTGTCAAAACACCAAATTTAGAGAACTGTATAGAGAATAAACTTTGTGTGTCCCCCAGGAGAGAGTTGGTCTGGGCTATCTTAGATCCTTCTGAGAGAACTGCCCAATGGAACAAATAAATAATGCCCAAAGAGGGAGAAAACCATTACATCCCCAGAACTCATTTATCCTTGTAACTGGAAGTTTGTACTTTTGACCACTTTCACTCATTTTGCCAACCCCTGGCAACCACCAATCTTCTATGTATCTGTAAGTTCATTGTTTTTAGATTCCACAGAGAAGGGAGATCATACAGAATTTGCTTTTCTCTGTCTGCTTTCCCTTTGAGTAAAGATTCTCTTTACAGCATCTCTGAGAGCAGTTGTCTAGTCTGTGCCTGACTGTTTACACTGAGGATGTCTCACTGCCTCCACTGAGGCTTGTCCCCATGAAGATACAGTTTTCTTTTGAAAACAGAGCATCAGATATAATTTCTATAATCCATATATAGATTATTCAGATCTGGACTGTAATAAATGAGATGATTCATTTTTATTAAAATTATTATAACTGACAGAGATTCCAGTCCCTTCCAGGGTAGTAAGAGAATAGACCATTATATGTTTTATTGTTATTGTTTTTTATTATTTTTATTGCTATTTCACTCAAGGAAAAAATGTTTCATAAGATCCAGTCTGTTCTAGATATGCAAGTGGCTTTTCCTGCATATAACATTTCAAGTATCAAAGTATATGGTAAACATAAACATAAGGTAACATGCATCTTATGTACAACACCATAGACCAGGTGGTTTATAACAACAGAAGTTTGTTTCTCACCATGGAAGCTGATTAGTGCAAAATCAAGCCATTTTTGGTGAGGGCCTGCAGACTGGATCATAGCCAGCTGTCTTTTCACTGTAATCCTCACATGATGGAGGGATGAGGGACCTTCCTTAGGGTACTAATCTCATTCAAGAGGGCTCCCCCCTTATGGCCTGCAGTCCTACTTCCAAATACCATCACACTGGGAGTGAGGTTTCAAAGTATGAATTTTTAAGGGACACAAACCTTGAGTCTATAGTAAGGACCAAATCTGAGACACATAAATGCTTGCTGTGCTTAGGGCATCTACAGTAAGATGGTTCTTCAAACATACTCTTATAAGTTTCTTTGTGTCCTCATTAGCCTCTTTGCTTTTAAGACTTGAGGATTGGAGACAGTTGAATGAAATGCATTCAAAGCTTTGCAGTGTAGGGAAGAAAAGGACGATATCTAGGTTTGTGATTTTTATTCATATAAATAAACAATCTAAACATGGAAATTCATATAATCAGTCTTAACTATACCTATATACCCTATATAAGAGTCAATTATTTCAGTCTCTCTTGTTAAACTGACAATATGATATATTACTGCTATGGTTCTTCATGTAATTAAGCAAAGATATTACCTATTTTGACACTTAGATATACTCTTTAGTTTTGTTCTACATTGATTTTATATCAGGGACTACACATTCTACCTATAGACCTTTGATCCCAACTAATAGAATTAGGACTCAAAATGATAGATCATATTATTTTACTAGAATTTCTTCTTATAAGGGAATAGGTTTATGAGGAAAAAAAAGTAATAGAACCACAATTATTTAGTCAATCTTTACACATAAACTTTTAGCAATACATATAAAATATTTTCCATCAAAACGGACAAGGCTAACATGGTGGGAGCTGTCTTTCACAACACTTGCAACCCTCCAATGCTCTTAGTCCTTTTCATGTCAGTAAATGTGAGCATGTTGAGAAGACCATGTGTAATTTATCGTTTTACACTTCACATCCAACAATGACACATAAAAATTCTTCACAAATATTTGCTGTTCAAATGTCCATTAGTTCTTCCAGAGCACATCTTCCTTCCCTCTGGAAATTTGTGAGCTCTTTCTGTCCCCATAACTTAGCAAATTTGCCAAAACCTAAAGGGAAAGACTAATAATAAAGCACACATAGAGCCTAACAGCAATGTGATCGCTGAGGGAGATAAACACAAACCTTAGCACACTTCTTACAACAGTTTCAGAGTGGCTCAGATCCAGGCTTTGAGAACTGAAATGTAGATACTGGAGAAAGACTGAAGCCCAATAACTAAAACAGTAAAATCACAGTAAAAATTACAGCCTGAATGAAATGTAGCATAAACACCCAAAACAAACATTTGAAGGTTTAAATTTGTCAATTTCTTTTAATATATGTATTATGCAGATCATAAAGTATCCACAATCAATTAAAGAGAGTATCAACACATATTATTGTCAGTAGATAAAGAAAAAAAATACTTCTACATCAAGATACTATGTACAGAATCTAAGGAAAAGATTGGATGATACATTCTCAGGGGTTAACAACTAGTAGAATTTACTTATGCACCTAGCTCTATGTTATAATTTTGAGTTAATTGTTAGACTAAGGTATTTCCCTATAGGTTATAAGTAGACAGAAATTCTAAGATGGAATCAAGAGAAGATAAACTAACCCAACCACAAGAATGTACTACCACATGTTGAAAAGAACATGACTTTTTTTTTTTAACGGTGAACTTAAATTTTAGAAACTGTCTGATTTGACCATATTAAGAATGGTTTCGGAGAATACAGTGGCATGGTAAGATGGTAGATGAAGTGGCAGAAGATAAGAGAGCCTGTGCCTGATCTACACTGCTGCCATTTGGCTCAAACATGCCACCATTCATACTTTTCCAATCAAACTTACTTAGTAAAGCGTGGGATATACACAACTATATGTATAAGTCATAACTGTATGTCTTGGAGCCCCTGGGTGGCTCAGTGGGTTAAGCGTCTGACTTTTGATTTTGGCTCAAGTCATGATCTCAAGGATCAAGCCCTGCAGTTGGCTCTGTGCTTAGTGGGGAGCCTGCTTGAAGATTTCTCTCCCTCTTCCCACTCTTTCTCTCAAATAAAAAAAATGAAAAAAAATAGCTGTACGTCTTCTTATAAATTACCACACAGTAAACATAGCCATGTAACCACTGCTCATACTTTGAAATGAATATTGTTAACATTCTGATGGTTCTCCTCATTGTCTCCAGTAGATCCCTATATAACACCCCTTGCATGCAGAAATAGTACATTAATTTTCATGGCTGCAGAGCCTTCCATTGTATGCATATAACAAAATGTACTAGCCATATATTTGTACTGTCATTAGTTTGGTAGTATGAATAGTATTTCTGTGAATATTCTTATATATGTCTTTGGGTGATCAGACATATGCATTACTATAAAGTGTATATCAACTAGAAGTAGAGTTGCTGTGTTAGCTTATTAAATAGTCCAAAATGACTTTCCAAAAGGAATTAATTTATTCACATATATGAGTACTCCTATATTTCAATTCTTTACCCATTGTTGATATTGACTCTCATTTTTCATTTTAGCCACAATTATGGGAGTGTGATGGCATAGCAATGTGGTTTCACCTGTAAGGCCCTGAAACTGAGGAAGTGCACAGGTTTTCATGTATTTATTGGATATTCAGACATTCTCTTTTGAGAATTACTGTTCTTTTACCTATTAAAAAAGAATCACCTGATACCTGAAACAAATAGAACACTGAAGGTTAATTATACTTACATGAAAAAAAAATCACCTGCCAATTTTTTCCTAATTTTAGTAGTTTTAAAAAAATACATAAAAATATATTCTGATTATACATACTTTGATGGATAAATTATCTCTGGTTCTGTGGTTTACAGTTGAATTTTTAATGTCTTTTTTTTTTAAGATTTTAATTTATTTGACAGACAGATCACAAGTAGGCAGAGAGGCAGGCAGAGAGAGAGAGGAGGAGGAGGCAGGCTCCCTGCTGAGCAGAGAGCCCGATGTGAGGCTTGATCCCAGGACCCTGGGATCATGACCTGAGCTGAAGGCAAAGGCTTTAACCACTGAGCCACCCAGGTTCCCTGAATTTTTAATGTCTTTTAACAAAATGAAGTTCTTAATTTTAAATCTAATTTGTAAATCCATTGATTATAACAAAATTCACCTATATAAGTGTGTATATAATTTGATGATATTGAGTAAATATGTAGGGCCCTGTAACAATATTTGTAATCTAGTTTTAGAACATGTTCATTATCCCCCCAAAAAAATTCTCTTGTACTGGTTTCCAGTCAATCCCTATTCCCATAAGGAGGAGAAGCATATGTAGAAAAGAAGACACTATGAAGATGCAGGCAGAGATTAGAGTGATGTGGCCATGAGCCAGATGTTCAGTTCTATTTATAAAAGTACTATGAAGCTTAGCATTGATCGGCTAGAGCTAGAGCTCTGTTTTCTTGAGTAAATTCATCTCTACATCGGTTGACTTGGTTCTGTGTCATAGTCATATTTTCATGCATTTGTCTTTCACTCTGGCCCACCAAGGAAAGTAATTTCCTAGTATCTGTGCTAATCTGTTCAAAGAGCTGGAAGTACTTCATCTCTGTCCGTAGTTACTTAAAGTTCAGCAACTTCTCAAGACATGTCTCCAAAGGCAAAGGAAACAAAAGCAAAGTGAACTTTTGGGATTTCATCAAGATAAAAAGCTTCTGTGCACCAAAGGAAACAGTCAACAAAACAAAGAGGCAACCCATGGAATGGGAGAAGATATTTGCAAATGACACACAGACAAAGGGCTGATATCCAAGATCTATAAAGAACTCCTCAAACTCAATACACACAAAACAGATAATCATGTCAAAAAA
This sequence comes from Neogale vison, assembly GCF_020171115.1. Classification (NCBI taxonomy): domain Eukaryota; kingdom Metazoa; phylum Chordata; class Mammalia; order Carnivora; family Mustelidae; genus Neogale; species Neogale vison. The sequence continues at coordinate 131,611,144 of NC_058098.1, forward strand.
TGGGCAGAAGATATGAACAGACACTTCTCCAATGAAGACATTCAAAAGGCTAACAGAAACATGAAAAAATGTTCATCATCATTAGTCATCAGGGAGATTCAAATCAAAATCACATTGAGATACCACCCTACACCAGTCAGAATGGCCAAAATTAACAAGACAGCAAACAACAAATGTTGGAGAGGATGTGGAGAAAGGGGAACGCTCTTACACTGTTAGTGGTACTGCAAGTTGGTGTAAACACTTTAGAAAACAGTGTGGAGATTCCTTAAGAAATTAAAAATAGAGCTTCCCTCTGACCCTGCAATTGCACTATCTGGCATTTACTCCAAAGATACAGATGTGGTGAAAAGATGGGCCATCTGTATCCCAATGTTCATAGCAGCAATGACCACAGTCACCAAACTGTGGGAAGAGCCAAGATGCCCTTCAACAGATGAATGGATAAGGAAGATGCAGTCCATATATACAATGGGATATTATGCCTCCATCAGAAAAGATGAACACCCAACTTTTGTATCACCATAGATGGGACGAGGAGATTATGTTGAGTGAAATAAGTCAAGCAGAGAGAGCATAAGGAATAACATGGAGGAATTAGGAGATGGAAAGGAGACGTGAGTTGGGAGAAATTGGAGGGGGAGAAAAACCATGAGAGACTGTGGACTCTGAGAAACAAACTGAGAGTTTTGGAGTGGAGGGAGGTGGGAGGTTGGGTGAGCTTGTTGGTGGGTATTATGGAGTGCACATATTGCATGGAGCATTGGGTGTAGTGCATAAACAATGAATCTTGGATCACTGAAAAAAAATAAAATTACAAAAATATTTAAGTCTAAAATATGAGTCTTTTCTTGTCTTGTTTTGTCTCTTTTCTTTTCTTTTCTTTCCTTCCCTTCCTCCTCTCCTCTCGTCTCCTCTCCTCTCCTCTTATCTCCTCTCCTCCTCCCTTCCCTTCGCTTTTCTTTCCTTCCCTTTACCCTTCTTCTTCCCTTCCCCTTCATACTTCCATACTTACTTCCTTCCCTCCTCTCCTCCCTCCCCTTCCAAATTTCAGGTATACAATTTAGGAATTCAGCACTTCTGTAGAACACCCAGTGCTTATCACAACAAGTGCACTCTTTAATCCCCATCCCTTATTTATCCCATCCCTCCAAACACCTCCCCTTTGGTAACCATCAGTTTGTTCTCTATAGTTAAGAGTTGTTTCTTAGTTTGCCTCTCTCTCTGTCTTTCCCCTTCTTATCCATGTTTGTTTTGTTTCTTAAATTTCACATATGAGTGAAATCATATGGTATTTCTCTTTCTCTGACTGACTTATTTCATTTAGCGTGATATGCTCTAGTTCTATTTCTATTGTTGTGAATGGCAAGATCTCATTCTTTTTGCTGAGTAATATTCTATTGCATATATATATATGTATATATATGCACCTTTATCCATTCATCAGTTGTTGGACGTTTGAGCTGTTTCCATAATTTGGCTATTGTAGATAATGCTACTCTAAACATTGGGGTGCATATACCCCTTTGAATTAGTATTTTTGTATTCTTTGGGTAAATACACAGTAGTTCAGTTGCTGAATCATAGGATAGTTCTATTTTTAACTTTTTGAGAAATCTCCAGACTGTTTTCCAGAGTGGTTGCACCAGCTTGCAATCATATCACCAGTGCAGGAGTGTTCCCCTTTCTCCACATCCTTGCCAACATCAGTTGTTTCTTATGTTGTTGATAAAAACATTTAGAGTTTTCTGGATTTATTTCCTCTGAGTTCTGGCATCCCTGTTAGTCCTGAGCTTATCATTTCTGTCTTTTAATTATGAACACATTAAACTTTACAGCATAGAATTCAAGCACAGGTGTCTCTCCTTTCAGTTGCCTCCCAAATGAGGTCTATTTTACTGACATTCTGTGGTTAATTGGAGGATGGAGCATATTCTCCAGGTTTATTTTTTTCTCTATTTTCTCCAATTCTTTTCCTATCTCTTGCTACATATGCTTCATTATTCATTCATTCACTTACTCATTTAAAAACTATTCATTAAGCTCTACTGTATGTGGCTAGTGTTTTACTAAGAGCTGGAAATAAAAGATGAGTTACACAGTCCCTAATTTCAAGTCAAAGAGAAGGGGGTATAAATCCATCAACAATAAACCTTTGGAAAAAACACTACCAAGCTCATAAGCACAGAGTGTTATGGTACTATTGAAGGGAGGCACACTGCTCTCAGGTTGACCTTAGTCTTGCCACCTGAGCTATGGCTTTGCTATTTATGTTTCACACCAAGCAATAGAATGTTCTGTGATCATTTTAGTTAAACACAGTGACATGGGTAGTTCATGTGAGTGTGAACAGAATGATCATAATTGCAATGATAATGACCATGGTGGAAACTCAATAAGTATGTGTAATGAATGAATGAATTTTACAGATGAAAAACATGAGGCTTAGAGAATTAAATATCTTGCACAAAGTCATGGCTAGTAACTCAGAGCTGAAACACAAAACTGAGGTTGTTTATTTTCAGAGCCTGAGCTCCCAACTACTATATGCTCTGCGTACTTAGTTGAGCCAGAATACAGATAAAAACATTCTGGCAGTATTTACAACCCCAAATTGCTTTGTAACTAATAACACTCTTAATGACAATCAGGGCAAGTTCTCAGTTTTAGAGGTAATTGTGTGTGCTGTATTACCACAGGCAAAAATGATGCCTTTCATTATGATATCTAATTACTGAAAACTCATGAGGGAAATGTGAAATATTTTAATAAAGAAGCATTTTTACTTTTGGAGAAAGTTTGAGATACAGATGATGTAAGAAATGGAAAATGGCTTTTTAAAAAACAGGAGTATGAGTGAAAAGGGAGTATAGGGAAAAACAGATATTGTATTTTTCTTTTCTGTAAGAGCCATTCTTTTTCATGTGTCTTTCTGGGGAGAGAAGTATACATGAAATGATACCTGACAAAGAGCCAGTCTTTGTATTTTAGTGCAAAATCAGACCAAGCATTTCTGCTTATGTCCTAGTTGGTTGAATGAGCATCTGGGATGAGGTCTCCAGGCTAACATGGTCACAGAGTGTGAGGAGCTTTCAGACAGCCAAAGGGAAGAAAAGGATGATGGAGCAACTTGGTATTTTTAACCCCACGGGGCCAAAAAGGAGGCACCAGAGGTCCAGACAGCCCCAGAGCCAACATGAAGTTCCAGATGGGTGAACAGGTCTTACCTACAGAGTAATTAGAAATGGAAGAATGCAGAATCTTAAGGGAACACTAGCCATAAAATGCCCTCAAAAGAAGTCCCAGGAGCTCACCCTTACTGGAGAAACATGGACCTAGTGAGTCCAGCATGGGGCTTGATAAACTGTCAGTTGTCCCTGAGTGGGCAGTTAGCCAACCTTTTTCAGATAAAGAGGATTATCAAGTGGTAACTTTCTTAAAGGGGCTTCTTGTTGTTAAAACCAACCACCCAGACATGGGATGCCTTCCCATTCATTTGTGTTTTCTTCAGTGCGTTACATCAGTGTTTTATAGTTTTCAGTCTTTCATCAATATTTACTAATCTTTCACCTCCTTCATTGTCTTTGTAAGTATTTATTATTTTGGTGCTATTGTAAATGGGGTTTTTTAAATTTCTTTTTCATATACCTCCTTCTTAAGGTGATAAAAATGCAACTGAGATTTGTATCTTGATATTGTATCTTGTGACTTCACTAAGTTTATTCTAACAGCTTTTGGGTGGCGTATTTAGAATTGTTTATACATAAGATCATATCATCTGCAAACAGAGACAATTTACTTCTTCCTTTCCAGTTTGGATGACTTTTATTTATTTTTCTTGCTTACTTTGCGGTGGCTCGGACTTTTAGTACTGTTTTGAGTAGTTGTGGCAAGAGAGGGAATCTTTCTTCTGTTCCTGATATTAGAGGTCAAGGGTTCAAAATTTCAGTTATGAGATGAATAAATTCTGAGGATTTCATGTGCAGAATATTCATTGCCTTAATAATATTGTGTTGTAAACTTGAAATTTTGTAAGAGTAGATCTTAAGCATTCTCACATGCACAAAAAGTATGCGAAGTGATGAATATATTAATTAACCTGATGGTAGTAATCATTCCACAGTGAATACTTACATCAAATCATCATGTTGTATACTTTAACTATATTAGAATTTTATTTGTTAATAATTCCATAGTAAAGCTAGGAAAAAAGCCTTAAAATCAAAAGCCAACAACAGCTAAACCCCTGGAAACCAGAGACACAGGGAATTACTATCAAAGGGGACAATGATCATATCAAAAAGTATGATGGTTAATTTTATGAGTCAGCTGGACAGGATCATAAGATGCTCAGATATCTGGCTAACCATTATCTCTGGGTATGTCTGCAAGGATGTTTCTCGAAGAAAGTAGCATTTGAATTGATGGCCTGATAAAGAAAATGGACCTTTCCAATGTGGTGAACATCCAATTTGTTAAGAGCCTGAACAGAAGAAAAAGGTACAGGAAAGTTGAATTTGCAACATTGATCTGCCCTCAGTTCTCTGGTTCTTAGGCGTTTGGACTCAGACAGGGATCTATACCATCAGCTCTCTGGCTCCCAAGCCTTCTAACTACACTAGAGACATTTCTGTGTCTCTAGATTATAGGAAGCAGATCATGGGACTCCTTGACCTCCATAATCATGTGAGCTGATACCTTATGATAAATATATACAATTATCTGTTGGTTGTGTTTCTCTGGAATACCCTGACTCATACACAAAGGATATTTGCAAAGCTTTGCTTTAATTACAGTGACTTTTTACATGTACTATTTAATTCTCATATTGGCCTTCTGTTAGCTTTCTAGTGCTGCATAGCAAAATAAATTACCACAAACTTAGTGGGTTATACCACCACCACTACATATCTCTATATATCTCATATCTCATAGTTCTTTAGGACAAAAGTGCAACAAAGTATGGTTTTTTGTTCTTTTTTGTTTTTGTTTTTGTTTTTTGAGAGACAGCACGAGTTGGAGGATGCAGAAGGAGAGGAAGAGAGGCTCTTAAGCAAACTCCACACTCTGTGCAGAGCTTGACATGGGACTTGATCTCACAAACCTAAGATCATGACCTAAGCTGAAATCAAGAGTATGAAACTTAACCAATTGAACCACCCAGGAGCCCTTGTTGGATTTTTTATTTAGTGTCTTACTATGATAAAATCAATGTATCTTCTTGGGCTATGGTTCTTACATTGGAATTAGGATCCTCTTCCACACTCCTTGGATGCTGGAAGAATTCAGGTTTTTGTTATGTCTTTCACCTGGCCTCCTTCATTTGCAGGCAAGCAATGGTTCATCAAGTTCTCCAGAATCTGATCTTAGACCTTCTTTTGCTTGCCAGGACCCATGTGATTATACCAGGCCTACCTGAATGATCCAGGATAATCTTCCTATTTTAAGCCCAGCTGATTAGTAACCTTAGTTACATCTGCAAAATCCCATTTATTATGTAACGTAACATAACTGTGGGAATAAGACCATGGGACAGAGGTCATGGGGACCAAAATTCTGCATAACACAGGCGTTTGTGTGGTAAGAATTTTTATCATATGCATTTGGCTGATTAATGATTGATGGGTGAAATTTAAACTTTTAATATGTTCTGTTAAAAATGCCAGTTTTTTAAAAAATGCCATGAACACAAAAAGGGTGAATACCATGGCTAGAAGGGCTACTGCAAGGAAAAGAGAGCAAGGGGGATAATCTGGTCCTGAAACACTGACATTATTTCTATTCACTCAGTATAAATGCCTTGAATTCCTAATTCATAGGCACTTTTTCAGGCACTATGGGGTGTAGAATCAAAATTTATTTATGAAGTCACAAAATACTTAATGAGGTAAAATGTCTGCTAATGCATCTTGTTCTTTTACAAAAACTTTAATAGCTATTTGTTGAACACATGTATGTCTAGGACTTTACACAGATAATTTTATTTATATGAATGTATCTATAATGACATTAACAGATGATTATCAACTTTCTCTCTATTTTAAAGACTTGAGAAAACAAGTCTCAGAAAGTTTAAATAACTTACTCAAAGTCATATAATTAGTCAATGCCAGACCTGGAATTGGAATTTGAATGTGAGGCAGCCGAAAAGTTTTTGTTTTGTTTTTGTTTTTTACTTTTATATATTGAGTATAATTGGCATACTGTTATGTTAGTTTCAGGGGTACAACATAATGATTCAATATTTGTATATATTGCAAAACGATCATTACAATATGTAGTTAGCTCTTTTTGACATACGTAGTTACAGTTTTCTTCCTGTGAAGAGAACTTTTCAGATATACTCTCTCAGCAACTTTCAAATATGCAATAGTATTATTAACTATATTCACTGTGCTGTACATTATATCCCCATGACTTACTGATTTTATACTTGAAAATGTATACCTTTCGACACCTTTACCCATTTTACTTCCACAGCCAAACCTGTTCTCTGCATCTATGAGCTCATTTTTATTTTGGATTCTACATGTAAGTGAAATCATATGGTATTTGTCTTTCTCTGACTTACTTCACTTAGCACAATGTCTTCACAGTCTCTGTATATTGTCACAAATATCAAGATTTCCTTCTTTAATGGCTTTAATATTCCCTTTTATACAGGTAGCATATTATCTCTTTCTATTCATCTGTCTATGAACACTTAGGTTATTTCCATGTCTTGGCTATTATAAATAAGGCTCCAGTGAATATGGGGGTGCATATATATTTTTGAATTAGTGTTTTGATGTTGTTATTGTTTTTAAGAAAAATACTCAGCATTAGAGTTGCTGGATAATATAATGTTCTATTTTTAATTTTTTGAGGAACCTTCATACTCTTTTCCATGGTGGCTGCACTAGTTTGCGTTCCCACCAACAGTGCACAATGGTTCCCTTTTTTCCATATCTTCACCAGTACTCATTATTTCTTATCTTTTTGATAATGGCCATCCTAACCTATGTGGAGTGATATCTCATTGTGGTTTTGGTTTGCATTTCCCTGATGATTAATGATGATGAGCACCTTTTCATGTATTGACTGGCCTTCTGTTTGTCTTCTTCGGAAATGCGTCTATTTAGATCCTCTGCCCATTTTTAAAATTGCATTTTTTTCTATCTAGTTCTGTGAGTTCTTTATATGTTTTGCATATTAACCCCTTATCAGGTATATAATTTGTGACTATTTTCTCTCATTTGAAAGTGTCGCCTTTTCAGTTTGTTGACGGTTTCCTTTGCTACACAGAAACTTATTATAGTCCTACTTGTTTACATTTGCTTTTCATTGTGTCAGATCTCAAAAATCATCACCAAGACTGATGTCAGGGAACTTAATGACATTCCCCCCCCACCTAGGATTTTTATGGTTTAGGTCTCACATTTAAGTCTTTAATCCATTAGGAGTTAATTCTTGTGTATGGTGTAAGATAGTTGTGGTCCAATGGATTCTTTTACATGTTGCTCTCCAGTTTTCCCAGCATCATTTTTTGAAGAGACTGTCATTTCCCCACTTATATTATAAAATAGCTGAGCACGTATGCATGGGTTTATTTTGGACTCTCCATTCTGTTCCATTGATCTATGTGTCGGTTTTATGCTAATAAATTACTGTTTTGATTACTGTAGCTTTGTAATATCATTTGAAATCAGGGAGTTTGATGCCTCTAGCTTTGCTATTCTTTCTCAAGATTGCTTTGGCTATCTGGGGTCTTTTGTGGTTCTGTACTAATTTTAGGATTGATTGTTATGTTCTGTGAAAAATGCCATTGGAATTTAATAAGGATTGCATTGAATCTGTAGATTGTTTGGGGTGGTATGGACATTTAAGTGATATTATTTCTTCCAAATCATGAACATGGAAGATCTTTGCATTTATTTGTGACCTCCTCAATTTCTTATATCAGTGTCTTATAGTTTTCACTGTAAAGATCATTCACTCCTTAATTAAATTTATTAGTAGGTATTTAAATGTTTATGATGCCATTGTGATTGGGGTTGTTTTTTCTTAACTTCCCTTTTTGATAGTTTATTATTGATATTAGAAATGCAACAGATTTTTGTATATTGATGATGTCACCTGCAACTTTACTGAAAATGTTTATTAGCCCTAAGGGTTTTCTTGGTAGAGTCTTTAGGGTTTTTGTATATAATATCACACTGCCTGCAAATAGTGACAGTTTTACTTCTTCCTTTCCAATTTGGATGACTTTTTTTTCTTTTCTTGCCTTACTGCCCTGGCTAGGACTTCTAATACTATGTTGGGTAAAAGTGGCATGAGCCGTCATCCTTGTCTTGTTCCCAGTCTTGGAAGAAAAGCTTTTAGCTTTTAGCACTGGTTATGATGTTAGCCGTGGGCTTGCCATCCATGGCCTTTATTATGTTGAGGTACACATAATATGCATTTTATTTTTTATTTTTTTAAATACTTTATTTATTTATTTGGCAGAGAGAGATAACAATAAGGCTCCCTGCTGAGCAAAGAGCCCAATGGGATGCGGGGGCTGGATGCTGGAATCATGACCTAAGCCAAGGGCAGCCACCCAGGTGCCCCATATAATATGCATTTTAAAGATAAGAATTCCAAGGTTAGAGAAGGATAAACAACTTCCTCAAAATCACTTGCCTAAGTAAGTGATTTATTTTTTTGCCCTCCTTCCAGTTGGCCATCTCTCTGTGCATGGGAACAAAGAAATAATATTTGCTAAGAGCTTAGTTACCACAGCAATGTATCTAAATAGGCAGTTAGCACCCTTAAGTGACTGAGAAAGTAGATTCTTGGTTTAATCTTTTCAAGAGAGGTGTGGTAGGATTTTTAAATGTAACTTACGAGCTTCAAAAAGAAGTAGGATGTTCTGGGTAGCATGCACTGAGACAAAAAACAGGTTTTGGTGTGTAGAGAGGGTGGTGGCTGGAGACCAGCCACAAGACAGGGGATTGACATTGACACTGGACTGTGTTTTTCACTTGCATAATGACATAAAGCCCTCTTCCCTGTGTGATAAATCATAGATAGTTTTATTTTAGGGGCCAGAAATGCTAATTTTCTTGATGAGAAATTCTTTCAAAAGGGATGGGGATGAGTAGCATAACACAATATAAGAAGAATCCTTCTTTAGATTTTAGTTGGTTGTAGGATTTTCTTTCGTTTGATCTTCTCCTTCCTCAGAAGTGACTTGCTGGCACAAGATAGTCATTCAATTCAATTGAATTGGATCATGAAGAATCCCAAAGTAAGATATCTAATTAAATTATAGTATGATGAACTTAAGTCAAACCTCATTCTGCAGGACTTTAAATGTGCAAGAGTGGTTAGAAGACTGTACATGAATATCAGTGCAACTCTCTGAAGTGGGAGTCAGAATTGGGTGTTGCTCATTGTGGGCTAAGACATGAAAAATAATTTGTAGACACGGAAGATAAGTCAGAGTCCTGGAGTACTCTAGTAGGACCAGTAATCTAGTCACAATTTTTGATACCTGGTAAATTATTTTTATTGCATTTTTTTCTGTTAAATTAAGAGACGTGGTTTCTGACTCTTGACTAGACTTGACTTTGTGTGTGTGTATGTGTGTTCATGTGTGTGTAAAAACATACACAGACATAACTACTGAGTGCTTGGTCATAAAATCCTTCAGTCTATTTAATTATTTTAGAAACATAACATGGTTATTTTTAGAGGTAAAATTTCTTTGTTTTACATTTGAGAAATGGGCAGTAGGCTCACTGAAATATTAATGTTTGGTGATCACTTCTCCTTGTCTATCCTTGTTTTATAAATGAAAAGGCACAAAATTACAGGAAGTAAAATGGCTCCCAAAGCCTGAGGTTTAGAAAGGATTCTGTAACATTATGAAAAACTAAGATGGCATCAAACTTTCATAGCATGAGCCAGTAGTTCATTCCTTCATCATCTAAAAGAGTGATCACATTTAAGCTAGCCTACATTAGAATTAGCTTATAAAGATAACCATAAATCCACAATTAGATAAGGATTACCTCATGAAATTCCTTGAATGGTCCAAATTCCTTGATCTGACATTCAGATACATGACATGCTTGAGCTTTTCCCACCTTTCTAAACCCCTTTTCCATTATTATTCTCTTTCTTAGTGCAAAACAACATGTGACTGCCTGCATCCCATTTGTCCTCCCTTCAAAACATACTTGAAACTGTGCAAATTTGGGGTTTCATGAAACCTAAAAATATTCTGCAGAGGCTCTAGAAGAGTACGGCATTAATTTCCCTATCATTTCCCAGCCAATGAAGAACAGGTCTGCTTGTTAAAATGGGGAAAACATTTTCAATTCAGAATACCAGTAGTCATAAAATTGAATTAGGGAACAGAGAATTTAGTATAACGATATAAAATACATCAAACTGTCATATCACAAAGTAAATCTCAAATGGCTCGGCTTTAGGATATTCATCTTGCTCAGCATGGTCCTCGGGTTGGAAATATCCAGACTTCTCTGAAAGCAAAGATGTGGCATTAAATCCCAAAGTTTAGTCATCAACCCAAGACACCATCATACCAACTGTTACTACATATCTTCTTCCTCGCCTTTTTGATATCTTTACCTATTGCTAGATCTATTTTTGCCCCAAAAGGAATTAGTAATGTTTTAGAGATGTCACTGTTTTATTTGTTCACTTATTTAGTGGTTTGTTTGTTTATTCCTTTTTTTCCCTCAATTGCCTAACAATGAGGTTAGGGATTTGATGTCTCCCTTATATGGCGGTGGAATGTGTTCCTCAGAAAAACACAGTGTTTCTCCCCAGATCCTTTGATCAGCATGGAATGGATTCCTTAAGTGATATGGCTGTGACCTGGGTTGCTTGGACTAAAAATGGCATTCTAGGTAATGGATTTTACCAAAGAGCTAATCTGGCGTCTGCTTTCTATTCAGTCTCCTAACTGCAGTGGAGGAACAGATACTGAGTAGTCACGATAAGTTTTCTCTTCCCGTCACTGAAAGAACAAAATCATTGATTGCTGTTTATTCATTTATTTATAAAAAAAATATTTACTGGGTATCTAAAGAATGACAGGTCCTCTGTGAATTTTGAGTTAGTCATAAGGTTCTGGATAATTTGTCTCATAATTTTATAAACGACTCCCTTCCTTTACATGGTTAGAACAAAGTCATACCTACTTCTACATCCTTGACAGTTAGTCATTTTCCTTTATACTTTTTAGAATGGGAGAAGTGTTATTGTTTTTCTGAGCACACTATTTTTACTTTCACACCTTTTCTTGTTCAGTGACAGCTGCTTGGATTGTCCTTGCCTATCTCCTTCTCTGACCAACTTTTTACTGACTTCCAGTGCAAACTGAGATCTAGTTCTCCCTAAAGAATGTCCTGATTACCCCGGATGTGGTAAGTATACTTCTGCTTTACAAGGATATTCTGTATTTAGCAGTATCATAACATTTTCATGTTATAGGGGAATTATTGTTTGTGCTTCCCCCATTAGACTAAAGTTTCTAGAATCTGGAACACAATGTGGAAACAGACCAGAAACTCTTAAAAGTTTTGACCTGAATTAAACTGCAAACAGGCTGTTTCCTCTCTTGCTCAGAGCAAAAAACCTTCCATTTTTTTTTTTTTTCAAATATGTGGAGCTAATCCCAGACTTCACGAGTGTCCTCTCAACCATAGTTTAACCTCACCCAGGAAAAATGCATTATATGCTTGGAACACCAGAGTAGAAAGGGACCTCAGGGATCACATTTGATGCTTTTCATTATTTGGATTTTAAAGTCATAAGATTGGGGAGTTTTGAGATAGTTACTGGGTTTAAGATCTAAAATCACCAGGATTTATCAAATGCAGTCACTGACCCATAGAAATATATATTTTCAAATAACTTATTTTATTGAAGGGAATCGAAATGTTACACTGGGGAAATTTCTTACACACTCAGAGCTTTTTGGCATAGTTCTGTAACCCACATTATATCAGAAGGTCAAAATAAATTTATCAGACATTAAGCTCCTTGAAGTGTCTCCCAGTGATTTCTGACGCATTCCAGGCAGTGTTTTCCCTATGCTCAAAGTTCTGTCCTATCTCTTCAGCTTCCTCTGTAAGCTGCCATTCGGCTGCTCTTGCTGGCTGCTGCTGTTACAGCAGTCCTTAGACAGAAAACCCTGCTTTCCCCTGGGGTTCCCTCCCATTAACTCCCTGTTGCTCTGCAGAGAACAGGCTTTAGCGTTTAATGAGATTTTAGTAAAAATTCTCAGATAATGGAAGAGAAACCCAATGCACACAGTCATTGGCAACCCTGTAGCTTTCCCTAGCCTGTCACAGAGTTCACATGAAAAAATGGAGTGTGACTGGCATGTTCCATGGCATAAGCCCTCTGAAGTAGAAAAAACAGATGGACTAGTCCAGGCGGCCATCTTTGCTCTTAGTGAAGCATTAGAGATTGGGTTCAGACCGTGTTTTTGTTCTTTATCATGCATTGTTAGTACTCACATGACACACTCCTAAGGATCTCATTCCAGAAGTCTCAGAATGTGCCTCCTGTTACTTCCAGTTAATCCTTTTATCATTGTTTCAAAATCAAATTAATGACTTCCTTGCAGGTGTGGTTATAAATAAATATCTTGACCTTGTGGGCCACACCTGACAATTGGTGCTATAATTCTGGTGTTCAGAATGACACTTTTTTTTTTTTCTTGGTACAATGCCACATTTGCCTGGCTTATTTTTGTCTGTGTGTGGGGTGCACGGTAAAAGTCATGGTGTCAGCTAAGATGTGAGTGAATTTCTGGAAACTAGTAATCAAGTAAGTGAGACCTACCTAGGAAAATATTTAATATTCTGTAATTAAGGTATGCTAGATTAGAGGGGAGAGAATGGGAAGTTAGTTGGATGCGTGATTTGGGATAGGTAGGGCTTAAGCAAGATCTTAAAAGATGCATTTGAAGAAGGAAAGACTTATGCAGAATTCCATGGGCTGAAGAGTTTGGAGTATATTTGGAGGATGTCAAATAGACTGCTAGGGCTGAATTTATGGAAGGAGAGTTGGGGAGAGGATAGCGTGGCAAGAGATGAAGCTAGTAGTTCATCTGGGGATACCCTAAAGGTGGAGAGTTTTGAATTTTAGGATCAGTAGTAAGAACCAGTTTGATTGCTTTCAGTAAGATTGAGGTGTGTACCAGCCAGAACAGTGACACTTTGGCAATGGTTGGCACTCGTCAGAAAGTCTTTCTGTGACTTTTCTCTTCCCATGGCTCTTACAGATTTGGAGCACAATGATGCTCGTTGAGTAATTTTCAAAGAAGCCATGACTGGGGGCACCTGGGTGGCTCAGTGGTTTAAAGCCTCTACCTTTGGTGCGGGTCATGATCCCGGGGTCCTAGGATTGAGCCCCACATCCGGCTCTCTGCTCAGCGGGGAGCCTGCTTCCCTTCCTTTCCTCTCTCTCTGCCTGCCTCTCTGCCTACTTGTGATCTCTGTCAAGTAAATAAATAAAATCTTAAAAAAAAAAAAAGCCTGATTGTGCTTGACATGTTGGGGCCACAAAGGATCTGAGGGGTTAAGAGTCAGGTGAACCAAACCCAAAAGCAATGGACAATTGATGGCTATGGGTAACCCCAGCCCCGAGCTGCAGATCACTTCAGTAGGCTGCATTAATTCCAGCTTCTGCTTCTGATTGTTGCAACACGTAAAATAAATGCTTCACTCTTGAGTGTTTATGGCTCTATAGATTTTCCTCAAGTAGGAGCTAAAGCTCTTTTTGCTTCTAGTGGTTCTGTGTATTGCTCATTTGGGAGTTCCATTAAGACATGATCTTCTCAGAAACTTCTCTGTCCTATCTTATGTCCTATCTTCCAGGACACAATGTGGTATTCAAGGACAGAGACCTTGGCTTAAGTGTTCTGGTATGTTCTGTAGTATTAACTATATGCTTAGCTGGACAGTCTTTTGTGAATTGAATTATGTGTCAGCTTAGCTTGGGGTTATTATTGAAGCATGATTGCTATGATATTAAAAGATTTTTAAATGAAATAGAATTGCCCATAATCCCCCTTTTGTAACTCAATCATGGTTTCTTTTTTTCAAGTTCTCTTGTCAATTTGGGTCATTTTTGTACCTGTCTTGACAAGGTTGCAATCCATTCCTCCATTTATCTAGCAGATGTTCACTGAGTACTTGTTAAGGATGAAGCACCGATGAGGGGATACACATAAGATGCAGTTAGTAGAAATCTATAATTTTGAGGGTTTTATCCTCTTGGTGTTGTAGCAAAATATTTTGCATATTATAAATTTTCCTAATAGTTTTTCAAGGAGACACATGTGGTACCATCCTTTGCTCACAAGCCGGATCTGGTGTTATGGAGAGTTAGACACAGTGCCCTCACATCACATTCTAAGGAAGCTTGAATTTACAACCAACCCAATCAGCTCAAAGAGGTCAGGCAGGTCAGGCCCATGGAGGGTGGAGATGAGCACTGACAGTCATCTTGTATAATCTTCAGTGCTTAATAAAGACATCTTCTACTGTAAGAAAATGTTCACGACCAAAAATTTACATAAAAGCTAAGTTCAGGCTTTCATGATTAGTGCCCACATCTTGGAATTACCAGAATCTGAGAAAATAGGTCACAAAGGATTTTAACTATGTGGACATGAAAGCAAACTCAACCTTTTATCGTACCTAGCCCTTTTGCCCAATACTCACTGTTATTGAATAAAAATGTTTCTACCTAAGTGAGTGCTCTTCTTCCCATCTTGGAGTTTCTGGGTTACCCCAAAACAGCTGAACAGAATGAAACTAGAGAATTATGTTATATTCATTGCTCCTAATCTCTGCCTTTGGATACTAGTGACCTATATGTCATCTAAAAAGGAAACAGCCAAAGCTTGTTAACTGAAGCTCAGCTTTTGTTTGTGAAAATGCTGATATTTCTCCCTGGTTAGTATGCTGCCCACGTGGTCTTAGACAGTCATGATTAAACAGTAATGCTCGGGGCGGTCATATTTCTAACAACTGTCATGTCAACTGTCGAAATCGAGATTTACTTTCCCTCTGGACCCTGACAGGGTTTGGCTCTCCTAACAAAAAGGGGAAGTAAGAGTTTTTTTCATATCTGAAGAGTGCAGAGTCTGACCACAGTATGGAGAAGGTAGCTGGCAAGAGGAGGCTTAGCACTCAGGCAAGGAGGAGGGGAGTGGGGAGAAGATGAAGCATCCCTCAGCCATCCCTATATTGAGCAGTGAACGAAAGCAGGTGGTTGAAGTAGAACTTCAACAGCCTAAGGAATTTTGTTTAGTTTTATTTTCACAGATTGTATACTAAACATTAAGCACTCATTTTGATTTTCAAAATACCAAATTGGAATATTGAATACATTTTTATAAAATATACCTGGGGTCATCCAGATATTTTTATGTGAGTTCCTAAAGAGTGTATGTTGCTGCATTTAAATCTCTAAGCATGCTTATTGGATTCCTGGTGATGAAGAATCTGATACAAAGCCCATTAAGTGTCCATTTTTGTTTTCCCTCATCAGAGAGGGATAAAACCTGTGAGAGACTCTGAACTATAGAAAACAAACTGAGGGTTGCCAGAGGGGAGGTGGGTGGGGGGAGGGGTAATTGGGTGATTGAGATTAAGGAGGGCGCGTGATGTGATGAACACTGGGTGTTACCCAACTGATGAGTTATTGTATACTACATTTGAAATAATGATGTACTATATGTTAGAAAATTGAATTTAAATTAAAAAATATCTATTTTTTGATGGACAGGGGAGGGTATGTGCTATGGTGACAGCTGTGAATTGTGTAAGACTGATGAATCACAAACTTGTGCCCCTGAAACAAATAATACATTATATGTTAATTAAAAAAATAAAATATCTATTTTTGTTATATTACATAGTAAGTATATTTATTATATTTACATATTTTATATAATAAAATAAATAAATAAAATAAAATAAATAAAATAAATAAATAAATAAATAAAATAAAATAATAAAATATGTAAATATAATAAATATACTTACTATGTAATATATTTTATGTAATATATTTTAATATATTTTATATAATAACATATGTATTTAAATGTATATTATATATTATATAATTATATTATATATTTTATATAAACATATATAGTATATATGTACACTATATATACATATATATATAAATACATCCTTGGAATGAGAACATATATAGTACACTTTTTATATATATAATAAATAATACTATAATAAATAAAATATAATAAATATAATAAATAAATAAATAAATAAATTATATATATATATGTATATATGTATAAATAGTGTACTATATATGTTCTCATTCCAGGGATGTATTCAATTCTATCATTACTATATTATTTGTTTTATATCTTTCTAGGTTAGGGAATTCCCTCCAGGTATCATTATAGCTAGATTGCTAGCTAGCTAGACTTAGGTATGGATGGATATACAGAGAGTTACAGCAACGAACCTGATCAGACCCTCAGACTCTAGATTGCTATAGTAAAATTTAGTAACAGCAGGTGAGTAGGTCCCATTACAAGAGAGCGTTTTAACTAATCTTATTTTTGATCCATATGTTCAGAGTACTAAAAATGATTTATATTTGTCTAAGCCCTTCAATTGAACATTTTATTTTTTTCTCATAGTATGGCATGAATTCCTGTGTTTCCAAAGACTTGGTGGTGTTTCTTTCTCCCCAATTTCAGCGGCAATTAAGTCCAAGTGTTTCAATGAGTAGGTACTGAGGAAAGCTCAGCAAGTATGAATGTATTAGAGGATTTTCTTATGGTGAACAGAATTAGTTTCAGACTGGCTGGGTATTATAAAATTAATTTAATCTGTTTAGAAATTATACATACATTGTGAAATATCCTGAAAATACAGAAAAGATTAAATTATTATTTCCTAATTCAACACTATATGAGTGATTTTTTCAATACTATTTTTATTCTCTCATCCAGCAAATACTTAACTTATACCTAAAGTGGATCAGAGTCTGTGAAGAAAATTGATATGCTAAGAAGTTAGGAAAGACAGTCCCTGCCTTCAAGATTTAATTGAGCAAGGAGACAGCTAAGTATTCACATAGCTACCTGAGACAGTGCCATTGGTGCCCTAAGGCTGAAGAGGGAGAATCATGAGGCTGAAACATGGCAGAGGGGTAGGAAAGGATCAATCATAGAAACACAGAACCAAAACACTTTTCATTGAGGGTTCTGAGTCAGTTTCATATGAGAAGGCATTTGTATGAACTTGAAAGTCTAGACAGCATTTCAACAGGTCAAGATATGAGAAAAGGGATTCTGGTTAGAGGGAACAGGGACATAGAGGCAGAAACATGCTCATAGTATAGAGACGGAAATATGCAGAAAGGTAGGTGAGGACCAGATCACACCGTAATAAGGATATTGAGTTTTTAAACATAGAAGGAACCATCAAAATGTTTTTGGTTATATGGTTACAAGTGGGCTGAGAAGATTTATCTATTCATATTTATGTAGGGATTAATTCTGACAATTCAAGATATTTAACTTTTGCTACAGTATCTTCTTAGCAACAATGGAGAAAGAAATCAAAATGCAAATGACAGTAACTTCACTGTACTTAAATGCTATTAAATAATTTCTAGTATTTGTATGTTTACATATTTTATATGTTTATATCTATATGTCAGTATTATTCAGTATACTTATATCTGGGTCAGAGTCTAGATTTAAATACAGGTGTCTTAGTGAATTTTTACATTATTGGGATTTCAATGGAGACTTAATAATGTGCTTTCATGCCACATGTAGGTAGTGACTTGTTCTTATAGAATTTTATATCAACAAAGAGCCGTGTGATCATTACGAAACATGTAATCCGTCTTCTGTGTAAGTTTTCCAGTGGTTATCCACAAGAGGATTATGATTATATTTTTGAGGCAATATTCATTTCGCAAAAAAACAATTCTTTTCCGAATTATGGCTTTACTACAAAATGGGTGTGTTCTTTCAATATCTCTTTTGCATTTTAATTTTGGTGTTTTTATCTTTACACCTATCCCATAATTCTTAAAACTAGCATTTCTATGAGTGGGCATTTCTGGTTGATTTGTGTTGACGAAGGACCTTTTTAATGCTAATTCACATACCTCTCTGTGTAAATGAAATTTGTGGTTGCAGTTCTAAATGGAAGTAAGTGCACATTTATTCAATGGATAGATGTATGATTGAGCTTTGAAAAAACACTTACAAATGCATTTGTTTATACCTGGGCACCTGCTTTATGTAGAGAGAGACACAGTTAACAAGTGAAGTTACTCACTAATGCCAATGTAAAAAATATTTTTCAATGAAACTGAAATCATCAGACCTATGAATTATTTTCCTATGGATAGGGTAGCAAGGCTGGTAGAAAACAGACACATGAGATCATATCACAAATTCAGCTTTTTTTTAGTATATGTGCTGCCGAAGCGAGCACTCACAAATTTAGCTTTAAGTGTGGTTACCAAGTACCCATGTTTATCAGTTGGTGGGCTTGCACAAGACCCCCTTTCAGAACCCTAGTTAAAGTACTAACCCCACAGTTTGACCCATGTGACCCAGGTACCATGTCACCATAGGCTGACAATTTATTCCAACTGCAGAAAAGGATTCTTACACTTTCTCTTGAGTAAAACCTTCTTGGGCATTTGAGAGGCCAAGTTTAGCCTGCCACATATTTTTTCAAAAAGTATTATTAAGTGCCTACAATGTGCTTAACAGTCCACCTAACTTGCTTCTCCTGTCTGCCTCAAGGATGCAAATGGAAGGAAGAGAACCACAGATGATTGAAAGAGGGTGTTCCTAGACCTGATGGTGAAAATAATTAGTGAAATGGAATTTGTTAAGGGGAGCAGTGAAGAGGACAGTGTACATAATTTTTTGGAATGTTCTATTTTTGGTTGCAATAAAACAATTTGCTGATTTTTAAAATATTTTTTTTATTTATTTGAGAGAAGGGGGAAGGACAGAGGCAGAGGGAGAGAGAATCTTAAGCAGACTCTGTGCTAAGGGTGCAGCCTGATTTGGGTTTGATCTCACAACCCTGAGATCATGACCTGAGCTGAAACCAAGTGTCATTGCTCAACGGATTATGCCACCCAGATGCCCCAATTTGCTGATCTTGAGACAAAACCATTTAAGAACCTTTCCATTCTTTAATTATGCTTATATTGCCACCATTTGATCTAAGCCCTTATAATAGATTTTTGCATAGATTAGAACTATTGTATTTGATTCACAATATGGGCCCCCAGAAATATGTATATATATATATATATATTATATATATATATATTTCACTACGTATAGACATGTATGTATATGTATATACATATATATATGTATGTATATACATATACATACATGTCTATACGTAGTGAAATTATCCCTTTGTCCAGAATATTTTGAACTAGAAGAGATTCTCAAATCCCTTGAAGCCAGTTGGAATGGGGATGGAAGATCCTAGTTTATCATTTGAAGTGATCCCTTGAAACTCTGGAACTGTGGTGCCTTCTTCTCCCTCCAAGCAGATTAAGTAGCACAGAAAGCTGCAGAGAGAGATAAGAATTAAGCAGCTCCTTTTTGAGCCTCAGCAGCATACCTGCCCTTAGGTGGGTGAGGCACACCTATAACCTATAACCAGAGAGTGTTAATACATCCCTTTAATGTCAGATTAAGAGTTATATCCTGTTCAAAAAACAGATCCCTGTAGGCACAGCCAGTGGAGAAGGCAGGCAGTGATATAGAGCCTTGCAATCTTAAAACAGGAGTCCTCTTCAGAGAACTTCTAGGTCAACCTCATTTTGTAGGTGAGGACATTGGAAGCCCAGAGAGCGGAAATGTATATTGACTGGGTTAGGCCATTAATGAGTTGTTAGTGACTGTCAGCACTAGACTCTAAGTCTTGTAAGTTGCCATATGTGTGTCGTGTGACTAACACATCTGAAAATGATGTTGCAGAGCCTGTACCTCTGGGCAGTCCAGTGACCTGCATCATACAGACGACTACATACATCGTGTGCTATTCCTTATCCAAATACTTGTTTGCGTTCTGTCTCTCCCTTCTCCGAAATCTGTATTGACTTAGAAGCACCATTTCCATTTGCATGAGTGGTTTAGATCCCTCTGTCTCCCTTTCCCTTTATTCCGTGGACAGGAGATGCATTATCTCTTTCACTTCCCCGGACAAGCTGCTTCATCAGTTTTGTTCTAAGCTCAGTGGGGGTCTTTGGGGTTGTTAGGCCATCTCTCTCTTATTCTTGCGCAGAAATTACATTCTTCCTCTGGGTCCCTATACCAGCCTTGTTTCGATGCTCACACATGAATTTCTTTCTACATGCAAAAAATCTGAAGCCACGAAAGATTAAATTCCACCCATTTCCCTCACGTGAGAGCTAGGAAACATGTCTTCCCATCTTTCTGGACTCAAAATAATCTGAGTGTTTCTTTTCCAAGGCTGAACTGTGTCACCGTGCTCTTTTCCCCACGTGCTCCTCCATTTCTCTTGGTCACGATGCATTGATCAGACCCTTCCTAATTACCTTCACCTTTTCTCCCATTACTGGTTCCATTTCTAAACAGAAATATGGTGAGGGCTTCCCCATGTTAAGAAAACTGGCCTTAAGCTTTCCTTTAAGTTGAATGTTAAACTGACATTCCCCATTTATACTTCTACACTTACTGCTTTTATTTCTCTCCCTGATAGTCATTTCTTAAATGTTTCTGTTTGGGGTTTGTCCTATCTATTCCGCTCAATTCTCTCTTGATTGTTCCCAGGAATTGTCTGGCTGTTGAATCTAGAAGTCTTTCATTGCATTTCCTTGTCAAACTCTCTGAAGCTTTTAAAATTACTGACTACCCCTTTCCTCCAATAGCTTAGCAACACCACCCTCCCTGGCTCTCCTGGTAGTCTGACCATGCCTTCTAAGTCTAATTAACTAGTGCTCTGGTTAATGAGTGCTCACTAATTAAATGTAGATATTTCTCCCCAAGGTTACCATCTTGACTCTTCTTCCTTCTGCACACAAGTCAGGCTAGTGTAAAAGTTAAAAGTGGGCTTGAGAATAGTTAACACTGACCATTTATTTAACAGTGTACCCTTAGTATTTAACTTCTCTATGACTCAACTTCCATTAATCTGTAAAATGGGGTGGAAAATAATTGCTCACATTTATTAAACACTTACCATGTGCTGGGAATGGTGATAAACACTGTATATGCATTAAGAGTTTATCACTTCTCATTCACAGCTCTAGGGACTATTACCCCAAATTACACAGATGGTAAATAGCCAAGGCAGGATCTGAATATAGGTAGTTCCAGTTCAGATATTGATTTCTGTATTATTCTCCTCAATACGGATGTTCTTTATTCATAGAGAATTCATGGGCAATTAATTAAAATAATGCATGTAAAAGTCTTAGCACATTTACTGCTAAATTAAATGCCTAGCTAATGTTAAAGAAAAACCTCATCATATCCCTCTTATTGTTAAGAATTTTTCCTTAAGGGTTCATATCTGCAGCATATATCCACTCTTTAGCAGTTGCACACCTGAATATATATATCTCTAACCCATATTTTTCTCCTGAAGTAACTAACTATATCTCTGTATCCAGTTGTAAGGCTGGATCTAAAATCAGTATGTATATGCTTGAACAGGTCCCATAGCTTATCTTCTCTTTAGCTTATGATTCTTATCTCAGCAAACAATACCCTCATATTTCTAGGCCCCTGATCATAAAGCTTGGAGTCCTCATTGTATATCCACTTCGTATGTCAGTGTCAACATTCAGTATCCAGACATTTCCTGCTAATAACAACTCAGAAATATTTTTGAATATTTTCTATTAGCATTGATTTCTCTAATGAAGGTTAAATGTATCCTACCTAAATTGTTCCACTATCTTCCTAAAGTATCATTGCCTTTCTAAAGTATTTTGTACTTGACAACCAGAGTTACCTTTCTAAATCTTTGCATAGTAAACTGCTGGGAATGTCCAGCAGTCCCTGTACAGAAGGGTGAAAGAGGACTCCAAACTTTGCTGGGAAAGAGAGGAAAAGGCAAGGGGCTCAACACTCAGAGATGAAGACCCTTTGCTCTTCTTTGCTCCTGCTTTTATTTATCCTTCAGGATAACCACAAATCCTTACCACTGTTTCTCAAACGGGTGATGTAGGACAAAGAGTCTTATACTGGGAGGATTGTTCATGGGAAAAACAAGATAGGCTAATCTGTGTGTTCTGTGAGTTCTGCTAAACATAGTCTAAGAGACAATGCATACATCTCTTAGATCATAGGTGGCTCTTTGGGTGAAGAAATGGGCAGAGAGCTTCAGGGCAGGCAAGTCCCCACTAAATTCCAGGGGCAGAGTGGTCACACAGCCCTTGGCATTCTCTTCTCTGAAACCTTCCCCATCCTCAGTGGCCTGTGTTATGGCTAATTTCATGCTCTACATGAACCCCAACAGCAAACATTTAAAAAACTTGTGGATCTTTCTGTATAAACCAAATCTGAAGTGGAAGCTGAATATGAAATGAGATGTGGGGCAGAGCTATTCAAATTGCGTTGGGGACATGGAATTTGGAAGCAAGGGCTCCCTTACTTTCTTCTGATCGTGTCTTCTCTGGATTGGCTCCTGAGTGGTCTCTGCATAACCTGAGAGAAAGGTTGGGAAAGTTTTGTTTCAAAACAGACTTAATCTTAATGTTCTTCTGCACAGATCCTCTGCTAATACGGCATTCAAGATCCTTTTCAGTTTCTCTATAGTATCTGTCAGTCTCAACCACGGCCACTGGTATGTCATAGGAACACTTGCTATTTAACATTCTTTAATCATCCAGTTTCCTCTCACATCTCTGTAACTTTGCTTATTGGTCTGGACTTTTTGAAATTCTGCCTTCATTCTCTGTCTCATTTCATATAATTTATTCTTAGAGACTTGGCTTAAATGTCACCTCCTTTATATAATCTTTATAGAATATCACAGTCAAAATTTAACTCTCTCTTTTGCACTCTACAATTTGAGGTTTGACTTACATCAAAGATTGAATTGCTACTTTATATTCTTCAACTTACTTGTGTATATACCTATTTCTTGATCTTCTGTGTCAGTATATACTGAGCTCCTGTGGTTCAGGAAAAGAGTCCTGTCTTTAAATTTTTTTTTAACTTTTTAAAAAAGAATTTTATTGTTATTCGTTCAATGCTTACTTGACATCCAAGGACTTGGGCTAAGCTTGTTTACTGAATTGAAATAACTTGACCTATTTTCCAAAAGCATTTAAGATTTTAGAGACAGGTATGGACTTTATTTCCTTGCTTTTTTTTTTTTTTTTTTTAATGTGTATCTGGGGCTTGAGAGCTATTGCTTTAAATTTCTCATTATCAGGTACTTTTGGTGGTATTCCCAGTCTAGATATTCTGATACATAATCATTTTCCTATCTAAGCTGTTCTCATTATCATTACTGACTTTTTCTCTTTAATCCATCCATCCATGTGTCCATCTTTCTTTCCAGCCTCAGTATAATCGTTCTTAGAAGACTTGCACTGTCCCTTTCCTTTATGTGTTTTTCTCTGAATACACAGAGGGATCAAAACCTTCTTCAAATACCTACAGCTCACCATCCTCTACCTTATCTTTTTAATCTACTTTTAATGCCTTTTTTGGGGTTACATATATTTGCATTATTTTCCCCAACTAGAATCTAAGTCCTTTTAGAGTAAAGACCACAAATTTGCATTCTCTTTTGTATGTCTCAAAGAAAATAGTTGGCAGTTAGAACTTGTGACTTTCCTTTCCTGCTGTATGTCCCCTTTTCTCAAATGAGATCTTAACATGATAACAAACTTACACTTAGAGCCAATGAATCTCCAAGCCCACATGATTTCTTGCTATTAAAAATAGTTTTTCTCTCCATTAAGAAAAATATCATTAAAGATCAACATACTCTTAGCTTCCCCAGCATCCCTCCACTCCATTTTATATATTTTTTTAAAATTTTATTTATTTATTTGACAGACAGAGATCACAGGCAGGCAGAAAGGCAGGCACAGAGAGTGGAAGGGAAGCAGGCTCCCCGCTGAGCAGAGAGCCCGATGCGGGGCTCAATCCCAGGACCCTGGGATCATGACCTGAGCCGAAGGCAGAGGCTTTAACCCACTGAGCCACCCAGGCGCCCCTCCATTTTACATTTTATATCAAAGGAGTTTTGTGTGTCTGTCTAGTGGAGTTCCAAATAACAAATTCAGCACTGTCAAAAGTGGACAGCTCAAAGCAGGCTTCTGACTATGTGATCTAAATGCAGTACTGTATTGTAGGGGCTCTCCAAAGAACTTGTTTGAAACTCTCAAATATTGCCTTAGAGGACATTCCCAAATTATATGTCATAGATATTATGCTAAAAGGTTTTCACAGTCGAATACATTTTCAAACACTGTCCTAAACAAAGATAAAACTATTACTTTACTGTGGTACATCATAAGGCTAACATTAGGCAAAGTATATATATCTGATATACACTGAATATATCAATGGGGGAAATATGCAACATTTTCTAAAATTACTTGACCACCTAAAGCTCTCCTTCAGAACGTCTCTCACGGACTGGAGTTGAGAAAAGTGCTCTTTGGGAAGCACTGCTTTGAGAACTCAATCCTGTCCTAAATCACACATCTTAATAGCTGGGTGAGTTCACATTGTGTGTGTGTGTGTGTGTGTGTGTGTGTGTGTGTGTGTGTGTAGGTCCAGAGAGAATATAGTTTATTTTTAAAAGATCCTATGGCTATCTAACAACATAATTATGGTGAGAACACCCACACTATTCTGTTGTTCCTTTCAGTGTGGCACCCCCATCCCTCAGTGGGTTTCTGCTTCCTGATTCTGCATCTGGTTCTTCTGCTTCCCTGAGGCAGACTTCATGAGGTTTTTCTTTTTTCTCATGGCAAACTCCTGTTAAATTTTTATAGTTCTTTTGTTTGGGAGTTATAAGTCATTTCTCCTTGACATTAAAACTACATCAAAATATTCTTCTTCTCATACTGCAAAGATACACCTACACAGATAAAGGTCCTGGAATGGTATAAGTCCCTGAAGCAAACTCAACTTTAGTAGCAGCCTTAGGTTATGTATTTATTACAGAATGATTGTTTTATATTTGCTGGTTATCTATTGGCTTTGGGAAAATTTTCATAAGGCAGGAGAAAGTCCATATTTATTCCAAGACTTAGCAAAGACCCAAAGAACTTAGGTTAAGATGTATTCTCTGCAATAAAGTTAATACATACACATTGGCTTTTGCTATATTTTGCTATCAGTTCAAAGAATGTGAGTCGTGGGGTACCTGTGTGGTACAGTTGGTTAAGCATCAGACTCTTGGTTTGGGCTTGGGTCGTGATATCAGGGTTGTGAGAATGAGCTCCACCTTGGTTTCCAGGCTCAGAGGGGAGTCTGCTTGGGACTTTTATCCTCTCTTCCTCTTCTCCACCCTGAGCTCTCTCTTTCCCTCTCTCAAACAAATAAATCTCAAAACAAAACAAAACAAAAACAAACAAACAAAAACAACAAAGAATTTGAGCCTTTTATTTAAGTTAGTCTTAAGAGTCTTTTTTTTAAAAAGATTTAATTTATTTATTTGACAGACAGACATCACAAGTAGGCAGAGAGGCAGGCAGAGAGAGAGGAGGAAGCAGGCTCCCTGCTGAGCAGAGAGCCCGATGTGGGGCTCGATCCCAGCACCCTGAGATCATGACCTGAGCCGAAGGCAGAGGATTAACCCACTGAGCCACCCAGGCACCCTAAGAGTCTTTTCAATAATAAATCTTTATTACCCTCTATTCATTTTTCATTGGGGGGAACATCGGCAGAGAGGACGTATTTGAAGAAACACTTGTTCTGTTCCTCTCCATCACTGCTGCCACCCCATACACACATTTCTCCAAAAAAGGGTGTGAAGTTAATTTAATTGGGTACATCCTTACCTAGTTTGGAGAGCATTTTTTAGCCACCAGAGTGATTTCATTGGAAAGGCAATGGGGATGTTGGATTTCCCATTATTTCTTATCCTCTTTGAATTCAGTGTGCCCAGGTGCATTAAATAGGTAGATTTCCGGTTTCTATGAAATGAACCCATAGAACAGGCTTTCCAGTTTGAGGAAGACATCAGATATTTCCCACTTACTCTGATTGTGACTGGTGGATGAGTCATGTCCTGCTCCCTCACATGGGGGAAAAATAGGCCACCCAGATGGCCTTAGGTCTCAGTTGCATGCTTTGGAACCCTGTGAGAGTCATTGGGCATCCATTGAGAAAAGTGATATTTGATCTCCATTTTATTCCGGATACCTTTTTTTTCTACTGAGGAGGTCAAGAGGATGATTACTTGCCACTTGGACCACCAAAAGTACTGTATATATAGACAGTTTAAGAGTGGAGTGAGTACAGAGGGGGAAGGTTGACTGAAGCAGTTTTTAATGGGCCTTGAAAGATCTATTTTATCTTTCTTTGAGAAAAAAGGAAGTGAGATATAAAAGTAAACATAAATTTATCCTGAAAAATATACATGTGAAAAAATGAAAGATTTTAGCATATGAAAAATTTTAAAAGTTGAGAGCAGTCATAGTTTTTATTACTGCTTATCTTACCTCTATAAATTTTTCTATATTTATTTGTTAAGCTCTACATATTTCTATTTTCCTATGATGATACTTCATACTGTTATCTATAGAGAGAATAAAAAGATTATTCCATTTTTTTCTCTACCATGGTTAATTGAATCTTTAAAAAATTATTGATCAATAATAATTTTAGTAATGGTATTTATCTTTTTGGGGTTATTGTTAAATTTAGGAAAAAATTTCTGTGATATTTCATATCAAGTTATAGGATTTGGAATAATTTTTAGCTCTGTACCTTTCAACTGTGTCTCTTTTCAACTACCCACTTAATTCTAGCAACAGGTGCTATAGTACATATTCCTATCAGCCTACAACCTCTGCCCTATATCTTCACATATGGGGTCATTTGGCATAGTTCAGAATGGTAATGTCCCTGAAAGACTTTCCTATATAAAATAGCTGTCAAAGACTTATCTACAGGGCACCTGGGTGGCTCAGTGGGTTAAGCCGCTGCCTTCGGCTCAGGTCATGATCTCAGGGTCCTGGGATCGAGTCCCGCATCAGGCTCTCTGCTCAGCAGGGAGCCTGCTTCCTCTTCTCTCTCTGCCTGCCTCTCTGCCTACTTGTGATCTCTCTCTGTCAAATAAATAAATAAAATCTTAAAAAAAAAAAGAGTGGTGACAGAAAACAACTTTAAAAAAAAAAAGACTTATCTACACATTGAAGTGATTATGAGCCACATTACTATATTTCTTTAAGACTAAACTGAATGTATCCCAAGTTCAACATTCCTTTTAGCTAGGTACTCTGCCCCTTTTACAGATTTATTTATTATTTATTTGAGAAAGAGAGAGAGAGAGAGAGCACATGTGGGGATGGTGGAGGGAGAGGGAAAGAGAGAATCTTAAGCAGATTCCATGTTCAGTGCAGAGCTGAACAGGGAGTTCAGTCTTAGGACCCTGAGATCATGACCTGAGCTGAAATCAAGAGTCGGGTGCTCAACCGACTGAGCCACCTGGGTACTGTTAATCTGTATCTTTTAGTTAGATACTCTGTAAGTGACAGGAGCAGAAGTGTGACAGAGATAAAATAAAGTGGAAAGTCAATGGTCTTAACAGTCTGCTGCCAAAACACATTTATTCTGCAGATTTTGTAAAATCACATAACCGATTGAATACATTGTCTGCCTCTTCCAGAACCTTGAGGGGACTTGTTCAAGTGAGAGCCCTGGAAGATTACATTTTTTACTAAATCTGTTTCTGAACAGAAAGTCTTGTCATTGCAGAAACCAAAAAACCTGTGAGGGCATTATATTTGTAACTTGAGAAATGAGTCAGGTTTTTAACTGAAGAATAGCTGTGTACCTATTTTTAAATCAGAAATGCTCTCTAATGATCTCCTCCTGTAGAAAGGCAATTTAAGATGGGAATTCTTTCCTGGAGCTTTGAATGCATAGAAGAACAACAGTCACTACTTACTGACTGTTTACATATGTGCCAGCACTTACCATATGTGATCTCTAATCTCAGCAGAGTCGTATATGACTGGGAGAGCAAAATTTTATAGCGACAGAGTTGTCGTCTCTAAAGACTCCTGTTGGAAAGAAAAGATTTGTGGAAGGAGCCTCATGCATTTATACAGACTTACTTCATTTGAATTTCAAAGGTATCTGAAAGCTAGCTGGATAAATCAATTTCTGGGGATTAAACAGTGATTCAGAATAAAGCAGACTCTCAGATGTGTTACAATTTTAGCAGGTAGTAGAGTTGAGATGCAGTTCTGTTTTGCTTTGGATGGAAGCCAGATCCTAGCTGTCACGTAATTGTTGTGTGTGATTAATATTGCATATACTTGTGCTTTTCTGCATCTTTGCAGAAATGTGTAAGGACAGTCAAAACCTTCCATTAGCCTAACTCCCAGCCCCGTCTCTGCACGCTCAGCCTTCTTCTGGTGTTTCTGAGTGTAATTTTATCTCTTTAAAATCCTGCTTAATACTCTCACTTGATTTTCAGTTTGAAGCTTATTGTAATATTTCTGCCTTTGTACATCCAAATAAAAATAATGTATTTCAACTGTATGAACTATTTTTGATTACCTAATGACTTTGTTTGTCACACAAAAGAGTCATAGGATAAGCAGGCCAACATCTACTTCACTAGTTATGAGACAAGTGAAAATATCCTGATATCTTGGTTTTCCAGTCAGGCCTTTCAGAAATGGATAATTCCACGAACACCTTTAAAAATGAGTAAAGGGCGCTTGGGTGGCTCGGTGGGTTAAACCTCTGCCCTCAGCTCAGGTCATGATCTCAGGATCCTGGGATCGAGCCCTGCATCGGGCTCTCTGCTTGGTGGGGAGCCTGCTTCCCCCTCTCTCTCTGCCTGCCTCTCTGCCTACTTGTGATCTCTCTCTCTCTGTCAAATAAATAAATAAAATCTTTAAAAAATGAGTGGAAACTAACATTTTGGAGAAGCAAGACTTTTTAGTGGTTTTGATGAGAAACTGTGGAGTCATTGCATGTTACCTTTAATAAATTATAAATTTGGAATCTTAACCAGTTTGCCAGTCAGAAGGATCAAGTATCAGTTACTATAATTTCCTGTTACATGTGAGTACTCTGGAAGCTGGATGCATTTTTATTGGGGGAAGAGAAGGGCTAGAAAGGTGATTACTAGATTTCTGCATTTTTCTGATTATTTTTCTTGTTCTCAGCTTGTGTTTTTCCTTGTGTGTGTCCCCAAAAGATTACTGAAAACCGTGTTTGTTCAATGAGTAAACTTGATGTCACATGAAGCATTTACCTTACTAGGTTTTTGCTCTGAGGATTAAAAAAAAAAAAAAATCAAGTGCATGAACTTTGCCATAGTGTGCCCCGCCTGCTGAGGAGCACATTGCAGATTTGTGGCCCTGTCCTGGATGATTATGATTACCAGATATCGAAGACCTTACTGGTTGGTACTTGAACTAGATACTAGATACTAGTAGTACTTGTACTAGATACTTGTACTTGTACTGGTACTTGTACTTGTACAAGATACTAGTACTTGAACTAGATACTAGATACTAGATACTAGAGCTATCTGTCTGAATGGGAAATAGTCTTTGCAGTCCCTAAGGTTCTTGCTCTTCTGTGGCTGTGTTTTCTATGTACTCTTCCTTCTGCCAGGAATGCTCGTGATCTTCAGACATATTGGAGGAGAACCTCATTCACTAGGACTAAGCCTCCATGCCACATTCCCCTGTGTAGCCTTGTCCAACATGATCTTTTTTTTCCAGGAGTGGTTTCTCTTACAGGACATAGAACTTGTCTATTTGAAAAATTACCATAATCTATACCTTTCCTCTTCACTAAAGAGGGAGGTCTTTGAGGGAAGAAACCATATTTTATTCATTTTTGCATCTCTGCCTGTTGGCATAATGCCTGCCACATGTAGTGCCTCAATTTATACCCATTAAATGAACCATTCATTCATTCATTTGTTCATGCAACAGACGTGACTTAAGAAATGTTACTGGAAGCAAATAAACTACATTGACAGTCCTCTCAAAGAGCTGGTGTATTGGATTTAGGGTCTATTATTACTCATTAAGCAAGCTGAGATCTGCTTTAATCATGGGTCTCCTTTGGCTGCTTAACTTAAAAGATGCTTCACACCCACACAGCTGCCTGTGCCCATGGCAACTGAAACGCATGAATATGGGTTCTGAAATATAATCTTTCTAGAAACTCAGGGCTTCTATTAAAACTGTAGTTGACATCACATCCTTCCTGCACAGGTGTTATCACTGGCCTGTATGGATGCCTGTTTCGACTAGGCAGTAGTGACTTCATATGACATCATGTCTACAGAGCATTTGCCCCTCAGGGCATAGTGAGCTGTTGGTAGATCTAGGATGGAGCAACCATAGGATTACATCAGTTCCTGGGAGAGCTACCACAATGAGGGTAAAGCCTGTAGCATTTTATTTATGTGTCAGGTGGCATCAATATTTCCCTGCCCCAGCACAACTCCATCTGTGCTTTCTGTGGATGTCTGGAGACAGGGGAAGCATGCATGTCCTTTGTTCCTTGGTGAAGGGATTCTGTATGGGAATGGCTCCTGGGTGGGGCTGCAGAAACAAGAGATGGGAAATACCACTAGAGAGGGGAAATCATTGAATGGACATGAGTTAGGAATGTTTGGTTAGATCTTTAGGTCTAAAACATTGGGTAGGTGAATCTAACTCATGTTCAATTTCAGCATCTCCTTTTCAATGGGAACCAGGAACTATAGAGAATTGTATAGATTTAGGATATTTATAACATTCCCACGATGGTAAATATGTAAACATCTTTTCCTCCAGAGAGCTTCATGGTAAAATCCTTACAATGTGAAGAAAATGTGGCCTTGTCTTAAGGTGCAATGAAGAAGTGGTGAGCCAAGGAGAATGGGGATATTTTCCAGCCTCTCTTACAGGGGGAGAGTAAACCAGCCTGAGTAGGTGGTTGAGACTTTAAAGATGTAGTTTGCTGAGTCTGTGAGCCCTTAAACCTTCAGTTTTGTATCATGGGGGAAGCCCATGGGTCCCAAGAAAAAGGTTAGGGCAGGCAGGGAGGCCAGGGGTGCCTGGAAGACTCAGAGCAGTGACAGAAGCATCTGTATACTAGTTGGAGAAAAGTCAGCTCGGTATTTTGACAACTTGTCAGCTACACTAGTGCATACTATCAGCCTGTGTCTGTTTGCTAGGACAGCCATAAAAAAGTAGTACAACCGGGGGGCTTAGAACAACAGGAATTTTCCATATCATAGTTCTAGAGGCCAGAAGTTCAAAGGTGTTGACTGTGTGGTGCTCCCTCTGGAGCACTTGGGGAGGGTTTGGCCCAGGCCCTTCTCCCAGCTTCTGCTGGTTCCTTGGCTTGTGACAGCATCGCTCCAGTCCCCATCTGGTGGTCTCCCTGTCTGTGCGTCTGTCTCTTTATGTGGTGTTCTTTTTATAAGAATACCAATCTTTCTATTTTAGGGGGTCCACTTTACTCCAGTATAACCTCATCTTAATATAACTATTACATCTGCAACAACCCTATTTCAAAACAAGTTCTCCTTCTGAGGTACTAAAGAGGATAGGGCTTTGACATCTGAATTTTGAGAGGGATACAATTCAGCCCTAGGCATGAACTTTCTTTATTTTTTTTTTACCTTTTTAAATTTTTTTTATTTTTTATAAACATATAATGTATTATTAGCCCCAGGGGTACAGGTCTGTGAATCGCCAGGTGGCATGAACTTTCTTGAACATATTTCCTGGTATACATGCTCAAGAATTTCTACACAGTAGATATTTCAGCATGAACGGCTGAGTCAGTAAAAAATAATACAAAAAGAGCTTGGGAGATGACCTGAAGCTCAGATGCGCCGAGGGGATCAAACTAGCGAGATGTCTACATGTTCTTGAGACTAAGCAGCTGCTCTCTAAGTGGATGCTGGAACAGTGCCTTGTCTTTGCAGAAGGATTCTGCTGGAGAAAAGGAAGAAGAAGCCCACATCTTAAGAGGAATCCCAGAACGTTCTGAGGGCTGGATAACTGAGCAGATAACCTGTGACCACTGACCAGTCCCCAGAGAGTGGCTGTGTTTTTAGCAAGTTTGGTGAGAGTACTTCTGCTTCAGAAAACAGAATCAAGGAACACATGTTCTAGCTTTGTGCTTTTCTTCCTTTTTCCCCCTCCTACTTCTGATGGCTTTCTATTCTGAGGTGTCTCCAATTATCTCAATGGATTTCAGAAAATTATTTTTAAAAATGCAAAACACACCGATTTTTAAGGGAAAGAAGCAGTAGACCAAATGCTTACTCAGTGACTTCATAAGCAGGGCGTATCCCAGGCTGGCCTCACGTCATCCCTTAAGAGAAGATGGTTTTAGCCCCCTTTTTAGAAATAAGAAGACGAAAATTCCTAGAGATCAGAATATTTTCCTGATGACAAACGGAAAGTAACTGAGATTTTAATTATGATATTTTTCCACCCCAAACTGAACAATGACATCATATTGACTCTTTAAAATGGTTATGTTCTACAGGTTGATTGGTTGGCAAGGTGGAAGGCAGTAGTTTCGTGATGAGTACATGCCATGCTAGGATATCATAGGAAGAAAATACATCAAAGAAACGGAGGATCTAGTGTATAATATGTACTGTGTTCTGTATTCTGTAGTTGCTTTAGATGTCCCTAAAAATCCTTTTCTTCAGTCTTGTTAATCAATCTTACAATGAGGAAATTAAGATTTAGAGAGATACAGTGGTTTACTTAGTATCACGTTGCAAAATGCAGGAGAGATGTGGCTTCGACCAGCACCCTTACATGTGAAATCCCATATTCATCCCTCGGTTTTATTTTTCTCCTGTTCATAATTTATTAGAACATAAATATGATGTGATGAAACTGGGGCTATTTATTATTTTTCTATCCTACATACCGTAAATGTAAAATAAATATGTATTACTAGGTTGAATGGAAACAGTTTGCCCATTTTTTTATTACAGAAGTTTAAGGTTGGAATGTAGAATTCCAGAAGACAACATCTTAGCTGTGGTTCATAGCTGATGGTAACATTAAATTTATGCTACCGTTATCATTTGTGGGTCCTATTTCAGAAAAATATCCCCAGTTCTCCAAAGTTAGACCTCTGATTTTAAGGTGAAAAACATGTTGTTTTAGAGCAATTTTTCAGTTCCATTATAGAAGGATGTCTTATTACACAGTATAGACATGAGGGAGTACGGGATGCAAGCAAGAGAGAGTCAATCTGGGGAGATTTGACCCACTATTATTTAACCTGGGTAACAAATGAATTCTGTTCTCTTGGACTTCTTTATTTCATAATCTCAGCTCTCATATATGAACTTTATTGTAGCTTTGTACCAAAACCTTATTATGACCAATCTACAGATATTAAGTCCCTCTTTGCTTGCTGTGCCTCAGCTTAATCTAGCTTTGCTCCATGTGTTCTTAAGAAAGAAAACATAGTTTCTGGTTTGGAATAGGTGAGAGGAAGGAAGTTCCTAGGAGGTTTAAGGGTGTCTTCCCCTTTATTCCTAATTTATAGTAAAATGGTAGCTCAGGCACTTAACTTTTGCTTTTATTTATCCCCCCCCCAATTCTGTTTTAAATAGATGATCCATACAACAACAACAAAAATCAATTGAAAAGTAAACCTCTTTATTATTCATTTTGTCAGACATCCATTGAGTCTTGCCAAAGAAAACCTGTTGCTCGTTTTTGGTAACCAGTTACCAGAGATATTTGCTAGAGGGTAAGGAAGAGTCTTATGAATGTATTCCCAGAGCTAAGTCCTAAAGAAGGAGTAGATACCTGCCAGGCACACAAGAGAGAGGCCACATTCCAGGCAGGAAAGAACATAAACAAAACACTGAAATATGAAATAATACGGTTATTCATCAGTAAACCTAATGCTTCGATATCCCTTCCTCGGGCTACCTTCTTTCCATTCCTCTCTCTAGAGTAGTTTTACCTGTTCTTGAACTTCATTTATTTTTTTTTCAATTTATTTATTTTCAGAAAAACATTATTCATTATTTTTTCACCACACCCAGTGCTCCATGCAAGCCGTGCCCTCTATAATACCCACCACCTGGTACCCCAACCTCCCACCCCCCCCCCGCCACTTCAAACCCCTCAGATTGTTTTTCAGAGTCCATAGTCTCTCATGGCTCACCTCCCCTTCCAATTTACCCAAATAGTCATTCAGTACGTGTATTTTTTTGTCATTGAGTTCACTCAATATTTTGCCTGTGAGATTTCTTTACGTTACCATGTAGGAGTATTCATGTATTTCAATGTGATGTAATATTCTAGGGTATGATTGTGCTGAATTGCATTAATTCATTTTCTTAGTATTGGTCAATTTCTTCTGTACTAGAGAATTTATCACATTGTCCTGTGTTAACGAGTTCACATTTGTTTCTCTCACAGATCTTACATAATTCCTGAGAGCCCACTTCTTGCCAGAAGCGAGTAAGATATGAGTTTGAATACTGGGAAACTGGAAGGCAGTGCCCCAATTCCGTTGCTCCATCCTTTGGGTTTGATTCCTATGACAGCAAGGATAATGCAGTGTAAGCTCTGGTTCACACTGTGAATACCTTCCTACTCATATCACCGATAGCAAAATAATTTCAGATAGCCAATAACCACATTAACTTTAGTATCTGTAAGAGTTTCATTCCCAAGATCCAGGAAACTTATAGTTCCACTGAAATTATGGATGAAAGGTTGACTTGTACACAATTCTGCTTGAATCTTAAGAACAGTGGCATTGCTTAAACCTCAGCACTTGTACCCATAGGAAATAGTTTTCCTATGGGACCCTTGTCCCATAGGAAATAGTTTCTTGATGCCTCTGTGGACTATAGGGTTATGGGTAGCTCTCTCTTTTCTGCCCCAGTGAAGGCCTTGATTGGAGATTGGGAATTGTTATATAAGATCAGTGTTCAAATTACTCTCCTGCAAATAGACTTAAAACTTCTACCTTAGACCTTCTCCACAGCATTGGCAGTGAAAGTTGCTAAAAGGGAAGTTAGCCTTGCAGGTTGAATACTGCGCATTAGGACTTCCGATGGTGGCGACAGAGGCAGCCATCCCAGGACCTGTCATGGAGAAAGATGAGTCTGCAGGGACCTCTGCTCAAAGCATTTCTGGACTTGTGTCCTTCTGGCAAACCCAGCAGCCTATTTCTTTGAAATGCTTTTCTGCCTCCCTTGGACAGGTCAGATTCCCTCCTCAGCTTCTGTAACAGCAGATGCATGAATAAAAGCAAATGCAGCCAGCTTTTGGGCATGATAAACTATCGGGAGACACAAACACCAAGGAGTTTATGCAAATGAAACCACAAAATATTGAAGTACAAAGTGAACTGATGTGTTATAAGAACTCAAAAGGTCATCTAGATCGTTCACGAATAGATCACAGAATTTAAATTGGGTACCCATAGAATTCAATTAAATCCAGCAAATATTGACTCTGTAGCTAGTCCCTCTGGGCCCCGTTAGCAGGGAGGTTGGGTGCAACAGGCAGGGTAGAATGAGATCTTCAGGAGACTCTCAGCCTAGGGTCCACAGGGTGGGAAGAGACAAGAATGATGGTGATAGAATCTGGGGGCTGAAAGCTGTAAAGATGTAGTTCCCCCATGCTGGGTCAGGCTGCCTCACTTAGCCCTTTCAGTGGAAAGACCTTGGGCAGAGTGCATCTCTCTCTAAGCCCGAGTCTCATTTTTGGTAAAGTTGGATTTCATGCCATTTTCTACCATATAATACTATTTTGAAAATTAAATCCAATACCCTGTCTTCAGCACTCAGCCCAGCACTAGCCTTGGAGCACTTAATCAACAGAAACTATGAAATGTCAGGGAGAGACACAGAGCAAGACAGTTGTATCCCATTGGAGTGTTTAGAAAAGATGTGAGCAAATAAGTAACATTTGGAAAAGACGGGCAGTATGTCAGCTGATGGAAACCGAGGAGATACATGTACAGCATTGCCTGTCGGTGGTGGCTACGACGGTCTCATTCATCAGCATACCCCCGGGTCCCAACACCAGAAAGTGACTCATTTGGAACTGGATCATGCAGGGTTTGGAGTACAGGGTAAAGAATCCCGCCTACAGGCAGTGAAATCATAGTGCTTGTTTCTGTTCCTTTTAATCTGGAAGGAAATGGGGGAGGGGGAAGCCAAGCTGTCCTGCAGAGTCAGCCAAAATGTTATGGACTTATTTTTCATTTTCCTGCCATCAGTTATGTGCAAATTAGACATTCTCTTCAGCCTATAAATTGCTTAATCTAAGTTTGTGTTGCAAATGATACCAATGGCTTTTTATCTTGCTCTTGAAGCTAACCAGGAGGCTGATAGATTCTGAGAGTTATTTTCTCCTGCAGGCAAAGCCTGCAGTAACCAAACAAAAAAATGATTCTTAGATTAAAATACTGTACAGCTTCACTGGTCCCAGGTACTGAAATGTCAAGATTTTCTATAAGCTCTGGTTCTTTCTCTTCGAATTATGTCATGGGTTTCTTGTGAGTTTAGTCAGTCCCAGGAAATGTGATGGGCTTTTCCCAGTCTTTGTTTTGTCAGCCTTCAGCTTGTCACATTTATGAAAGCTCTTCTAAGCATTTTCCAAATACAGCACATCCTTTAGTTCTAGGTCAACATTGTCCTGTGGGTTTTATCGCCATGACAGAGGAAGATCTGGAGCTCACTTATGTCATCTGAGCCCCCGGCCCAAGCCCTTGTTCCCCAGCTACATGGTCTCTGTGGAGTGTCCGTGTTTTCATCTTATCTCTCCAGAATTCTTCCTGCAGTTACTGCTTATCTGTGTGATGCCTTGTCGTCAAGCCAACAAATGATGTCCGGCTTGTACAATGCCTTTTTGATGGATGCTTTATATAACTATTCTTATCTTGATTTCTTTTTTATTTTGAAATCCAGTTGTCATCCTTATCTGGAAAAACAACCACAGAGAAAATAATCTAGTAATTAATTTAGCTTCCCTCTAGAAGGAAGGTCTTCTAGAAGACCTCTTCACTGTTCATAGTAGCTGGCCCATCCAAAGCTTATGAGTAAGATTCTAATACAGACATCATGAGATGTTTATCTAGATTTTTGTGTGGAAGGATTAGTAGAAAGAAGGTGGATGCATGTCTGATACCCCCCTAACCAATATGTTCCTACTTGAAGCTGAAAGAAGAACAGTGGGTAGTAGAAAGTACATGGGATTGGGAGTCAAGCACTCCTGGGGGATCTGGTTAAGTTACCCTCAAGCTTTCAAAACTTGATCTTGACTTTGACTTCTTTTGTAAAGTGGGTTTAGTAACAGTTACATGATATTACTCATTTCAATCACCCATGAATCAGGAGAATTTTATTAGATACCTATTATGAGGCAGGGCATTATGCTAGTTGCTAGGGATAGAACAATGGATATAGACACAAGCATTTTCTTAATGGACTTAGACTCTAGTGGAGAAGGCAGATATTGTATAGCTAAATATGCAATCATACAATTAAAGTTGTGATAAAGGCTATTGAGAAATAATATATGATGTTTGAAGAGGATTCTAGTACAGATTTGGGGTGGAGAGGTCAGAAAGCCCTAAAGTTGAGACAGAGAGGATGAATTAGATGAGTTGCTGTATAGGATAATTGTGAGGATCATAGGTTATACTTATTTAAGTGCCTAGTAAAGTGCCTGGGACTCAATAATCAATAATAATAATAATCAATAATCAAGCAATTACAACGAGAACAATACTACTGGGCTGGGTGACTTCCAACTTCAGGTATTTTGAGGTACTCCAAGGAGAGCTTCCTTACCATCTTTCTTTTCCACAGACCTGATCTCTTATGGCTAAATAGCCCTGTTTTCCAGGTTGGTGACTCCTCAGGGATTTATTCCAAGTTCATGCCATGTTATTACTAACTGATGTAAAATCAGTCTTGAGAGTTACTCATAGGAATGAGTTATTCCAATTCATGCTAAGTTACTAATAATTGCTAAAATATCTTACCCCAAGTACAGCTTTTATTAAAGGGAAAGAAACACAAGAATGATCAGGAAAAATGGAAGATGGTCTGTGTAATGTGAGTGTGTTGAGGAGTGAATGTCAAAGAGAGAGGCTGGAGATTTTATACTGAAGTTAATAGAAAAAGGTTAGGATGTTTGAAAACACACTGGCTTTCTGAGGCATTCCATCCAGGAAACCTGTAGGATATCTATTTTCTAATAGCAAAAGTGTTCTCTGCCACAGTCACAATCCATAAAATCTTTTAATTATAATAATGGTGACCATCACTTGTGCTCCCTTGGGGTTTCTGACTGACAGTGCTCGCCCATGGCCATGATCTCCTCTCACTGTCTCTCCAGCCCTGGTAATGGCTGACTGTGCTGTGCTGATTGCTCAGTAGGACGAGATTGTTTCTGTATTGCTGGGGCCTTCTGGGTCTTCTAAAGACTGAGGCAGAATCTACCCATCTTTCATCTGCCATCTACCTGGACTTTTGAGTACCTATTAATTCTTGTTCCCAAGTTAGAAGCTGAAGATAAAGAATGAATCAAAAACAGTTTCTACCCAGTAACTTGGCATAGGTGTATTGGTAAAGGGCTTCATATACAGATACATACTTGGATAAGCCATGAAATGAGGTTTACCTGCCCAAAATGGGCATGACTGGCATTCTAGGCAGTGAATTTCCTCTAAAGGTGCAGATCAGAATGGAAAAGCATAACACACTTGCTAGATGACATGGCCCATGCACCAAACATATTCAAGAATCACTGATTTAAATATATTCTGTTTTGAGGCTTGTTGACTGATATGTGTAGGGAACAGGGAGAGAAAGAAGATGGTGAGGAAGAGGACAGGATGTTGCTGAGTAACTTTCTGGACAGGATGTTGCTGAGTAACTGTCTGGTATTGAACAGACAAGTGTGACACTGCACACTTTTGACACAAGGGCACACAGTTTGCCTTCAAGATACCCGGGTTCTTGTCAGCTTCATGCCCTTGACCAAGCCGTTAACCTCATCCCCATGTCATCGTGGACCAGAGAACTTGGCAACATATTTCTATCATTGAGAATTCTTTCTCTATACTCCTAATTTTTAAAAGTAATGGCTTTAGAACTTTATAATCCAAAATTTGAACTCCAGGCTTTCCATTTGTTTGCTGGATGATCTTGAACAAATTTCTTAACTTCCCTAACCTCAGTTTCTTATGTAACATAAGGAGATGGTTCCTCTCTTATACTGCTATTGAAAGGATAGAGTATAATTTATATAAATATCCAAGATGGTCCCTGATTGATAGGAGGGATTTGGTAAATGGATATGGGGATTTCTCTTCCATCGTTATTTTTGTTTTCATAACTTCTTCAGTATTACTCTTCTTTTTTCTTGCATTTTCTTTCTATACTAGGTTGTAAAATCTCTGAAGAATGGTGTTAGACTTTGGCTTCTCTAGGCAATTGGCTGTTATTGGTGCTTAGTAAATACTTGATAATTGACTGATAGACAAATTATGTGGTCACTAAAAATGTAGAGTTCAAAGAGTAAATTCCTGTCTACTTCTCTGATGTTAATTTTATTGAATGTGTTATGTGCTACATAGAGTTCACTAGAACGTCACAAAATGGGAAAACAGATAAAGTTGGACCATCAAAGGGGTAGGCAATCTCTGCACATTTCAGAAAGTCCTTAATCCTGTATATGTTGCCAGAAAATGGAGATGGGTTACACTACAAAGAGGGATAAATCATGAGGAAATCCTTGACTCTCTTACTTAAAATTACTTGCTTTGACCAAGGTCTTCTTCTCATGGGATTAATACCATCTGAATGGACAGTGTACGGGAATGCTTTTTCACCAGAGATTACCGAAAGTTAGCGTGCATGGAAATCCCACGAAAGGCTCAGATTGCAGAATTCTGACCCCAGAAATCCTGATTCAGAATTTCAATGTTTCTTCATGTCTGTTGCTATATTGAGGTCCTGCCCAGCTTGGGCCCTGTCCTGCCCATTCAAGGACCACTTCAGTCAATACTGTCACCTGATGATGTGGCCTTCTGAGCCAGCAGGCAGTTATCTATTGGTCCTGCAAGCAAAGCCATGGTTCATTCGTGAATTTGCTAATTACCATTCCCCATTGACTGATTATCCACACCTACTGTGTATATACTTGG
This sequence comes from Neogale vison, assembly GCF_020171115.1. Classification (NCBI taxonomy): domain Eukaryota; kingdom Metazoa; phylum Chordata; class Mammalia; order Carnivora; family Mustelidae; genus Neogale; species Neogale vison. The sequence continues at coordinate 131,651,558 of NC_058098.1, forward strand.
ATGCATTGTAAATCAATTTAAATCCTAGGTCCACAACCACTTATCTGAGTGGCTGCGCCTGAGATATTTGTATACCTCCCACCACTGCTGGCTGCACCAGTAAAGGCTGCCACCACTCACCATCACAGCTGAAGCATCCATTTTCCCTTGCAGCCACCACCTGCCAGGGGCTTCGGAGGCTTTCCCGACTGTTTCCTGGAGGTGAATTAATCCCTTCCTGGGATATAGAATCCTTGATTCAGAGAGATTAGGCATTATGCTCCAGGTCACAGTGCTGGGAAGCAGCAGAGCTGTGGCCCAAACCCAAAAACACTGTTTCCCGAGTCCCTGCCACTTACTGTCAACTTCAGGAAAGGCCCCTCGTATCTTCCCGTTATTCGAACGAGGTCTGTATGAATTGCCATATTTCAAATCTGTTTGAGGGAGAAAAGACCAGTTTTGCCTTTCTCAGGGTGAGAATTGAGAATGATTTTTCATATTTATTTTTTAGACTCTCCGCGTTCTTTTAGTTCAGAGCTTGGAGGAGAGGGGAAGGGAATCGGGGTGGTGTCACATGGGGGGCAGAATCATCCTCCGGCAAGAGCTTCCACTCCAGGCTCCACATGCAGATGTTTGAATACATGAGATAAAATACATTTTGAAGCCCTCCTTTCCCTGCTAGTTGTTAAAGCAAGGAACTACTCTTGGCCAGCCATATTCTGGAGACCTTAGAAATGGAACAGCATCACCAGCAGTTTGCGGAGGAAGCTGGCTGGTCGCTAAGAACGGGACAGCTCAGCAGCAGGGCAACCACAGGAGAACCTTCTGCTGCATTGCAGACTCTGAGGAGCTCGAGCGAGGAAAACAACAGCCGGGAGAGTGAGCCAGGACTCTGCTGGTGATGGGCTGAAATGCAGCTGCTGTTCCAGACACGCAGGGAGAGCGTGTGCACAGAAATGATGCAAAGAGAGCATTTGCATCTCTCGCATAAGAGGAGCAGAAAACAGCCCTTCTGAAAAAAAAAAAAAGAAGAAGAAGAAAAGAAAAGAAGAGGTGTCAGATGAGAACTTCCTGACAATTGAGAATAAAATGACAAAAATAATTTTTTGTGTTGAGAAAGCTTTGGAACTTGAGCACACACCAAGGGCTGCCCTTGGAGCAAAAGTGCTCACCTTTAGAAGGCACTCAGAAGTGGATGCTGGTGGCAGGCACACCTGGGGCCCAGGCTCCTGAAAATATTCACCAGTGGGGTCAGTTCTCACATTTCACTTTTTTTTCTTTTCTTTTCTTTTTCTTTCTTTCTTTCTTTCTTTTTTTTTTTTTTTTAAATCTCCAACCCCTACTGAAATGCAAATATGATACTTGTGAAGTTTTAAGGTTTAGAGAAAAGAAGATTCAAATCAGAAAAGGATCTTATTCCCTGAGCAGTCCTTGCCGTCTCTCAGCCTCATTTTACTCTCTCTAACATAAGGTATACAGACTATCAGAGTGATTCTCATATTCTGTGCCTAGGAATGACCTGAGGTCTCATCAAATATAGGTTCTGATTCCGGAAGTCGGGAGTGGGGCCTGAGACTCTTTGTAACCAGTAAATCCGAGTACAAGGCAAACAGGCGTGTGTCTTGGATGTTCTTGTTATTAGAGCTGTTCCATGATAACCCACAGAGCTTGTTTCAAGCAGCTAGTGTGATGCTACACAATCCTGCATTGGCACGCATGTACACATAGAGACAGTTACGCATGCAGATGTGCACCTGATACACACATAAGACATGAAGCTGTCGCAGACAATAGGAATGTCCTTTCCTTCATCTGTGTTTTAATCAGAGATGGCCTTTGTAATAGGGAAGCTGGTTAAAATACTCAGTCCAAAGAACCACCTGAGACAAGAGAACTGGGAATATACTGTCCTCTGTGACTGTTTTTTGTTATTTTGAGATTCTTTGTTCTTCGCTCCCTTTTCTTTGCCATGTCTGCTGCGATGCGAAGCCATATTAATGTTAACAGTCAATATCAGCCTTTGCTTATAGCTGGCTTTCCTGCATCTTCCTTGATTTTAATGACGAGATGAGCAATTGTTGTCACAGGCCTGAACTGACTGATGAGGAAGGTAGCTTTACATGTCTGTAGAAACCATAAGAAGCAGCCAGGCCAGGAATCATAGATTTCTCTGTCATCTGACATTATAGTTCCTGCCTCTGGTTTTCTTTACTGGCTGCCCTATGGAGACCGTGCATTAGATCTTTGATGATTACAGAGCAGGGTAAGAAAAGAAGAGTATTAGCTAAGACCTTGACCTTCTTCCAAGGTTATGTCCAGTTATATATTCATTGATGTATACAGTAGTCCTTTTGTAAAAAGTGCCTTCTGGGTAAATATCATATCTCCCCCCTTATTTAATAAAGAGGAATTTATATTTCAGTTGTCCTTTTGGAAAACCCATAAATAGGGAAGAAGAATAAAGGAAGAAGTAATTTTACTTAAATATGAAAACAACTCCATTAAGAGTTAGGTAGCTGATTGTGAAAAGAAGGGCCATCTGTACCTCAATGTTTATAGCAGCAATGGCCACGGTCGCCAAACTATGGAAAGAACCAAGATGCCCTTCAGCGGACGAATGGATAAGGAAGATGTGGTCCATATACACTATGGAGTATTATGCCTCCATCAGAAAGGATGAATACCCAACTTTTGTAGCAACATGGAGGGGACTGGAAGAGATTATGCTGAGTGAAATAAGTCAAGCAGAGAGAGTCAATTATCATATGGTTTCACTTACTTGTGGAGCATAACAAATAGCATGGAGGACAAGGGGTGTTAGAGAGGAGAAAGGAGTTGGGGTAAATAGGAAGGGGAGGTGAACCACGAGAGACTATGGACTCTGAAAAACAATCTGAGGGGTTTGAAGTGGCGGGGGGGTGGGAGGTTGGGGTACCAGGTGGTGGGTATTATAGAGGGCATGGATTGCATGGAGCACTGGGTGTGGTGAAAAAATAATGAATACTGTTTTTCTGAAAATAAATAAATTGAAGAAAAAAAAAAAGAGAGTTAGGTAGCCGATAGTAAAGGAGGTCCATGCTGTAGAGAAACATCAAGGGGTCAAGGAGAGTACAGGTGTTCGGGCACATCAGTCTGGGATAAATTGTCAGGGACAGAATAGATGGAAACTCATTGAGCTGTGAGGATTTAAACAAATACAGAGCAGTAAGCATAGTGCCTGCTGTACTATGTAAAGCTTACAAACCCTTAGCAGTCCTGGTTAAAGCATAGTAGGATTCCAGTTCCTAGAATGATCATCCTTCCTAAGTTTTCTTTGGGCTCTGGCTTTCTGGTAGCCTTACCCTTGTCACCCTTGCTTCTGATCTTTTACTCTCTTAGAGTTTTAGAGATACCTTGTCATCTCAGGCTGATATAGCATCCTGCTTCCTTCTGTAATTCAGTTCCCCATAACTCTGCTTCCCTCCCTCTCCAGTGTAGGAAAATATAGCCCTAAAGGAAGAGAAAGTATAGGAATTTCTAGGCACCCCCAGATTCATCTTAACAAAGCCCTACGAGGAGCTGATATCTATCCTTGGCTCTCTTCTCTGTGCTCTGTATATTTCCCCAGAAACTAGGGCTGCCCGATGGCAGGAACAACTGACTCTACTATATGTTGCTTGTGTAGAATTTCCTTTTCAGGAGATCACTTTAGGAAAGCCAAAGCCTTCATTGCCATTCCAGAGTGATATCCAACATGTTGCCATTCAAATACTGGAGCCTTCTTGATAACACTGCTCTGAAAATTCTTCCAAAAAAAGCATGGATACATATACAGACCTGGATCTTTATTGGGAAAATTGGAAGTACTTGCTAGTCCTCAAAGATCCCTACAACTTTCTACTTTTACCTTCCCCAAAGATCTTATTTTTATTTCGGATGGATTGATTCCATTTAGTGGAAGTCATTGAAGACAGCTAGAGATTGAAGACTGGTTTGGATTTGTGGTTGTTAAAGTGCAGGGTTTTCTACATAAAAATTCAGAAATTAACTTCAGAGGCTTGTCACATGAAAATAGTTCCTCTTAGAAATGATTTCCTTTTTACTTATATTTCTTAAAATCTCAGTTCCTCAGTTAATTTTAGTGAACCAGAATGGTCCAGATAAGTGGTCACATTTTTGCTCCTAAATTGCCCAATCCCTAGAGTGGCAGATTGTGCTATCTCAATCTCATTGTTGACCCTTAGGGCAGGGCAGGAACAACTTCTGATCTATTAATCATTATATCTCCCACACCTTGAATTGTGTCTTCCTATGGTAGCTGAGTAATAAACGTATGCTAGCCAAATAAATTCTGATTGAATAAATATATCCTATTTTATATATCTTCTTGAAGTATTGATTTTAACAAGTTTATTTAAATACATGGGTTTTTTTTTTCCCCTCACTTATTCTTAAAATTTAATGCTGTTGGGTCCTGTTTTCTCTCCTTAGTACGTTTGTGTTTCAGTCAGAAATGTTCTGGTTAATATGAGTATGGTGGAAAGAACATTAAACATGGACCCAGGAGAGCTGAGCTCTTGCTTTCTTCCGCTAACAAATAACCTTATATTTGGTAGAGTGCTTTCATCTCTAGGGCTCATACTGAAAGCTAACAATGGTAGAGAGTTCAGAAAACTTCCCAAATTTTTTTCTGGGTAGTAGGTAGAATGTATTTACCACATTGTCTTCTTCTCATGACTCCTACAGCTGTTTCTGTCTTGGGCATGATAGCAACTCTGAGGAAAAACTGATTTGCACTGTGGGTGCCTCAGTGGCTCAATTGGTTGAACTTCCAGCTCTTGGTTTCCACTCAGGTCATGATCTCAGGGTGGTGAGATTGAGCCCCATGTTGGGCTCTGCACTCAGTGTAGAGTTTTCTTGGGATTCTCTCTCTCCCTCTTCCTCTGTCCCTCCCCAGCTTTACTGCTCTTTCTCCCTCTTTCTCCATCTCTCTCTTTCTAGAACAACAACAACAACAAAACATTGCACCAGTTGCAAGAAGAAGAAGCAACCATCCCAACAACAAGATCACTGTAGTGCATGTTACACAAGTCGGCATGACCTGTGCCATCAACATTGTGGGAAAGCCTCTGGCAGATGAACTTGTGTGGATGGATGTTTTGGAAGAAGATAAACTCAGAGGAGAAATGATGGATCTGTAGCATGGGAGCTTATTTCTTCAGACACCTAAAATTGCAGCAGATAAGGATTACTCTGTAATGCCAATTCTAATATTGTGGTGGTAACCACAAGAGTTGGCCCCCAGGAGGGGGAAAGCCCTCTCAATCTGGTGCAGAGGAATGTTAGTATCTTCAAATGCATTATTCCTCAGATAGTCAAGTACAGTCCTGATTATATCATAATTGTGGTTTCCAACCCAGTGGATATTCTCACACATGTTACCTGGAAACTAAATGGATTACCCAAGCACCATGTGATGGGAAGTGAGTGTAATCTAGATGCTGCTAGATTTTGCTATTTTATGGCTGAAACTTAGCATTCATCCCAGCAGCTGCCATGGATTGGTTTTGGGAGAATATGGCAACTCAAATGTGGCTTTGTGGAGTGGAGTGAATGTGTCAGCTGTTTGTCTCCAGGAACTGAATCCAGAAATGGGAACAGACAATGACAGTGAAAATTGGAGGGGAAAGCATAAGAGGTGGTCGAAAGTGCCTATGAAGTCATCAAACTAAAAGGATGGGCTATTGGATTAAGTGTGGTTGTTCTCATCTAATCCATGTTGAAAGTCTATCCAACACTCATCCAGTGTGAATGATGGTATAGGAAATGTATGGCATGGAGAAGTAAGTCTTCCTGAGCTTTCTATGTACCCTGGACTCGTGGGGATTAATCATTGTGATCAGCCAGAAGCTGAATGATGATGAGGGTGCTCAGCTCAAGAAAAATGCACATACCTTTTAGGATATTCAGAAAGATCTGAAAGAGCTGTGATATCTGGCTTCTAGGCTGTAGAAATATAAAAACTATATATTTTATAAATATAACAAATACAAAAAATAAAAATAGAACTGTGAGCCTTTAGTTTTCATCCACGTTCATGGACCACCATTTGCTTCCTCTTTCTAAATATGCAAATGGGGGCTCATGGACTCAATGGCCATGTTTGGTTGAATGCTTACAATGTGAGACCTTGAACAAAAACAATTTACTATCATACTGTGTTTCTTTAAAAAAATAATACATTTACCTCAGTAAACTCTCTGCTTAAATCTATGAAATAACTAAATTTTTAAAATGTGAAGAAAAAGTGTGTTTCTTAACTGGTTTGTAATCACAGCTTCAGTTATTTTGGATGTTCTAGTAGAGATAGGAAAATATTGAAGGGAAGTATTAATATTCATTTATTTACCCTCTGCTCATTACATACCATGTGATCTGGCATACGTCATTTCCTTATTTTGGGCTTCATTTTTTTTTGCCTGCAAATTAAAAGGCTCAACTAAGTCAATTCTTAACTCTTTTTTCCAGCTGTGCTGTTCTGTTTCTTGATTCTCTCAAAGCTACCGTTACTCGCCAATGGTGTTCTTGTTTTCATCCAATTATTCATTTATTCAGCAAGGCTGAATGAATGCCAGTTATGTACAAGGATGATGCTAAGTTCTAGGAAGTAATTATGAACAAATGACGTGCATCCCACACACAAAGGTTATCATTTCCGTACTTTCCCTTTTGTGAATTTACCCTGAGAACATCTAATATCCATTAAGAGTTGTACAAAGGAATATGAAAAAGAAGAACAAAAGACACATCTCATGTATCAGAAAAATATTCTGAATGAGAGGACACAATCCAGCAGATGAGAAGTAGTGGTCAGCACAGAGCTTGATTTTTAAGTCAGGTTTTTAAATTTCTTTTTTTTTTTTCTTCTTTCATTTTAGAGGTTTTTTGTTTTGTTTTGTTTTGCTTTGGTATTCTTTTGGCTTTTTCGGTGGTGTTTTTGAAATATCCTTCTTTTAAAATTTTTACTTTTTAAATCATTAATAATTTATACTGGTAAATGGTGTTGCATAAAACTAAAGGAATTTAAGTCCCAATTGGTACTCAGTTATAATAATTTGATAAATCTTTCTGTTTCTCACTGATTTTTGGTATTGCCTTAATTCCATGGAAGATTTTAGTGTAAGAAATGATCTACTGATGGAATATTTATCCTTCTACAAGATCTACAGATTAATTTGATAATATAATTATTTCAAATTTACGCTGTATTGGGGTGCCTGGGTGGATCAGTAGGTTAAAGCCTCTGCCTTCGGCTCAGGTCATGATCCCAGGGTCCTGGGATGGAGCCCTGCATAGGGCTCTCTGCTCAGCAGGGAGCCTGCTTCCTCCTCTCTCTCTTCCTGCCTTTCTGCCTACTTGTGATCTCTGTCTGTCAAATAAATAAATAAAATCTTTTAAAAAATTATGCTGCCAGGTGGTGGGTATTATAGAGGGCACGGCTTGCATGGAGCACTGGGTATGGTGAAAAAATAATGAATACTGTTTTTCTGAAAATAAATAAATTGGAAAAAAAATATGCTGTATTTTAATATATTTTAAGATGAGTTTTTAAAATTCTTTCTATATATAATTTTAGGTGACTTATGTAGCTACTAACTAGTAAGAAAAATACTCTTGGCATTTTGTTGGACTTGGTATATTTTAAATATGGAGACTTGATAACTTCATGATATTTAATTTTCTCTTAGGAATAGGAAAAATTTGGTCATTTATTCACATTCTTCTATAACTTCCAATTGTAATTTGTACTTTTCCTTATTGAGGTCATGCTTTATTCTCATTAGGTTTATTCATGAATATTCTCTTTTTCTACTGCAAAGAGGTAGCAGAAAGCAAAAATATGCTTTAAACAGCTTGTCAGGAAACAGTTCCATAAATATTTCAATTCTTTACTGAAGGAACATTTTGATAATATTTGGCCAACTTATTTAGTCCAAAATCATTCATTTACTATCTTGGCAGTTCTTACCTATTGAATTGATCATTTTCTGAGTTATGAGTATCCTGGATAAGAATACAAATCACTTGACATTTGAGCAAACATTAGTAAATAACACTGTAGAAATTGGACCCATTTCGATTGTCTCTGCCCTCTCGCACTGGAAAACAATTACTTTGACTATGACTCAGCTGATATTAATTAAAAGCCTTAATTGATGCGAGGAGGATAAGTACAAAGGTGTTTTAAATAGCTAGATAGTAATGATAGCTCCTAGTCATGGGACATTTACTCCATACTGGCTGGGCAGTTCACATACATTAAGTAGCAATATCCCAATAAAATAAATGTTAAGGCCTCATTTCACAGATGACCATTCTACTCAGACCATCCAGCCCAAACGTGCTCTTCTCTGTCTCCAAAGCCTCTGGTTGTGTCCACTTTAAATAGAAAGTGTCCCTGTAAATAGAAACTAAATACCTGAAGAGACAAGTCTGAAGTACCTGCCAGGACATGAAAAATGTCTCTAGAGTGTGGTCCCAGCACAAAGAAGAAGCTCCTTCTTTCAGTTCTTTCTAGATAAGAGGCTCAAAGACAATTAATAGCGGTTGCATCTCATTTCTACCAATTTTTAAAAATAATTTATAAAAACAAATTAACAGAAAATGAAAACCTTCACCTTACCACAGCCCTCACCATAGATATTCTCCCTCATTTTCTCTCTCTCTCTCTCACACACACACACACGCACACTGAATATCAGCTCGAAAAAGGGTAATGTTAGTTAGTCTTCCGAGGTCAGAAAAATAAAATATTTTTACTTGTATTATTGTATCAAATTCAAAATAATGTTTAGCTCTTAGCTTTCTGAAGCGAGTAGAATGCATTGGTTTATTAAGGGTATCTCTGCAAAATAGCATTATTTTTTTCCCCCAGAAACTAATAAGAATCCAGAGCCTTTTAAAAAAGAGTATGAATGCAGTGCTGCCTGGGTGGCTCAGTCTCTTGAGTGTCCAACTCTTGGTTCAGCTCATGTCATGATCTCCGGGTCTCAGGATCGAACCCCACATCCTTCCAGCTCTGTGCTCAGCAGGAAGTTTCTTTGAGATTCCCTCTCCCTCTGCCCCTTCCCCACTCATTGCCCCTTCCCCCTCTCAAATAAATAGATAAATCTTTAAAAAATGGGTATGAGTATAATTCACATAAGTATTTATTAAGGCATACTAACTGGTGCCTCGTTTAAGAAAAATAGTTATTATCACCCACTTGAGTAGATGCTTATGTATTGTATTCTTACAAAAAAGTGAAAGTGCATTTGTGTATTTATTTACCAGTGTAAAATAAAGATATTGGCTTTGGTTATACATATTTCCCTTCAGCTTTCTCTATTCAGGTCATATTTTGAAAAAACCTTCTAGAAATCACATGCTTCTCTCATGGAACTGATTATAGGGTTTGGTAACTGCCTGTGTTTCTGATGTTGGAGACACATATGTCTGCTGTCTACCAGCATTCCTAGAGTTCAGCAGATGTCCTGACTGACAGTAGATGAACTATGTGCTTTATTATATGATAAATTAGTTATTCAGCTGATAGGGCTACTTGATTTACTGATATATTTTAATTTGTCCAGTAATACTTGTCCAGGATAGTAATGATTCCAAAGTTAGTAAATTCAACTGCTAGAGTGGCTGAGTTATTAAAAAGATGGCAGGGAGCAAAATAAGCTAGTCAGCTAATATATTGCTTGCATAGAGGAGAAAGTCTTTTAAGTTTTTTGCTATATGAAACATTAATAAGCCTCCTGATGGAAGACAGGATTTGCTTGGGGCGTGGTTTTGTTCTTTGGCAACAGCAAAGTGAACCAATAAAACAACCCAAAATATGTGAGCCCCATTTCAGAAGAAAATATGTGTTTGAAATTCTAAATATACATATGTGTAAGTATGCATCTGTTAAATATATATACATATACATATATATATACACACATATACATATACATGTGCATCCACACATATACAGATACTAGTTTTGTCTTTAAGAAGGGTACTATTTTGAATCAGCTAACTGCCTTGCTAGCTGGAATTACTGGGCTAAGAATACCAACTTCAAATCAGATTGCATTTTTACTTCATGCTCTATTTTCTCTTTCCCTAAACCTCAAGATATCTAAGCAGAAAAATGCAAGAATCTTCCTTGGACACTTTACCTCTCTCTCCTAAGAAAGACACATCATTTATGAACCAGTGCTTAAATTTATTAATTTAAAGTTATTAAGCAATGATTAGAACAAAATATGAATTCAGGTATACAGACTCAATCAAACGAATCAGCAATACGTTAACTTCCTGTGTGCAGGTCTGTGTTTTGAGAGCTATAAATATTTGTATGGTGCTGGAAGTGTAGCTAAGCTCACTAACTTTTTTCTCGTCCTGCCACATTAGAATTTATTTATATCGAGTGATTTACAAAAGTTTTCCTAAAATGCCAAAGCCATACTGTTTTCTATAAATAAATGTTAAGGATTATGGCAGAGATGAATATTTTCAACCTCAATAGTCTTTCTTCCATCTTTCTTATTTACAGAAACCTACAAGGGAAGAAGCAATAATGGGCCCAGTATACAAATGTATATTTGTATAATATTTGATGTATGTATGTATGTGTGCGTATGTAAACTTCCCAGCCCCCTTGCAGGTGGAATGATGATAGAGCTGTGGTGTTTGTCTTTGAAATGCAACACATGTGACCTCTACTTTAAGATGTAAACAGAAGTTATTAGGCAGGGCTTCCAGGAAGGAAAAGTAGAATTAGTTGGCACATGTCCCTTTTCCTTGGCTAGTCTCCCCTTCTTCCTGCCTAGGACACCCATTGACTAAGCTCTCCATTATTCCAGCACCAGAGAGGGAACAGCAATATGCTCTTAACACAGACTGGAAGAAAAAACCAGGGAGTCACAAAGACTTTGATGACCCTCAGTCAATACTAACCATAGCTTGCTACCAGATTTTGCATTTTCATGAGGCAAGAGAGGAATAAAAGGAACTTTCTTCTACTTGCCAGGATTTCTGTTACCCAGGGTGAGCACAACTAATGGATAAAATGTATCTCTAGATAAAAATATCTTCAGAAATCTGGAAAGAAAACATTGATGTCTGGAAACCAGCAATGAATAAACCAGTATATTTTAGTCTTATAGCCACTTCTTCTTCTTCTTCTTTTTTTTAAAGCAGAAGCACTTTTTTTTTTTAAATCATTAAAAAATGTCATTTAGCCTTTTTGGAAAGTCTTTCAAATTTTATCTAATTTTCCTTTGGTCCTGGATTAACTAATGGCTGAAAAACTGAATTAACTTCAAGACCCTGGTTCTCACTCTTTTCAAATATGGTTAAGATGTTAAAACTTATGATAAAACCAAACATTCGGGGGGCAGTGAGTGTAAGACCGAGTACATCTATGGTATCCACGGAGAACGCTGTGGTGTAGCTGCTTATCTTGGCCTGTCTCCCTCTGCCTGCTTCTTCGGAGTTTGCCGCATCGTGCTGTCTTTCCCCTTCCATGCTACTTTGTCATCATTTACCCTCATGGCTTTGCCCTCATGGATCTGTGAGCTCACTGAGGGCAGGTGCGCTGTTTTATTGATTTATATGTTGTGAATGCTAGTCATAGTCCATATATAGTCCATAGATCATGCTCAGGAAATGCATGTTGGATGAAAAAATTGCATAAATTAGGATCATCACCAGGACCGGTTGGCCTTTTCTTGGAGGGACTGATCCCCTTCCAGCCTTAGGGAAAGACAAAACTCTGTGCTTTGCTTTGGGGGACTTTCCCCCAAAAGATGAGCCTCCAGGTGTGGACAGAAAGGACAGCGTGGATTCACTGTACCCTCCTGGAGTCTTGGGTCTGATCCCTGATCACCACAGAGACATTGAACCCGAAGGAACACTGCTGTGAGCAGCAATGGGGTACAGTTTGCCATGTCTTTTCCAGAGCTTTCCTGAGAAAATGCTGGTGACCACAGAGACTTGTTCAGAAGGCAATGTGACACGGTGGGAAGAATACTGGGAGGGCAGTCACAGGGACAATGACTTGTATCTAAAATGTATTATTTAACTGTTAACTTTTCTGGGTCTCTGTTGTCGCCTCTCCAAGACGGGGGTTATGTCTCCCACATGAGGCAGATGTAAGAACTAAAAGAAGTCATATGTCGAAAGTGCGTTCCACTTAATAGAAGGGAATGCTTTATAGCCATAGCGGTGTTATGGAACAGTGTCAGCATTTCGGAGGGTGTTTCTAGAATGTATTATGGGGAAAGCTTACCCTTTAAGCTAACATACCTCTGGAACTTGACTTTATTTATAATATAAATTGTAGTATAAATCAAGGGACTTCCCATTCTCTACAGATATCTCTACTGCTCAAACCAGTAGCTGCTTCTCCCAGTAGACCCTTCCCCCCACCGATTCCCAGGACCATGCACACCAAGGAAATAGGGGAAGAAACCAGGTGCTATTGTTTTTTCACTAACCTATTCCTTGCCAATCCCCCTTTCTCTTGCTTTTTGTGCTATTTTAAGAGCCAGAATCAAATTATTTCAGCAAGAATAGGCTTCTACCCTGACATTTCAAAAAGATTGATGTTCATATTAATTACGGACCATCTCTGTCTCTCTCCACCAGCAGTTCTTTTATTTTTTTTTTTCTTGCCACAAACATCTTTATTCTTTTTAAAGTCACCTCGTCATCAAGTTTCTGGGTTCTAGAAGGTTTCTGGAGACTGAGAGCAAATTTTGGAAATGGTAATAACTACTATTTACAGTTTTCTATGGCTTTTTCAATTCAGGTATAATGGCAGTGCCATTTCATTTCCCTGTTGTCACACAACCTGCTACTTATATCTGTAAAGGTTACATGAAGATGTTTGTCAGCATCTTTTAATTTGTCTCTCTATCTGGTAGGAAATAAATATATCTTTATAAGTTCCTTGTAGTAAAATGGGAATCCAAGACCTCTGCTGCCTCACCCTGTCCTCTCCCTTCCTCTTCTCCCCTGGGCTCAAGGCCTCACCATTTGTCCTTGTGACATTTGCTGCATTCTTCCAGGTATCCGTGTCCTGGTACAGGTTTCTGTCTGCTTGTGATAACTTCGGTGCATCGTTCCTTTTGCTTTCTTCACCACTATTTGTCCTACCATACTTGACTCCTCCTCTTCATTCCCACTCAAGCTATGATGAGTCATTTCCATGTCCACTCTGATGGCCATTTTAAACCTTGACTTTATTGATTCCAATTGCACTGTATGTTCATTTCACCCTACTGCAATTATGCCCTTCCAGAACTTGGTACCTACAGGTACCAATGATCCAACTCCCAAGATTTTATGTCTCAACCTGCTACTCTCTAAGTAGAATCTCCTGTCTTTCCTAGTGCCTCATCCATGATTCTCATAGAGTAACTGAATTCAAGACCTTATCAAGGGCTATGGTCTGCAAACTCCCATACATGTTCTTAATCTCTAAGCTTTTTCATCTTTTTTTTTTTTTTTTCCTGTATCCAGCTTATGCACCAGGGCCTTTTACATCAATTACCTTGCCAATAACCTTGGCTTTCCTCCTTATCCTCTGGCACACTCACCTGAAAAATCACTAAAATGAAACAGTGGTCTGACTTCTTTGTACATTAGCTTATGTCCCTGAAAACTACTGGACCAAATACATAGATGTCCTTTCTTCAGGGTTAAACTAACATCTTCACCTTGATGTGGGTTTTATCTTCCTGTTGTCTTTCTCTTTTCCACCTCCTGCCCACCTTCCTTCGAAAATTACCACGTGGATTATTCCTTTCTTCTTCATAATTTTAGTTGCTTCCTTCCTTTTTTTTTTCTATTATATTATTTATTTTAATTCCAGGATAGTTCACATACAGCATTATATTAGTTTCATATGTACAATATAGGGATCCAATAATTCTATACATTACAATATATTGAATATGCACTCATATCTCAGCTTTAAAAAATATCTATTCTTGTTTCTCTCAACTTCAGCCTTTTCCCCCTCTTCATAGTTAAGTTTATAAAAAAAAAAATTCCTCAAAATTAGTGACCTGTTCTCTTCCTATTCACTCTTGAAACAACTGGAATTCATTTTCTGACCCATTAATGACACTGGAACTCTTTAATCCACCAGAGACTTCCTTCTTGCTCAAACTCATGGACACTTTTGACTGCTAGAATTTTTTGAGTATTTTGCATCATAAGATATGGTGGGGCAGCTTCTCCAACTTGAAATACACAGAATCATGGAGAATATCCCTAACATTCTCTCCTTTCTCAGGCTCTACATTTAGAGTCAAGTTTGATCCAATCTCTCTCAAACCCATACCACCCATTTCTTCCCAGTCTACCTGCTGGGGCTTCATTCAGCATGTGCATACCAGTTTCCTTGCAGGTTTCTTCACTGCTCCTTGAGTCATCCACAGCCCCACTGACCCACACAATTGGTTGTAGACATGACAGACAGCTAGGGAACGCCGAGTGCATCCTGTCCTCCCCTGATAAAAGCAAGCAAACAAAACCCTTTACTCTCTTCTTATGGCCTTCAGAATAAAATCTCATCTCTAAACATAAATGAAAAAATGAAATCCAGCTTTACTACTCACCTCTCTTCTCCCACCCCCACTTCATTCTTGGGCTATGTGTGTGGTCATCCTAAAGGTCACCTGGTTTCCATGATATGCTTCGTACAGGTCTTTGTTCTTTCTGCCTTGAACCTCTCTTCTCCACTGCATCATCCCTGCAGTCCCATATCTCAAGAACCACTGCTCATATCTTCAACTGGTTAATTTCCCCTTAGTCTCTAGGTCTCCCTTTCTTTTTCTTTTTCATTGGAGGTTTTGCATGTCTCTCTGCTGTTTAAATTGTTCTAAAATTCATTTTCAAATTGATGCTTGAATATGGAAATACAGTTAACTTTAACTTTTTTGTCTTTTATCCTTTGACATTGCTAAATTTATTTATGAGAATGAAAGATTTCTGCATATTTTTTGAGATAGTTTCTTACATATTTAGTATTATGTTTTCCTTAAGTATTTGCTAGAATTTAATTAGGACAACATCAGGGCCTGGATTTTTCTTTATGAGAAAGTTACTACAAATTTAAACTTTTTAATAAATCTAGTGCTACTTATATTTTCTATTGCTTCTTTAAAGTCATTTACTAATTAGATTATTTTAAGGTATAAAATTTATTGGCATAAACATATTCATAATAATCTCTTACTATCTTTTTAAGGTCTTTTTGTAATTATAGCTACAATTCTATTTTTATCCCTCTTTCTTTCCTGTCATTGATAACTTGTATTTTTTTTCACTTTTATTAATCCTGATCTGTCTTGTTGACATTTGCCTAAATATTTTATATCTTGTTATTCTTTGTTTTCTAGTTCATTAATTACCACTTCTTTTAATTCCTCCCTTCCTCCTTTAGACTTAAATTGTTCTTTCTCTAGCTTCTTAAAATGAAAAATTAAATATTTTATTTACAAGTCCTTTCTCTTTTCTAATACAAACATTTAAATTATAAATTTCCCTCTGAACTCTATTAGCTGCATGTTATAAACTTTGCTATGCTTGTTTTTATGTTTTCCAGTTTAAATTACTATTTTCATCATGGTTCCTTGGATGTATGTTCAATTCCTAAATATGTGGACTTTTTTGTATGTCTTATTTATACTGGCTTCTCATTTAATACTGTTATAGTCACAAAATGTGCTTTGTAAGGTGGTTTCTTTCTTTCTTTTTTTTTTTTTAAGAGAGAAAGAGAGCGCAAAAATGGTGGAGGTGGCAGGGTGGGGGGGTGTGCAGGATAGAATCTTAATTAGGCTTTACCACCAGCATGGAGACTGACATGGGGCTCTATCTCATGACCCTGAGATCATGATCTGAGCTGAAATCAAGAGTCAGATACTTAACTGACTGAACCACTCAGGTGCCCTGCTTGTAAGATTTTAATTTTTGAAATATATTTAGAATTTGTGGTTTCCCATATGGACTTAGTATATGCAGTTAAAAAAGAAATGTATTTTATGGTTATTTTGTACACTGTGCTATAAATACATAGGGCCAAGTCATGCTCTACTTTTTGTATCTTCTGTGTTCACTTAATTTTTTCCTACCTTTTATTAATTCTCAGACCCACTTGATATCCAATGCATTCTTAATGGCCTTTCATTGAGATAGGTGATCCTATTTTGTCTTTGGGTGTTGGCCCCTGTCATTGCTGATGCAATTTGTGAGAACTGGTTTCCAGGATGTGCTAGAACAGGCTGCTGCTGTCTGTTCTCTGTTGCGGCTTCTTCTTAGGTGGTCAACACTTTCTTTCCATTCCTGTCTTCTTGCTGTGAATCTTTCAGTCTGTTGTGTTTTTTTGTTTGTTTTTGTTTTTGTTTTTAATTTCTTTTCAGTATTCCAGAAGCCTGCCACCTCCCCACCCCTTCAAAACCCTCAGATTGTTTTTCAGAGTCTCTGTTGGTTCTTTTGACCTGTCTCAGGCTTCCAGGCTGTCATGTAAGAACTTCTATACCTTTGTGACTCCATGTTTAGTCAAGGGATCCTTGGAGCTGCCATTTCTTCCTATTCATTAACATTTTTTCTACTCTCACAAGATAAGGATGTGGGGTATGAAATTCTCATGACCAGCCGTTTTTTCTGAATTAAGTTAAAAGCCTACCTTTAAGGTTTAAAACAACAACAACAACAACAACAACAACAACAACAACAAACACAAAACACCACTAATGCTTTCTGAGCTCTTTTTCTTCCCTCTGGGGCAATGGAATCTCAGGCTCAAAAAACCAGATCAATGGAGAATTTGAATAATCACAATTAAATCACAATAAAAATATAAAGGAGGGTTTATTTAAATAGTAAGTACATAAAAAAAAGTCATCCAGTTATGAAGAAAACATAACTGTATTGTGTATTTTGGCAATTGCTCCAGTAAAGAAAAATAGACTCTTTGACCCTGAAGCCTGAAATCTGTGAGTGGCAAGGGTTTAAAACAAGCTTGTATATCCTTCTCTAGGAATTAATCACTATGATATTGAAAAATTATAGTACTTTCAATAATCTTACTCAGTTTTCAGTTTTATTATTCTCCTATAGATAATATTTGGATATCTTAACAATAGTTATGAAGCAGGATTCAAATGTTATAAATGCGTGAATGTGGAAATAATTTTAGGGCTGACAATAGCCAGTAAGTGGAACTAGTGTGGGAGAAGAAGTAAAGGACTTTCCTTTCCTTGTTTTAGACAGTGATAAGGTATTAGATGCAGTCTAATAGCTAAAGATAAAATGGATGAAGAAATGGGAGTTTAAGAATTTAAGAATTTAATTTATTTTATTTAAGAATTTTATTTTTATTTTATTTTTTCCTAAAAATTTATTTATTTGAAAGAGAGACAATGCACATTCAGAGGGGTAGAGGGAGAGGGAGAGAGAGAAAAAATTCTCAAGCATACTCCCGCTGTGTGAAACCTGACTCAGGGCTGGATCCCAGGACCTTGAGATCATGATCTGAGCTGGAACCAAGAGTCAGACACTTAACCTACTGCACCACCCAGGTGTCCCCCAAGGGTTTTATTTTTTATTCTTATTTTTAAAAAGATTTTATTTACTTATTTGACAGAGATCACAAGTAGACAGAGAGGAGGAAGCAGGCTCCCCGCTGAGCAGAGAGCCCAATGCGGGGCTCGATCCCAGGACCCTGGGATCATGGCCTGAGCTGAAGGCAGAGGCTTTAACCCACTGAGCCATCCAGGTGCTCCAAGGATTTTATTTTTAACTGTGAAATAATAACTAGAATATTTAGACTAGTAACAAGAAGAGTAGATAGAGGAGGGATAATATTAAGTAAACTAATATTTTCCTGTTTTACATAGAGAGCCAATATTTAAACCATACTTCTAGCTTAAGAAATAGAGCTGTGAGTATACTCTTTGGAATTGTGAGAGCTATCAAATTTATCAAAATAAAGACAGTTGTAAGGGAAATTAAATGGGGAGTGGGAATGTAAAGAATTGGGGTGAAATATTTTAAATGTCCTCTTATCCTCTTTTTGGATTGATTTTTAATGTGTGAACATATTGATTTTATTATATTAAAGTAAAAAAATTCCAAATGCTTCTATAATATATAATTCCTAATCTTATCTTGCCATTTTTAATCTTATCACAATATTTTATAGATAAATTTTCTTTAAAAATAATTTTGAGCATCTGCAAGTTTATCTCTGCAAAAATATAATCCCTACCAGATGTTTTCCTCTGGCACTGGGCCCAGAGATATTAATGGAATTATAATGGAGAAGGTCTTGAGCAAATGTATTTGTCAATCTGACTGTGCTCTCGATCTTAAATTGTCTAAAGCGGATGATAGGGTGGCATTAAGTAAAACTGTTGTGGGGCCTCAGCAATTTGTCTGAACATCTGGTTGATTCTGTTCTCTTCTCTCTGCTTCAAAAGCCAAGTTTGTTCTTATACCATATTATATAACCCAAGATTAAGATTGGTTTTACAGGGGAATTTTAAAACTCTATTTCCATATATATTTGAATATGAACTATCCCTTGGGTTCTTATGATCTCACACTTTCCTTGTTCCTCTCTACTTGTACCTCCTTTTTAATCTTTTTCCCGCCTTGGCAGGATCAAAGAAAAGTAGTAATTAATTGCTGAAAATATATTCAAATGCCATCAAAGAAGACAAACTAGGATCAGACTATCATTTTCAGCATTGTTTTTGAACCAGATTTAATTCTACATTATTTTAATCCACTCTCTACAGTTTTGTATAGTCAGTTGTTATAGTGATATACTAAGACAAGACACTAATAGTTAGGTGCCTCCAGGCTCCCCACAAACTCTTTAATGCCTCTTGGAGATGACTGTCTGAATTCTCATGATATTAGGCCCCATACCTCAATCTTGGATAGAAGAAAACTCATTTTATCATTCTTGTTTAAAGGTATTAGAAGGGAATAGCAGAAAGAATTTGACAGTGCATTTTTTATACCTTTCTCCTTATCATTCTATTCTCTCCCAAAAGATCATAAGCTTTTTAAAAACAGGAATGGATTTTGACTCTTATTTATAATTCTTTAGTTGCCTTGGTCATAGTATAATTTCTAGAAACATAGAAGATGAATTCATTTATAATAACTAAAGTTACCACTGATTTCTAAATCGGTTTGATTAGTATGTAGTATAAAAGCACACAATTTTTCTTGTCTTAAGAAATAGTGGTCTTCTAGCTTT